>NC_063361.1:33009677-33030152 GCF_021869965.1 Rhincodon typus | reverse complement strand
CTCTGATGCTGCCTGGCCTGCTGTGTTCCTCCAGCTCCACACTGTGTTATCTCTGACTCCAGCATCTGCAGTTCTTACTATCTCATGTAAAGGCAAAGTTTCCTTTCAGATGTATAAACTTAGTGTATTCCATGGGAGAAAGGAACGAGGGAAATGAGCGATAGAAAATGGAAGACGTCAAGCATCATTCCTGAGTCAGATTTACTTGCAGTAAAATCAGCTTCAATACGCCAGAAACTGTTTCCTTAGTAAACAGGCTTACTGCACTGATTATCACTCTTCAGTAATTATCAGCACTTCCATATGCAAATAGTAACCTTTGCTGTCAGATCCCTCAGATGCAGATGTGGCTCTCAATGACAATGAGATGAAGTGTTGCTGTAGGATGGCAGTGAATGGGACATCATTAGTATTCACTTCTCAAGCATCTCGTTAGTAATCAACTTTTACTCATTAGCTTGTTTTCCTGCCTTTTGACAGCACCAATCTCCCTTGTCACATCGTTTTACTACATCTTGAAGCATAACCTGTTTTCATTCATGATGGAATTCAAGTTTTTTGTTAGGTACATGACTGGGTGATGGAGATAGAAATCAGGGGTGGTTAAAAAGACACTCCATTGTTGGGATAGGAGAGTGAGAATACTTTGAGATAGGATTCAATCAATAAAATGGCCTTTATCCCTTCCTTGGCTTTTCTTATGTACTTCTGTAAGACATTACCTGAGGTTTGAAAAAAAAGAATTTACAATGTCTTACTCTCAGATCTCCATTGGCGATGTGGGAAGCATGGGAAGGATATGGTGCGTAGACAGGATCTTTCCTGAAAATTTTTATTATACTTCGTTCTTTGATATCCCTGGAAGAAAAGAAAAATGTGGTGAGATATCAGAGGTGATATTCCTGACAGTTGTTTATATTGACCTGTAACTGAAGATCCCCAATAAGAGAATGGTTAGGCAATTATTTCTGAACTTACAAGATGTGGATTCTGACTGCTTCGAAGAGGTTGAGGAAGTTCAGTGTTTACAGGTGTGAGGCTGGAAAAGCACAGCAGATCAGACAGCATCCGAGGAGCAGGAAAGTCAACGTTTCAGGCCAAAACCCTTTGTCAGGACTGGGGGAGGTGGAGGAAGCCCAGAAATAAATCAAACAATCCTTCCAGATCCGGCAGAGATTCACCTGCATTTCATCCAACCTGATCTACCATATCCGTCACTCCCGATGTGTTCCCCTGTATATCGGGGAGGCCAAACACAGACTTGGGGACCGGTTCACAGAGCATCTGTGCTCTGCAAGCACCAACCAACCTGGCCCTCCAGTTGCCATTCACTTTAACTCCCCCTCCCACTCCCCTGGTGACAAGTCCATCCTCGGCCCCTCCACTGTCAGACTGAGGCCAAACGTAAACTGGAGGAACAACACCTCATATTTCACCTTGGGAGGTTACAGCCCAATGGCCTCAATATTGACCTCACCAGCTTCAAAATCCCTCCACCCCCAGCCTTAACCCATGTCCAGCCCTCCCCCTCCTGACCTGACCTAACCTGTCCATCTTCCCACTCGCCTATCTGCTCCACCCTTCCCATGGACCAATCACAATAACCCCCTTCTGCATTCACATATCACCATCTCTCCCACCCTTCCCCCAGCTCCACCCCCTGCCTCTTTTTATTTCTGGGACTCTGCCCCTCAGGTCCTGAGAGGGTTTCGGCCTGAAACATTGACTTACCTGCTCCTCGGATGCTGTCTGACCTGCTGTGCTTTTCCAGCATCTACAGTCCTTATTGTCTCCGCGTTGAGGAAGTTCAGTGATGGGAACACAACTGTGTTCCTCCTAGAGTTATTACTGAATGCATCGAGGTGTTTAAGTCTACATTGCTTAAATCTGAGATTTGGTGCTAGTAGACGAGGTATTAGATCTAGTCCAAACAAAGTAAGGTTTGATATAGGTATTTCACTGGAACCCCAAAACATGGTCTTCCCCTGTCCTGTCTCCATCCTCTCCTTCATAGCTACTTGCTCATTGAGACATCAAATGGTTTACATAGAACATAGAACAGTACAGCACAGTACAGGCCCTTTGGCCCACGATGTTGTGCCGACCTATTATCTTACGAAGATTAATCTACCCTGCATACCCTACATTTTACTATCATCCATGTGCCTATTCAAGAGTCGTTTAAAAGTCTCTAAAGTATCTGACTCCACTACCACTGCCGGCAGCACATTCCACACACCCACCACTCTCTGTGTGAAGAACCTACCTCTGACATCTCCCCTATACCTTCCTCCAATCGCCTTAAAATTATGATCCATCATAATAGTTTAGCCTTGCCTTGCCATGCCATAATTTTCTTAAAAATCACTAACACAGAAATTGACCTTACAACCCACCACACCTGTATCAGCTCTTTAAAAAAAAGCCCATCCATCCCAACCCCAGTCCTGCAAATCTTGGCTTTGTAGATATTTGTCCAATTTTCTTTTGAAAAATCACCATCCATGCCCTTTACGGCAGTGTACCATAAAAGCAGGTTCTCAGCTCATTGCTCCCAGCCTCATAGTCTTGCATTTCTTCTTCAGTTGCTTATAGGAAACTTTCCATTTTCAATTTCAATGAGAATATAACTAGAGCAAAGAATGTGGTGATTTCCCATTGCCTTAATGTGTGCTTAAAGGAAACATAAATCCTCTTTCTAAAGGATCCTGCATCTGTAAGCAGCTGATTTCACTTGCGATTCTACCTCTTTCCAGCATTACCAGTGAAAAGGTGCTGGTTCTGTCTTTGGTCGTGATTCATAGCCTTGAGCATAGGGCCCTTACCTGGTTCTGGGCATCTCACACAAGGGCTGGACCAACCGTCCTGGGAGGTCTCAAATGATTCTGCTTTCCTGTCTATTGTTACAAAATTGTGTAGAATAGTCATGAATTGGAAGGCTGGAAGTTAGAATTTGTTGGCAAAAATGATAGTGGGGAAAAGCTGTGCATTGTCCCTTTAAATGATGGTGTTTCTTTTTCTGTGCTTAGAGATTTTTAAAAATGTATGCCTGTGAGCAGCAGCTGGTCAGTGCCAGTACAGAAAGTATCCCAATTTTTTTTTATGTTGAAAGGACAAGCAGCACTTTTTTTTTACTATGACAACAGTTTTGAATTTTAGCCAATCAATTTGTACCAGGCCCTGAGCTACCAAAAACCAGTTGAATTTAAAACAGATGGTTTCGGCAACCTGAAACTAATCATATTATAGGAAATTGATGTGTCATCGGTGAGTATATAAAGACGAGGGCATTTGGAAAATCGTAGAGAGCCAACTGTCATCTGAGGGGAGAGCAAGCCCACCATCTGAGAAATAAATCCCGAGCTCTCACAAGAAATTGCTAAGCTCTCTGAGAAAGCACCAGCTTATCGATAAAAGATACCACAGCATTTTTAGCTAAGAGTCTTCACAGAGAAAACATCCCTGACAGTAGAATCAGTGGCAGAAAGACATTTGTGATGTGAGAGCGACAAAAAAAGGCTGGAGAAAGCAGAGGATTCTACAAGATGGTCTGTGCGAACAAGAAGAGATTAAATTTTAATTTATTGTTGTCTTATTAATTGCATTTATCTAAGTGGGACTTGTCTTTAGTTGAACAGTGTCCCAGTTGAATTTAGTTCAGTTAGGGAGTAATTAGTAGTCTAATGGGGATTTATTTGCTTTGTTAGTAATTCTGTTAATTTGTTCATTGTTAGGGTTAAATAAATAAATTGATTCTTATTATTTATAAAGTAGATCAGGGATTTTCTTTCTTTTAACCAATGTGTTAACAGATTATGAGGGGAAAAGTAAGCTTCTCTGGGTGTTTCAGGGGTAATTATTAGAAGGGAACCTCTACTCCTGTCATAACAGATCGGGGCTTGTGTTTCATAAGAACATAAGAACTGGGGGCAGGAGTAGGCCGTCTGGCCCTTTGAGCCTGCTCCGCCATTCAATAAGATCATGGCTGATCTTTTCGTGGAGTCAGATCCACTTACCTGCGTTCTCACCGTATCCTTTAATTCCTTTATTGTTCAAAAAAAATCTACCTTTTTTTTAAAAACGTTTACTGAAGCGTGTCAACTACTTCACTGGGCAAGGAATTCCATAGATTAACAACCCTCTGGGTGAAGAAATTCCTTCTCAATTCAGTCCTAAATCTGCTCCCTCTAATCTTGAGGCTATGCCCTCTTGTCCTAGCTTCACCTGCCCGTGGATACATCCTCTCTACTTCTATCTAATCTATTCCCTTCATAATTTTATATGTTTTTATAAGATCCCCCCTCAATCTTCTGAATTCCAATGAATATAATCCCAATCTTCTCAGTCTCTCCTCATAAGCCAACCCCCTCAACTCCGGAATCAACCTAGTGAACCTCCTTTGCACCCCCTCCAGTGCCAATACATCCTTTCTCAAGTAAGGAGACCAAAACTGCACACAGTACCCCAGGTGTGGCCTCACCAGCACCTTGTACAGCTGCAGTATAACCTCTCTGCTTTTAATTTCAATCCCTTTAGCAATGAAGGACAAAATTCCATTTGCCTTCCTAATTACTTGTTGTACCTGCAGACCTACCTTCTGTTAAACCTTCTGTTTCGGTTTAATTATCAGAGGGGTTCGGCCATTTCTTCTCTGTAACACTGTTCAGGCAGTGTTTTCAGACCAAAGCAATTCACCACATGTCAAAAAAAACAAATTCTACAGGGAAGGAAATCTGCTATGTTTACCTGATCTAGACTACACATGATTCCAGGACTGTAGCAATATGGTTGACTCATAAAAGCCCAGCAAACCACTCAGTTAAAGGACAGTTGAGATTGGGCAACAAATGCTGACATTGTCAGCGATGCCCACATTCTGTGGGAAAAAATGTTAATAACTGTTCTTTTCACAATTATGTTTAATCTTTTCTCTCTAGTCACCGAACCTTTCACCAGTGAAAAGCATTTTCACAATTTGTAAGTGAAACAATATTAAATTGTGTTTTTCATTTTTCTCTCGTCTAAGGAAGAAGTTCCAGTTTCTTCATTGTTCACACATAGTGGGTTCCTCCGTCCCTGGTACCTGGCTCAATGTTGATGTATCCTGGGATGCTTTACCAATGTTAATAGTGCTATATCTAAACTAATGGAGTTATATAAATGCAGGGTACTGTTGTTGTCCCATAATGATGAGACATACTCAAGTTAGCAACACTTACCTAGTGAGAGTGCTTTCATTCCATTCCCAACATTATTGTTTTATTGGACGTTCAGCCTCAGTGACTTAAACATTACTCACAGCAGCTGTTTGTAAATATCACCTGTGATAGAGTTAGTGTTAGGGTTCAGTCACTGGGTTGACCTGAACACAGGTCAGATGTGCTACCATGGAACAGGTTGGGCCTTTATCTTTTACAAATTACTAGGCCTGTGATAAATTTCTCAAGCCATCAGTCAAAGACACTACTTTGAGGCCAAGAGGCTGGAAGAACACAGCAAGCCAGGCAGCATCTGGAGGAAAGGAGCAGTCAATGTTTCCGGTATAACCCTACTTCAGGACTGGATGTGGGGGGTAGGAGCAGCTGCAGATAAAGAGGGGGCAGGAGGGATGGTAGCAGAATGGTGGTGACACCATGGTAGTGAAGAAGGGTAATATCCAAAATGTTGACTTCTCCTTTCCTCCAGATGCTGCCTGGCCTGCTGTGTTCTTCCAGCCTCCTGTTTGTCTACCTTGCATTCTAGCATCTGCAGCCTTTTTTTGTCTCTACACTACTTTGAAAGAACTGGCTCTTTGTACCTTACATCTTCCAGTTCATAAAAGACATTTCTCGTCTCATCCTTGATGAGGATTGCAGTGTTTGGTGACTTGAGCATTCCCATTGTGAGTTTCTGAGGGAACATATGAACAATCAGAGCATGCAGGGTGTCCAGGCTGCCAATTTCGTGTGTGACGTGGACACGTCTGGTTTCGTCGCCAAACTGCAAGAACAACACCCCTGTTGGATGAGAAAACATTGATGTCAGTCAGGAATATATCCTTTACATAACCACAGTCATAAATCACACACTGGACGACAGGGTCTGCTTTGTACATCAGTATACTTTTTGCTGATAGTTTTCTCTCTTCGCCCCCCTCTGAAGATGCTGATTCCCACTGGATATGCTGCCTTGTGTTTTACCACACAACTCACTAGTGACTTCATTTCATGTGGAAAGTGAGACAGGGCATGCTGATTCATTACTGGGAATTAAAATCTAACTGACTCTGTCCTTATCTAATGTTGGGCTCCCCTTAACTTGTGAATCCATACAGTTTGGAAGTAGTCCATTTGGCCCATCAAGTCCACACCAACCATCCGAGCAGCATCCCACCCAAACCCTATAACCCTGCTTTTTCCCATGGCTAATCCACCTAACTCAGGCACCCCTTTACACAAGGGCAATTTAATATGGCCAATCCATTGAACCTGTACATCTTTAGATTGTGGAAGGAAACTGGAGCACCTACAGGAGACCCACGCAGACATGGGGAGAATGTGCAAACTCCACACAGACAGTTGCCTGAGGCTGGAATTGAACCCAGGTCCATGGTGCTGTGAGACAACAGTGCTAACCACTGAGCCATGTCTACTCACTATTCCCTACCTCCACGATATAACCAACCTGCTGAGTTCTTGTAGAAGGTTATAATTGGCTCAATTCCCAAGGATGACTATTACTGGTTTTAATTTGTTGAGTTTCTGTTGAAGATTGGTTACACATGGTTTTCTCTTTCTTTTCCACAAGATCTTTGTTTTTCTGTTGGCATACGAGGGGATCCTGCTCCTAAGTCAATACAACTTCACAAACAGCACTTAAAAACCTCCCAATTCTTGCAAAGGCTACCCTTCCATTTCAGTTCTTCCCTGGCAAATCCCTCCTGTGTACTCCAGAAACACTCTCACCAACAACAGCTGAGATCATTGATGTATTATTGCACAGATCCCAGATGGGGAGTGTACCTTTAAGACAATGTGATTGATGAGTGATGTTCCAGTTTATCAATCCACAGTCAGTGCAATGGAGTCAGTGCAAGGTGTAGACCGTACAGACAGCTTTGTGTAGTTATACAATTATGACAGGTAGTTTTAATATCATAGAGTCATAGAGCTGTACAGCACGGAAACAGACCCTTCAGTCCAACTCGTCCATGCCAACCGGATATTTTTACTTCCCCAGTGTTCAGTCCTAGTGATGTAAAGTAAAATACAATCTTACTGAAGAAGGGTGTAGTCCCGAAACGTCAGCCTTCCTGCTCCTCTGATGCCGCTTGGCCTGCTGTGTTCATCCAGCTCTACACCTTGTTATCTCAGATTCTCCAGCATCGGCAGTTTCTACTATCTCTGAAACAATTTTAACACCACTGCGAAGCCTCTTCTAAAGATGCCTACCTTGAAGAAGTTACCCTCCGGAAAGACCTTAGTGGATCTCCCTATTTATTTCAGAATCCCCTTCCCCCTCCCCCATTTCTAAAGAAGGATCTAGGCCTGAAACGTCAGCCTTCCTGCTTCTCTGATGCTGCTTGGCCTGCTGTGTTCATCCAGCTCTACACCTTGTTATCTCAGATTCTCCAGCATCGGCAGTTCCTACTATCTCTCTTCCTTGGAAATGGTTTTTTTTTAAATCGGTCACCATTTTGAAATATATATGATGAGACAGACCAGGCATTAACTAATGAATGTGTCATTCACAGTTTTAATGTGTTTATATTTTAGGATAAAGTTAGAAGCAGGAGGAGCTTTGGCATCCCCTTGAGCCTGCTCCAACATACGTGTTCTGTATTCCCTTCCACACTGTAGCTCCATATCCCTTGTTACTGTCAACTACAAAAAAGATTCCCAGCTCCAAAATTTCATACTGCCCATAGGAACCACAGCCTTTCAGAAGGAAAATACAATGTTTCTACTATTTTTCCTGTGAAAAGGTGTTTATGGTTTCACTCCTGAGTGGCTGAACTTCAATTTCAAGATGATTTCCCCTTTAGGAAATTCTATTTTTCTGCCCTATCGAATCCTTTACATGTTTGACGTATTTCAGCTAGATCCCCACTCAGTCTTCTGGAGTTAATGGAAAACAGGCCCTGAACACAGACCCTAACCTCATTAACCCTTTATACCCCAGCAAATTCATTCTGTTGAGTCTGTTCTGCACTGACTTTAAGATCGATATGATCTCCTAAAGTCCAGTACCATACACTGAATAAAGTTACTACATTACCTTGTGCTTTAAGCTGATACTTCTACCTGTACATACACTGTAGCTGTAGCTAGTGCTTTTTCCTTCTCACTAGATAAGGTGTTTGAACTCCTTATGTACTCTAATATTTCTCTCTTTACACCTGTACGTAGTAGGATCTCAAACACAGCTTTCCAGTGCAGTGTCTAAGTCCTCTCTCTTCACATGCTCAATCTAGACTGGTGTCTGCTATCTTACTGATGTCAGAATCATATTTTTATTATTCATTCACAAGATGAGGGTGTCACTGGCCAGGCAGCATTTATTGCCCATCCCTAATTGCCCAGAGGGCAGTTAAGAGTCAACCACATTGCTGTGGGTCTGGAGTCACATGTAGGCCAGACCAGGTAAGGATGGAAGTTTCCTTTCCTAAAGGACATTCGTGAACCCCAGTTTGGTTTTTCCGACAATCCACAATGGATTCACGGTCATCATTAGACTCTTAATTCCAGATATGATATTGGGTGTGGCGGGATTTGAACCCAGGTTCCCAGAACATTATCTGGGTCTCTGGATTAACAGTCTAGCAATAATACTACTAGGCCAATGCCTCCCCTCATGTTATATTGGCATGATATACATTAATCTCATTATACCACAGTCACTTGAGCCAGGATTTTGACCAAAGCTCTGCACTTGCACAATAAATAAAAATTTGCATTCACAAAAATTGTCTAAGTATACAGTGAGGCGCTGGTACAGTGGTAATGTCACTGGACCAACAATCCAGAATCGCAGGCCAATGCTCTGGGAACATTGGTGCCAATGGCAGGTAGAGATTTGAATTGAATAAAATCTAGAATAAAAAGTTAGCCTAATGGCAACCATTGTCAATTGTTGTTAAAAACCCACATGGTTCACTAATGCCCTTTAGAGACGGAAATCTCCCGTCTTTACCTGATCCAGCCTACATATGCCTCCAGGCCCACAGCAACCTGCTTGACTTGTAACTGGTCTTCGGGCAATTAATGATGGGTAATAAATGGTGGTCCAGCCAGGAACACCCACATCCCATGAATGAATTTTAAAAAGCTATCACAAAGGTGCTTCACAGGAATGAGATCAGATTAAAATAAAACAAAGCACCCACTGAGTCCCCATTACAGTAGGTTAATCATTACAACTGAACAAATGTAAGACATTGTAGATGAAAACCTGAAATAAAAACAAAAAATGCTGAAAATACTCAGCAGGTCCAGTGGCGCCTGTGGAGAGAGAAACTGAGTAAACATTTCAGATCAGCGACTTTACATCAGAGCAATTTAACTATTACCTTCACAGTAAGGAGCACATGAGATTTCCAACTTGACATTCTCATTAACCTGTACATGTCCCATGAGATGGACAAAGTCTTGGTGGCCCATAATCAAACTGAGCAGAAGGGGCAGAGCTGGTGCAGATTCTGCCGCTCAGCCTCAGCAGTAACTGGCCTACCTGGTGAGCGGAGTTTGGTTTGACTGGTGGACCTGGACAGGGGCAGGCTCTGTCTGAAACGGTTGGACCGGGTAAAACCAATCGGGACTTCAGCCTCAGACATGGTTTCCAAGGACTCCGCCGATGCAAATGGTAACTTGGCTGCCTGGTCTGCCAGTCCAGACTGCTGGCTCTGGGAATGTCTGGGACTCCGAGTCTGTGGGAAAGAAATCAGGAGAGGGAGAGAGAGAGAGAGAGAGAGAACATTAACTCAGCATCACCACAGTCCCCGACCCAGCCAAACATGGCACTTCCCTCTTTTGGTCATAATTTGATCTAATTTTGAGGAAGCTTTTTCTGGCCGTCACGTTCCTGCTTTTCCGTTTGGACTGACACATGAATCCTGGGATCCTCAATGCCACACTGATAAGGGATGTACATTGGTATTTGCTGCAGAGATCATGAGAAACTGGACTGGGCAAGCCATATTAGTGTCATGGCAACAGCTATAGGTCAGAGGCTAGGAATGCTCTCAGTCCCCAAAGCCTGTCCACCATCTATGAGGCACAAGTCAGGAGTGTGATGGATTTCCACTTGCCTGGATGACTGCAGCTTCATCAAACTTCAAGCATCTCAATACCATCCAGTCCACTTGACTGGCACCTCATCCACCATTTTAAGCATTCACCCCCGCCATTACTCTGCACTGCAGCTGCAGCGTCTACATTTACATGATGCACTATAACAACTCACCAAAGATCCTCAGGCAGCATCTTCCAAACCTAGGACCACTTCCATCTAGAAGGCTGAAGGCAGCAGATACATGGGAGCACCACCCCCTGCAAGTTCCCTTCCAAACCATACACCATCCTGACTCGGAAATATATTGCCATTCCTTCACTGTTGCTGGGTCAAAATCCTGAAGTTCCCTCCCTAACAACATTGTGGGTCTACCTACAGCACACAGACTACGGCGGTTCAAGAAGGCAACTCACCACCACCTTCTCAAGGGAAACTAGGGACAGGCAATAAATACTGGCCCAGTTAATGATGCTCACAACACAAGCACATTTAAAAAAAGGTGCAATTTTAATGAACCTGCTGTACAGGAATCCATGGGATCAAGAAGAAAACACTGTTTTACACCCTCCCATGATATTGCTGTCCTTGAGTTTAATAATGGTGAGTAAAACTGTAGGAGGGTGGGAATTAATATGATATTGTATCCAATCGTATCAGTTTCCAGGTCGAGGGTCAAGTTAAAATGATTCTGTTTGTTTCCCACTGTCAATGGCACTGCAGTCCCGTAATCTACTGTCGCACCCACAACTGCTTTTAAACAAAGCCAGATCACTCGGGATAATATTGACCCCAGCTTCCATGGGAGAAGTTCAGAATAGCTGAGTAAAGCATGTCACACAGTTGAAACAGCTACTCAGTGCTATTTAATCATTATTCAGGAAGTAAACACATCTGTATGAAGAATGAAGGAAACGGAAAACCAATTGCTATCCTCATCCAGGCAAAAGGAGATCCTTACAATTACTATTTCTTTCATTCCATCCTTTCTCACCCATTTGTGCACTGACTAGAGGTATCACTTTTCATGTAATCCATTTTAAAAAAAAACTTCACAGATTTGATCTGCCGCTCTCCCTGCCACAGCTCACTCCCATCCCTCCTGAGGACAGAGACCTACAAATCACCATTTACGTTTAGAACCTTTAGAAGACTTGATCTAGACTCGATATCTGCTGGCTGACTGGTTCAATAATGCCTCTAATTAACACTATCAGTTCTTATCCTGACAATGTAATTAATGCATTAGAAAGTTTACTATCCTCTTCCATCATTGCTTGAAGGCTCTCTGAGGACTACAAGTGAATTATTTTGCTGCATAAGCAACAATGAGCACTGTCTGTTACTATATATGACCAGGATACTGCCCAAACTCTGTCTTCTGAGACTGGGCTATTACTGATGATCAACTCTGCTCGTTTTCAACAACAGAGATTGATTCTTCAGTGGCAACTCTTCAAATCCTCCCCAATTCCTCCTCCAAACTACTTTTCCTTCCTTCCTTCATCTCTTACCTCCCTAAAAACAGAACTTTCCAATCATTCCACTGTTGCCACACTATTTCCCTCTTTATCCTGAACAGTATTTAGTTCCACTGCTGCGAAACTTTCCGAAAGGTTTTGTTAAATGAGAAGCATGATGTAAAAAAGAAAGATTTGCCTTTAGATAGCACCTTACATCACCCTCAGAAGGTGCAAAAGCACTTTAGAGCCAATGAAGTATCTTTTTGAAGTGTAATCACCATTATAGGAAACACAACAATTAATTTATGACAACAAGGTGCAGGGCTGGATGAACACAGCAGGCCAAGCAGCATCATAGGAGCAGTACTATCTCTGAGTTAATTTATGCACAGGAAGTTCCAACAAACAGATGAGATAATCAGGGCTAGTGATATTGGTATTGGTTGGAGGTTGAAGAACTCCCCAGTCTTCTCAGTAAGTGGACCATTCAACCCATAATGTCCAAGTCAGCTCTTTGGAAGAGCTAGCTCATTATCTCATCTCCCCAAAGATTAGTGCAATGCGATCCTTCAAACCAGCCTGAGGGGTCAGCTGGTGCCTTGGTTTAATGTTACATCTTGAAAGCAAATACTACAGCCCCTCAATAATGCACCTGAGTGGCAGCCTAAATCGGGTGCTCAAATTTCTGACATGAGACTTAAAGCCATGAAAGGAAGCATTTAAACAGAAATTCTTATTCTTCTCTTGTAACTAGGCACTGATCAGAGGAAAGTGGCTGTATAAACTGGGAAGTCTCAGCTCTCATTCTGTGCTGATTGTACATATCTAGGGTATTACAGCTGAAGGTGGGGTGTAGGGGGGGTTGGTTGCCCCTAGACTGGGGATGGAGAGATGCCTTTACCTGGGTGCCCACTTCTAACCACTAGCTGGTCACTGCTGTTTGAACATCCCGTGTACGGTCAGGTTTGAGATGTATAATGAGGGCCTTTATGGTCAAACAGCTGATGATAGTCACTGTTGAAGATATAACAAGGAGAAACATCCAGTGTTCATGCAAACAGGGGTGAGCTGACACCATAGATTGATCTACTTCCATGGATACTGCCTTATGTCTCTCTGTCCTCATAGATTCTGTCTGCCACACGGCTGCACTCAGTCCTGCGCTGTCAAGGCTGCTCCCCTAGTCTATAGTATCCCTACTGTGAGGCTGCTACATCTCTGTCTTCATCTTATCCAAGAGTGACTAAAGTCTAATTCTCAGGAATTCTATTCTAAGAAACTCAATTATTGACATGCTATTGTACACAAGACTGATTCTTGTCTTACTGCTCGGCGCCAGACAAGACTGTTCAGTCCTCTCCTCTCAGAGTCTCTATAAGACCTGCTAATGTTATAGTTACATCATTGCAAACATCATCAAGTCAGGAATGCTTGTCCTCCCATTTCTTCAGCTTCAGTCTGGCTTTTCACTGCAGGAGGGGAGAGAACTGAAGAGGCAGGAGCTTTGTAGAAATTGCAAAATATTTAGCATCCAATGTCATCCAAAAGGGAGAAACATGATTGTCTGGTCTGAGATCCTCTTAGTATTTGTGAGGGATTCATGCATCCTTCCCGCATTGGGAGAAGGAAGGTTAATAAAGGAAGGAGATATTGCCTGCATCATTCTTCTCAGCCAAGGTCATGTCTGACAGTGAGGGAGAGCCTGAGGGTGAAGGAAGAAGACAAGGTCGAAGGGAAAAGTCTGGGAAAAAGGGAGGAAGCAGGAAAGGGCAAGGGCAAGAGTCAGGCTAAGGGATAGGATCAGTGAAAAGGTGCAGGAGGACGCTGAGATTGAGACTGTGGGCAACAATTAGTGTCAAGGGAGAGAGAGGAAAGGTGAGGGAAAGGCCGAGAATGAGAGAGCCAGCAAAAGTAAGATGAAAGTGAGAATGAGAAGAAGAGTGAGAGTGAAGTGTGAGGGAAGAGAGCAAGAGCGAGGGGGAGGGCAAAGTGAAGAGTGGTTAACTTCTGTTGGATAAACATAAAGCGTGTATTTCAGAACTCTGTTAATTGGATGTTTTTTTTATAAACTGGTGTTGAAATCTATTCTGAGTGCGAACGACAATCCCACATTAATCTATACCAACTGGCACCAACCACTCATTTCTGTATCTTAAAGCTTAGCAGCTGAAACAGACAGACAAAGACATCTCAGGAAAGGATTTGCGATTTTCAATTTTGAATCTCCTTACTAGCCCATCAAACACTCCAAGGGGCAGGTACATAATGGGGTTAGATACAGAGTAAAGCTTCCTCTACACTGCCCCAACAGACACTCCCAGGACAGGTACAGCATGGGGTTAGATACAGAGTAAAGCTCTCTCTCTACACTGCCCCATCAAACTCTTTCAAGACAGTACTGTCCCAGGTGCAATCTTGAGGATTGACTCTGAGACTGTGTCCCTAATTACAGAGTCATAGAGTTAAAGATGGATTAAGGATGGAAACAAACCTTTTGGTCCAACTCATCCATTCTGACCACGCATTCTAAATTAATCTAGTCCGATCTGCCACCATTTGGCCCGTATCCCTCTAAACCCTTCCTGTTCATATCCCCAGCCAGATGCCTTTTAAATATTGTGTTTGTACCAGCCTTCACCACTTCCTCTGGCAGCTCATTCATTACACACGTCATTCTCTGCGTGAAAAAGTTGCCCCTTAAGTCCCTTTTAAATCTTTCCCCTCTCACCTTAAACCTATGCTCTCTAGTTTTGGACTCCCCCACCCCAGGGAAAAGACCTTAGCTATTCACTCTATCCATGCCCATCATAATTTTATAAACTTCTATTAGGTCATCCCTCAGCCTCCGACACTCCAGGGAAAATAGCCCCAGCCTATTCAGCCTCTCCCTATAGCTCAAACCCTCTAACCCTGGCAACATCCTTGAAAATCTTTTCTGAACCCATTCAAGTTTCACAACATCCTTCCAAAGCAAGGACGCCAGAATTGAACACAGTATTCTAAAAGTTGCCTAACCAATGTCCTGTACAATTGCAACATGATCTCCCAACTCCTATACTCAATGCACTGACCAATAAAGGCAAGCATACCAAATGCCATCCTCACTATCCTATCTACCTGTGACTCCACTTTCAAGGAACTATGAACCTGCACTCCAAAGTCTCTTTGTTCAACTAAACTCCCCAGGACCTTACCATTAAGGATATAAATCCTGCCCTGATTTGACTTTCCAAAATGCAGCACCTCACATTTATGTAAATTCGACTCCATCTGCCACTCCTCGGCCCATCTGATCAATGTCCCATTGTACTCTGAGGTAACCTTCTTCGTTGTCCACTATACCTCCAATGTTGGTGTCTGAAAACTTACTAACCATACCTCTTGTGTTCACATCCAAATCATTCATATAAATGACAAAAAGCAGTGGACCCAGCATCGATCCTTATGGCACACCACTGGTCACAGGCCTCCAGTCTGAAAAGCAACCCTCCACCACCACCACTTTTCGTCTTCTACTTTTGAGCCAGTTCTGTATCCAAATGGCTAGCTCTCCCTCCATTCCGTGTGATCTAACCTTGCTATCCAGTCTACCATGAGGAACCTTGTTGAACGCTTTATTGAAGTTTATATAGATCACGTCCATCACTCTGCCTTCATCAATCCTCTTTGTTACTTCTTCAAAAAACTCTATCAAGTTAGTGAGGCACAATTTTTCACAAACAAAGCTTCTTGACTCTTAAGGATTAAATGGAAGAAGTAAGTGAGCCAGGCCTGGGATACTGATGTTGAGACTGATGATAATTTATGTGGTTGTGGCTAGCGTCGAGTAGAAGACTAATTGAGCAGGGTAAAATTGGCTAGAGCTGGGAGTCAAAATGTGCAGTTTGGCTGTGGACTCCTGTAGTAGGATCCAAACAATTAACGTCCCATTTGTAGAATTGCATTTAATGGAGCCACCCTGATGAACATGATTTTCTTCAATATTGCGAATCAAGTCGGTGATGTAGTTCTGACAGAAAGATCTTTCTTTCCCCCTCCTGTCATCTATATAGTTACTGTTTACTGCTACATAACTCAACATCCAACTGAACACCATGCTAGCTAGGTCTGTGAATTATCACATTGTGCCTTAAAATCAGCATGTACATGAGCAGGTAAACTGACTATCTTCCAGGATTTCTTTCATGCATCTCCCTCTGCATTGAAACATACTCATAACCACACAGCTCTTGTCTCTGCATATCTGTCAAAATTACAGTCAG
Organism: Rhincodon typus; assembly: GCF_021869965.1. Classification (NCBI taxonomy): domain Eukaryota; kingdom Metazoa; phylum Chordata; class Chondrichthyes; order Orectolobiformes; family Rhincodontidae; genus Rhincodon; species Rhincodon typus. The sequence continues at coordinate 33,014,161 of NC_063361.1, read as the reverse complement.
TTTCCTCTAGGCAGCTTTGATTTTACACTGCATCACCCAGTGTCTCCCATCTCCCTCAGTACTGAATCTCCTCTCCCACCAGGGACTTCTGTGATTCACTTGAAATCTGTATTTTCTGTCCTCCTCTCTCATTTTCTGTCTCTGTCTTCCTTCCCCCACTTCCCTCAGGTCCTGTTTTACCACGACCTCCCTGACATCTTCCTTTGCCCTCTCTCTATTTTTCCTGCTCCCCTTCCTGTTCTCCACAACTTTCCCAACCCACTCTCCCTACGGGATTCTCACTCACTCAGCCTCATCCAGTTTCTTCTCAAAACCATCAACTACATTTTCAGCTTTTGGTTTACCTCTTGAGAATCAATTTTAGATTGTTTGAAAAAGCTAATACATCTGCCATGAACTATTGCCATCCTGATGGATAAATATGGACAATTCCCAAGCATGTAAAATAGCATACATTGGCTGTTAGACAATTGTACATTTTGGCCAAAATGTGGCCAAATTAAAATGAATGAGTTGCTCCCCACAAGTAATCTCTCTTCCCTCTTCACCTGTCCTCTTAGCTTTATTATGATTGGGCAAAGATTTGGCAGAGTACCATTTGGGAAATGCCAGGTTGTCTACTTTGGCTTAAAGAATAAAAATACTGTATTATTTAAATAGAGAAAGACTTCTGAATGCTGTGGTACAGAGGTAAATGAGCATCCTGGTGCTTAAATTACAAAAGGTTCGAATACAGGTAAAGCAAGTAACTAGGAAGACAAATGGAGGTAAGCATTTATTGCAAGGGGGATGGAATACAGAAGTAGAGAACTTGGTACAATTATCATAGATCATAGAATCCCTACAGTGTGGAAACAGGCCATTCGGCCCAACAAGTCCACACCGCCCCTCCGAAGTGCATCCCACCCAGACCCATTCCCCCAAGTCTAACCCATCTAACCCAAAACCTAAACATCCCTGGACACTACGGACAATTTAGCATGGCCAATCCACCTACCCTGCACACCTTTGGACTGTGGGAGGAAACCGGAGCACCTGGAGGAAACCCATGCAGACACGGGGGGAATGTGCAAACTGCACACAGACAGTTGCCCGAGGCTGGAATCGAACCCAGGTCCCTGGGGCAGCAGTGCTAACCACTGAGCCACTGTGCCGCATTGGTTCAATCACCTTAGATTCTGAGTACCATTTGGCGACCTTATTTAAGGAAGGGCATTAGAGATAGTTCAGCAAATAATTAGCAGGCTGATTCCTGGGATGAAGAGAAGGTTGCACAGATTGGGATTACATCCATTGGATTTGAAAAGGTGGAGAGGTGACATTACAGAAACACATCAGATTCTGAGGGGACTTGACAGGTTAGATGCTGAGAGACTGTTTCCCTTCTTGATGGCATCTAGAATGAGGACCCACAGCTTCAAAATATGCGACATTCCATTTAAGATGGAGATGAGGAGAGCTGTATTTTCTCAGGGGTATTTAGTGTTTGGAATTCTCTCCCACAGTGAGCAATGGTCATTCAATATTTTCAAGGCTGAGTCAGACAGATTTCTGATTGACCAGGAAGTCAATGGCCATGGGGGAAAAGGCAGGAAAATGAAGTTAAGTCCGCATCAGATAAGGCATGATCTTATTGAATGGTGAAGCAGGCTAGAGGGGCCGAATGGTCGGGATGACGAGTGGGCGGGAAGGCAGCAGGAACTTTATCTGCTGGATTTTACATACTCCTCATACCAGCCCACCTTTCCAGCTTCAAACCTGCCAGAGCAGGAGTGTAAAATCCAACTCCATGATTCATCAATGTTTCGTCCATTAAACATCTCTCCACTTCCCATCAATAGGTCAACACAAAACTCTAGTCTGATCACTGATGGAACTTTGCAGACAATCTGAAACACAATTGGACTCACTCCTATCCCTTCAGATAAAGAAATTCCTGTAACACCTGGTGGATTATATCTAATGGTTACAGCTGCGTTTGGATTTTGGAAGATTTGGTTTTCATTATTTGTTTTGTTATTCACTGTATAAGACACATTAACCAATCAGAATTGAACTGCAGGAAGACAGCTCTCTATGGGTTTCCTCAAGGATCCTCCGCCTTCTCTGAGAGAATCTAATCCTCCTCAGCTCCGTCTTAATTTGGAAACCTTTTCTGTTAAATGTGTCACCTAGTTCTAATCTCTCTGAAGCAAAGCACAGCCAATGAAGTTGGCATTGATGTAAGGTAGGACTTTATATTGGTAACTGCTATCAGACACCACCTGGCTCCTGTGCTGGCTCTCTGAAAAAAGCTCCTGAAAAGTCCAGGACAGATCCTACATTCGCTGCACTCAGGGGACTGCATCTTGATAAGGATCCTAAAGGAAGGACTGGGGTGTCTCCATAACATAAAAAAGGGATCTACCTTTAGGATTGCCTCAGAACCATTTCTACTTGCCCTGCATGGTCCCCACTGCCCTGTAGTTTGCCTTCCTTCTTAAACTGAAATGTAATCCCCTTTGGGAGGCGACCATTGAATCAGCAATAAGGTTGGTTAATTAATTGATTGATTGAGTCATACAGCATAGAAACAGGCTATGCTGATATACAAACACCGAACTACACTAATGCCATTAGCCCGCACTAAGTCAATAGCCTACTATGCCCCGGCATTTTAAGTGCTCATCCAAATGTTTCTTAAATATTGCGAGAGGACCTGCCTGCACCACCCTCTCAGGCAGCACATTCCATATTTCTACCACACTCTGGGTGAAAAAAACCTTTCCTCAGATCTCCTCTAAGCCACTTACTCCTCACCTTAAACTTATGCCATCTGATCTTAGACACACCTGCCACGCGGCAGAGATTTGCACCATCTACCCTGTCCAAGTCTGTCATAATTTTGTACATGTCAGTCAGATTCCCCCTCAGCCTCCTCTGCTCCAAGGATAAACAAACCCAGCCTATCCAGTCTCTGCACATGTCTGAGGTTCTTTATCCCAGGCACATCCTAGTGAATCTACCCTGTACCCTCTCCAGCGCAATCACATCCTTCTGATTTTTTTTTTCTTTTATCCATTCACAGGATGAGGGCATTGCTCGCTAGGCAGCATTTGTTGCCCATCCCTAATTGCCCAGAGGGCAGTTAAGAGTCAACCACATTGCTGTGGGTCTGGAGTCACATGTAGGCCAGACCAGGTAAGGATGGCAGTTTCCTTCCCTAAAGGACATTAGTGAACCAGATGGGTTTTTCCAACAATCAACAATAGATTCACGGTCATCATTAGATTCTTAATTCCAGATATTTATTGAATTCAAATTCCACCATTTGCCATGGCAGGATTCGAACCTGGGTCCCAGGATGTTATCTGAGTCTCTGGATTAACAGTCCAGCCATAATACCACTAGGCCATTGCTGATTGACCCAGACTTTCTGATCCTTGTGCTTCTGTATAGCAGCCGTCCCAGCCTTTTCAGTTTGCAGCTACTTTTGAGGTGCAGGGTCATGTTATATAGATAGCCAATGAATGCACAGCAAGATCACACAATTAGGAAAATAAACTTTCTCTTTTACGCTGTTTGTGGTCCTTCCTCTAAATGTACCCATTTTCAGTGCGTGGTCGGGATCCTTAACATCCACCTGTGAGGGCAAATGGGACCTCAGTTTCACACCTTGACTGAGAAATGGGTATGTCTGACAGTGCAGCACTGCCTCAGTACCTCCACCAGCGGGTCACTGTGGATTGTATGTTCAAGCTGCTGGAGTGGGGGACGTGAACCACAAGTTTCTGATTGATAGGTAAGAATGTTCCCTTCTGACCAAGTTTAAACATGTAAGCGTGCACCACATACACACACAAACATATCACTGCAGAATATACCAGAAAATACAGCAAAGGTGACAACATATTCATGATGAGCCAGTTTTCATTACTGGGAAAGAAAGTTAATGAAGTGTTGGCAGTGAAAGGCACATCAGACAGCACTTCAAACAGCAAGTCATTGGTACGTGCAATGCTTGTACTAAAGGAAAACTATTTTTGGCTTCATTGTCAAATCAGATCTTGCTCAGTTTTTCTGCTTTCCTATTAACTCCTTCAGAACTGAATTTGAGGGAATTAATTTTCTCATTTTTTAAAAGCAAAAGGACATTTGCATTCTGTAGCATCTTTCACCTTGTCAGGACATCTCAAAGCAAGTTATGACCAATAAAGTACTTTGCAAAGTGTAGTCACTGTTGTGATGTAGGAAATGCAGAGTCAATTTGCACACAGCAAGACCTGGGAGCATATGTGCACAGATCATTGAAGGTGGCAAGACAACTAATAAAACATGCATTATCATGGGCTTTGTCAATAAGGGGATAGTATACAAGGGCAATGCTAAACTTCCACAAGACGCTTGCACACCTTTTAGCTGGAATGTTGTATATAGTTCTGGGTGCCACACAGTATGAGGGATGTCAATGCTTTGGAGAGAGCGCAGGAGCAATCTAAAAAAAA
>NC_063361.1:32992764-33009277 GCF_021869965.1 Rhincodon typus | reverse complement strand
CGACGCTTCATCAGAGGCTGCACTGAGGATGTTACCCAGCATGGTAATGAAAGGTCTGTGAAACAAGAAACCAGCTCGGCGAGCCAACCAACCTCAATACAACATAATGCACAACTTCACATTTCTTCACCATTTCTTTCGTTGCTGAACCTGACTCAGCCATTCAAGGTCGGGGGAAGGCACATATTGCAGCAACAGAGATGTACTGGAGGGACTATCCACTGCTATCAGGAGGAGGTCATCTTCCTCCTCCTGGAACCCAGTGGGATGTCAATAAAATGCAAGCAATGGCAGGAACTGCACTCTTATTTGCCTCAATGATGCCAATGAGGGTCCTGTTGCTGATAAAATTCCATGATGGGAAGTGGATATCAAATTCCGCTTCCAGTGCCTTCCCTCACTATATTGCCAACCCTTACACTGGCCAGCCCATCTCCAAAAAGCTGGGCAAATTCTGCTCACAGATGTACTCTCTGTCTCTGTCTCTCTCTCTGTTTTTCTCTGCCTCCACCACCACCCCCCCACTCCGCGTTCTCTCTCTCTCTCTCTCTCTTTTACTCAGACACATAAACACACACATAAACCCTTAAATTACTCATACTTTTTGCCAGGGCTGTTTTGCAGTTACTTTGTTGCCTTAATGACCAGATTCTCTCAGTATGAAGGCCTCACAGATGAGGGGTTGATTAAACATTCTTCACACACACTGGTCAAAGTACAAAACTCCACTGAAAGTCAAGGTCAGGGAGATTAAACACAATGATAGGGAACCAATGCGTGACAAGACTAATGTCACCCTTCACAACTCCTCACAGATAAAGCCTGTCTGTGCCAAGTAAGCAGAATTCAATTTGTAAGCTTGGAGAAATGTTCATTCTGGGAACATGATGTCCTGTATTTCTTTATGAAGTAGGAGACCTCAGCATTTCCTTTGATCAGTGATGGGCACCTTTGCTCATCTGAGACCAGCCAAGCTCTTTAAATAAAACTTTTGTGTTTGAACACTCGAAGAATAATCAGTCAAGCAATCCTCTGAAGATCACATAATGCAGATCTTGTTTGAAGTGTAGAAATTTCAATAACTTTAAATACTGCAACAACTAAAATGACAGCTGAGAGTACAATAGATCCATTATTTTGGAGACCATCTTAAAAAGCAATCTCCAAGGTGGACAGAGGAGACAAAGGTCACAGTAAACAACTTGTTTTGATCTTAGAATCCATTTCTGTCTGGGTTCTCAGGGATGAACATCAGGAGCATGCACCAAGCATATAGATGTACATTACCTTTCAGTTTAATGGGATAGAAAGTCTCCACTAAACCAAAGATGAGAGTCAACTGATAGAACTGTACCTGTTGAGGCCATTTTGCCCACTGTATGTTGGCTTTTTGAAAGAGCTACCTAATTAGTCTCACTCCCCATGTCCTTTCCTCATAGTCAGGCAACTTTTTATACTTTCCTGAATTCCTCGATTAAGGACATTATTTGATGAGGAAAGGTTGGGTAGGGCAGGTCTGTATCCATTGCAGTTTAGAAGAATGGTACAGAATCTTATTGAAACTTACAAAGATCCTAAGGGGATTTCACAGAGTGGATGCTGAAAGGATGTTTCCTCTTGTGGGAGAGATTAGAACCAGGAGTCTCCCATTTAAAATAAAGATGAAGAGGGATTTTTCTCCTCTTGGAGGATCCTGAGTCTTTGAAACTCTGTTCCCCAGAGAGCAATGGAGGTGAGTCATTGAAAGGTAGGACTGAGGGAACATTTGGATCAGTCACAGTCTCATTGAATGGCTTGAGGGGCTGAAAGTTGTATGTCTCCTCCCAATTTGATTATCCTCATTTATGTATATTCTTATTTATCCCATTTTTATTTGAAGTTTGTTACTGAGCCAGCCTCCACCATTTCAGTCAGGGCCTTTGCAGATAACAATTTGCATTAAAAAATAAATTCTCCTTATCTGCCCTCTGGTTCTTGTATCAATTACTGTAAATCTGTATCCTCTGGTGAACAAGTTACCAGCCAGTGAAAACCGCACTCCCTACCTGCTCTCCAATCTTCTCATAACTTTGAACCTCATTATTAAATCTCACTTTTGCTGCCCGAAAGGTGAGCAGTCTCACTCTTTAACTGGAACATCCCCTGCCAATGTGATTTGCGATGTTGTTGAAACAGTCTACCGGTAAGGAACAGTAAAGTTTCATAAATTGCACAGTGACTCTAACATGTTCTCTCAGGAATATCTTAAAACACACAACACATTACTTTCCTTTTCATGCTTGTATTTACACAAGCAAATATAAAGCTTATTTCATATCCCAGTGATGAGTTCAATGAACAGTTAAACTGATCCTTGTGGTATTGAATGAGGCAAGAACAATCACTGCAACAACTCTCTCTGTTCCTCTTTAAATCATTTGGCTTAGTGGACTGTTTCTGTGCTGTAAATTCTAGTACTGCAGGTCGAATATGATTACAAGGGAAACTGGGATAGAATTCAATGGAATTGGGGCACAAAATGGGATCTCATTCATGTCTCATTATCTCTAGACTCAACTAGATGCACTCCTGGCTCGTCTCCCATATTTTACTTTTTGCAAACTTTTAAGTAATCCAAAAGTTCAACATTCTATAAAGTATGCTGAATTCCCCAAGTGACCTGCCTTTTAGACCCAGGTTGACAGAAAGCACAGACCAGGTTTCTGTAATGAATAAGAATTACTATTTGTTAAAAGTAAATTGAGTCTAGATACAGGTAAATAATCACATACCATCGGCATTTAACTCAACCAGTTAACATTCTAACCTCTTGTTGACCCCTCCCCCCTTACACACACAAACAGACACAAACAGGAAACAAATATCATGGGAGTTATGACAGAGGGAAGTGATTGTTGAACTGACCAGATTGCTGCTTCTCTATCTTCCTTCTCCAGATACTTTCACTGGATTGTAGGAGGCAGAGAATGGCTGGTTCACACTTATGCAAGGTCTCTGACTCATTAAATAAAAGCCATAGCTTACAGCAACTGTTGAAGGAAAAATGAATTGGTTTTCTCCAAGTTTAAACCAGAACAGTGAGAGATCCTGAGCTGGTGGAGGTCTGATGGTTTCTCTTTATCTTTTTTAAACATGGCAAAACCAATTTCAGTTGTTGGCAGGCAGAAGGCCTTTGACATCAATAACTGGTCACTAGTCCACAAACCAATCAGCTCCATTATGCCAGTTGAATCTCCATTTGTGCACACTCCCTGGCTCCAGCTTGTCCTCAAACTACACTTCAACTACTGCTTCAACAAGCAGCTGTGTAAATCCTGCATACAATGAGGGTCAGGTGACTTGCTTTCAAAACCATACAGGAATTCTTCAGCAATCCTTGGTTTTTAAAACAGTTCTTTTCCCATTTCAGTCCATAATCTAATAAAAAAATACACGGTCTTTACCATGTCTTATATCATGCCAAATCCTGTTGCATATAGTCCCTGTGCTGACTTTCACACCGGCTTCCAGTCAAGCAAATCCCTGGTTTTCAAATTTTCAGCCTTGGTTTCAACTTGCTGCATGGCCTCAGCAGCAACTTTCTGAGTTCTCTGTGCTCCTCGGAGCCTGGCCTCTTGAACATTCCCTACTCCAGCGTTGACAGTTGTGCCTCAGTTAGCAAGGGTCCAAACTCTGGATATCCCTCCTGAATCCTCTCCAATTCTAGATATTGTTTCGCTCCTTGGAGACCCTCCTTAAATACCTACCTTTTGGACCAACTTTTTAAATCACCTGACTTAATACCTCCTTGGTGTCAGATTGTGTTTTATAATGTACCTGTGAAACACCATGAGATGTTTTATTACATTAAAGATGTTGAAAATTGGGGTCAATTTAGAACTGAATTTTCCCAGTATTTACGGTGTAGAATGAAATTTCATTTTAACAGCTATTACAGCAGTAATTAACTTTCCAAATTTCTAGCAAATGATAATAAAACAAAAGGTCACAATAATCACTGAGATCAAGCTCCCCCATTGAACTAGTGCCATATGTACCCTGCAACAAGATCAGTCTGTTATCAGAAAGAATGGGGAACTAACCCTCAGATGAAAGAGGGTAACAGTCATCCTAGCATCATGACTGGCCGCCAATGGTCATTGGCCTAGGGGGTTTAGACAGGGGATTAACCCAGCAGTGATTGAGGGTCTAGGCCCAAAACGTCAGCCTTTCTGCTCCTGTGATGCTGCTTGGCCTGCTGTGTTCATCCAGCCCTGCACCTTGTTATCTCGGTTTCTCCAGCGTCTGCAGTTCCTACTACGTGATTGAGGGGGTTTGGTTAGCTCAGTTGGCTGGATAGCTGGTTTATGACACAAAGTGATGCCAACAGTGTGGGTTCAATTCCCACACTGGCTGAGGTTACATAGAATCATAGAATCCCCACAGTTGGAAATAGGCCATTCAGCCCATCAAATCCATAACAACCCTCTGAAGAGCATTCCACCCAAAACTCACCCTGTATTTCCCATGGCTAATCCATCTAACCTGCATGTCCCGGGACACTACGGGGCAATTTAGCGTGGCCAATCCACCTAACCTGCACATCTTTGGACTGTGGGAGGAAGCCAGAGCACCTGGCTGAAACCCACACAGACATGGGGAGAATGTGCAATTCACAGACAGTCATTCAAAGGTGCAGTGCTAATCACTGAGCCACCATGCTGCCCCTACCATAAAGGATTCTCCTTCTCAACTTCACCCCTCACATGAGGCGTAGTGACCCTCAGTTTAAATGAGCCGCCGCCTCGCTCTAGTTAGACAGCAGCTCTGAACGATGGCTACTTTACCTTGAACAGATTTCCAGCCCCCAAAACAAGGCACATCAACAAAGGTTGGTGAGTGAGTGAGCGAGAGAGAGAGGAGAAAGAGACAGAGAGAGAATCCAGTGGAAAAAGCCACCATCTTCTTTGGAGAAGACCAGGAGCTCCCCTACATCAGCTTGAGGGAAAACAGAGACTCTTACAACAAAACACATCAGAAGGAACGGTCCATCACCCAAAATCAACTGTCCCTGCTGCCCTCTGGGATCAGTGAAACATTCTCATATGTCACAGGTGTATGTTTACATTTTTTCGTCCATTTGAATAGTGCATCATATCTAAGCTGCTGCTTCTTAAACTAAATACACTTATAAAAGTTGTTTGCACATAGTAAACTGTCTATATTAGGAAACTGTGGTGCTATGCAGATGTAAGTTGTTTTGTTGTTATAAGTATACAAAAAGGACGAATATTACAGCTGAGAAAAAGGACATGTAAAACTGCAGGGAAGAAACTATTGGAAATTACAAGAGGCCAGAAAATGCTAATTACCTAAAATTAGACTCAAAGAAAGATGGATATCAAAAGTTAAAACCCTATGCACATTTTGCTTCAGGGTGAGAGCAGTAGTAAATGGATCAATAGAGGGATATTTTCTTCTTTGACACTGTCAGATCTTCTAACACAGCTTCAAATGTCCTCAGTATGTACTAGAAAGCTTCATTTTTGACATCAAATTAATTAAATTGTTCAAAACTGTGTCACTTCAATCAGGAGTTTGAAAGCCATTTCTGACAGAATTGTGAAGCTGAGATCAGTGCACAACATTAGAGGAAGTGATAGCCTATTGGGTTATCACTGGACTGTTAATCCAGAGGCCCAGTTAATGTTCTGGGGACCTGGGTTTGAATCCTGCCACGGCAGATGGTGGAATTTGAATTCAATAAAAAAAAAATCAGGGATTAAGAGTTTAATGATGACCATGAATCCATTGTCGATTGTCAGGAAAAACCTATCTGGTTTACTAATGTCCCTTTAGGGAAGGAAACTGCCATCCTTACCTGGTCGGGCCTACATGTGGCTCCAAACCCACAGCAATGTGGTTGACGCTGAACTGCCCTCTGGGCAATTAGGGATGGGCAATAAATGCTGCCCTGGCCAGCGACACCCTCATCCTCTTAATGAATAAAAAATGTCAGTGAGGTTTAGGTAATTAGCGCATGTTTAAGAGAATCACGAAATTAAAAATGAAAATGGTTAAATTGACATGTAGCTGACCATGTTTATTTATATTCCTTCACGGAAATGTGGGCATCTCTGGATAGTTCAGAATTCATTGCCCATCCCTAATTGCCGAGAGGGCAGTTAAGAATCAACCACATTGCTGTGGGTCTGGAGTCACATTTAGGACACGCCAGGTAAGGATGGCAGATTTCCTTCCCTAAAGGACATTAATGAACCGGGTGGGTTTTCCCCAACAATCCACAATAGTTTCACCATCACCATAAGACTAACTTTTAATTCCAATCAGAGATAGTAGGAACTGCAGATGCTGGAGAATCTGAGATAACAAGGTGTGGCGCTGGATGAACACAGCAGGCCAAGCAGCATCAGAGGAGCAGGAAGGCTGACGTTTCGGGCCTAGACCCTTCATCAGAAATGGTCTAGGCCTGAAACGTCAGCTTTCCTGCTCCTATGATGCTGCTTGGCCTGCTGTGTTCATCCAGCTCCACACCTTGTTATCTCTTTTAATTCCAAGCTCTTTTTAATGAATTCAAATTTCATCATCCGTCATGGTGGGATTCAAACCCAATGCTGCAGTTCTGGATTACTAACCCAGTGACATTAACATGACACCATCACCTCCCTGGATTAATATCGAGTCCCTGGCAATGCCTGCGGTGACTACAGTTTAGGGTTTGCAAAGACCCATGGATAAATAAACATATTCGGAGAGTAGGAGGAAACAGCTAATTGACAAAAACTTGCATTGTTATAGTACTTTCAACATACTGGAAGCATACCAAAGTCCTTCACTGAGGCATTAATCAAACTAAAGTCTGACTCAGAATACAAAAAGAACAAAATTAAGACACATGACCAAAAGTTTGGTCAAAGATGTAGGTGTTAAAGAGTGATTAAAGGAAAATAGAGAGGTGGGAAGGTTTAAAGATTGAGGCCAAAGTGGCTGAATGATGAAAGTGAATTGGGTCAGAGTTTGATAAGTGGCAATCTCTTGGAAGGTTGTGAGGCTAGAGGAGGTTCATGAGATAGCAAAGATCAAGACCATGGAGTGATTCAGAAACATCAATCAGGCATTTCTGAATGGGGGCCAATGTGGATCAGTGAGTGCCAGGGGTGCTGGGTGAATAGGACTTGGTGCAGGTTAGGAGATGGGCAGCAGGTCTGTGCATGAAGTGAGGCTTAAGCAGGTACAGAGTTTAAAAATGCCAACTTACAGACTGCTGACTTGAGGAGCCTGGATACAAGTGGGTAGGATCTCCCTGGCCTCAATTGGCAGCTTTGGGGAGGGGGATGGGTAGTCTCTGGGAAAACAGGAGGAAGCCTCTTCGGGGCAGGCTCCTTGACACAGTCCCACCACCACAGGCTTTTCCCAGCAGTGGGAGCTGATGAAGAGAGGCTGCCAATTGAATAGGGGTGTGCAACCAATTCAAATATTCAAGGAGCCAACTAAAGTTAATGCTTTGGGACAGCAGCAGAGTGGCTCCAATTGCTTCCGATGTTTCCCGTAATAAAATGGCGAAGCCAATTTGGAGTAAAACTGCAGATCAGCCTCACTGCCCACATGTGCTTGGTTCAGGACCCACACTTAGTTCCAATGCTGATACTCTCTCATCTTTGGGAAATGCTTGCCCAACAAGATGCTTAAATAGCAACTCACAGGCATCCAATAAATGCATCAAAACCTGAATGCAAACAGATATATTCGAAATTTATTCATGAGGAAGACAATCCAAACTCTCAAAAATTTGAATCTGCCACTTCATATGGTCCTGAACAATAAGAAGAACAGCAGAAAGTCTTGGATTTGTAACTTGATCTCTCCTGATTAGTTGGCCCCAAATGTAATGGATTGCACAAACCCCCATTTAGGGAGGGGGTCAGGCTGGAAATGGTCCATCCTCATTGCTGCCCAGTCTGTTGGGAAGTGGCAATGTGTGGATCAGACTGCTCTCAGATATGATGCATGGCCATTGGTTCTACCAGCAAAGATCCTCGGGCATTTGTGGAACTAGACACCAATATGGGAGTGAAAAGGTCACAGACTAAAGTGTGGAAGCACACCATTCACCCCACCGAGTCCATACCAACCCTCTGAAGGGCATCCCACACAGACCCACCCCATATCCGTGTAACCCTGCATTTCCCATGGCTAACCCACCTAGCCTGCACATCCCTGGACACTATGGACAACGTAGCATGACCAGTCCACTTAAACTGCACATCTTTGGGCAGTGGAAGGAAACTGGAGCACCCAGAGGAAACCCATGCAGATAACGGGGAGAATGTGCAATCTCTACACAGGCAGCTGCCCAAGGCTGGAATCGAACGCACGTCTCTGGCGATGTGAGGCAGCAGTGCTACAGTCACAAACATGAGCAGGGGGAAAGAAACATGGAAGAGAAACGTCCCCCAAAAGAAATGATAAAATAGGAAGGACAAAGCCTACAAGATGAAAGTGACACTTTAAGGGAGTTGACTTTTACATTCAACGATCACACATTTAAACACAAACGCGTACAATCATGTATCATTACCTCATTACTACCTTGTGAGCAACATCAGAAAGCTTGCTGAATAGAAATGATAATATATTAAAAAAAAGTGGTAATGCTTTCCCACATCACAGTGTCAGACAGGTTCAATTCATTTCTGCAAAAACTTCTCACCTTCTTGGAAAAAGGTGATTCACTGAGCACTGGGGAGGGTTCCATTTCTCTGGTTGTTGTTACTGTCCAGTTAAATACCAAAGTGACAAAAACAGCAACAACAACCTGCCTGGCTTAATTACACTGCCAGTGGATTCCTACAGAGAAAAGCTTGCATTTATACAGCTCTTTTTACAACCTCAGTGGTGTGTCAGTGCGCTTTACAGCCAATGAAGTACTTTGGAACTGTTGTCACTGTTGTAATGTGGGAAATGTAGTGATTTCCGTACAGCAAGCTTTCACTGGCAGGAATAAGATAATGACCAGATAATTTGTTGACTATAGGATAATTATTGACCCAGGACATTGGGCTGAACTCCCCTGGTCTTCCACAAATGCCATGGAATATTTTACATTTGCCTGTGAGGGCAGATTGAAAGTCAGCACCTCCCACAACACTGCACTGGATATGTCAGCCTCAACAGTCTCCATGTCCAGAGATGTTCCTCCAGTTCTGAGGAAGGGTCACTGGACCCAAGACATTAACTCTATTTTATCCTTCACAGGTGCTGCCAGACCTGCTGAGCTTTTCCAGCAACTTTGTTTTTGTCCATGCCCAGTGGTGACTTGTTATACTGGTGTGGTAAAACAGTGATAGAAAATCACTCGACCAACTTGTCCCAAACCAAACACCACAGAAAGAAAGAACTTGTATTTATGTAGTGCCTTTTTGAACCTCAGCACCTGTCTGGCTACTTCAGACTCATTAGCACTCCCATATAGAAGAGGGAATCTCAGATTCAAGTCTGTTTAGGGCAGACATAATCCCTCCCACTTTCCTCCTGCCAGGAATGGCTTGGGAATTGACGACTTGGAGAGAGATACCAATTTTTAACTCCATTGATGCTTCTTACGTAAATCTGGATTAAGTGTAAACAAGAGTGTAAAGTACCACAGTGAAAAAGAAACAATAAACTCTGGTTGAAACTTGTTTAACAAACTCTATTCCCTGTGCTCTGTATGTACACAGTACCTTAAATCAATTGTCTAATCAGAAAACTGTCAGACACTGATTCTGTTGGGAATGTAGGACAGAAATCCCAACTGTCTACAATTCTGTACAAACATTGAAGCTGCCTCTACACAATACTTTACACAGGTGTTAACCCTTTTACACTCTGTAAGCTTATTTAATACAGACATTCAAAATTTTGAAGGGTTTTGATAGGGAAGAGCTAAAGAAACTCCAAAAGCAGAAGGATCTGTAATCAAAGGACACAGATTTAAGATAATTGATGAAAGGGACAGGGATAAAGGAAGAGTTGTTTTTTATGTAGCTTGAAAGGACAGCGGACAGAGATTCAAGAATAACTTTTTAAGATGAAATTGGATAAATGGCAAAATAAAAATGGGAAAAATAATATCAGGTCTTTGAGGAAAGATTGGGGGAGCAGAACTAATTGGATAGCTTTTTCAACGAGCAGCATAGCTCGAAAGGACTAAATGGCCTCTTTCTGCACTGAGAGGTCTCTGAACCTGATGCTGTTTGAACCATTAAGGGCATATGCCCTTACATGTGAATACAAAGGGAAGCTGGCTGCTGTACAGGAGCACCTGTATCATTAGGGAATGGAGCAGGGGAGGGAAAATAAACCAAGTGGAACAAGTACATACAGATCAGAGCAGCCTGATCTTCAAACAACAGTCTGTGCTGAGTTAACTAGGACCAGCATGGAGCAGCTAGAGCAAGATGGTACAATAATCAACCAGGGTTCCCATTTCTGATGGGAAGAGGATAGTAGACACTGGGCAAGGATCAGCTGTGACACCATCATTGACAAGGTGTTTCTCACCATTCACTGCATCGTACATGGGAATTACTTGTAAAGGAAAGATCTGGACTGTCAGTCTTCATACAACTGTGCCTTGCAGCAGTCAGTATCTTCAGTGGAAATGTTAAAACCTGCACCAAAAATAGGCCCTTTGTGTCTTATTTTTAGATCGATTGGGAGGCAGCAAATAATATCTCAATAAGAAGTACGGTGTCTCCATCAGGTTTAAGAGGTATCAGCCGTATTCCAGGCCTTAATGGCAGAATTTGTGCTAATATATAGTAACGTTATTATATAAAGTGAATATTGGACAATAAACAATGTGCCAAGCCTAAACTTTCTAATTGACAGTGAGTTTTCTACAAAAAATTCTACGAAATAGTTTGGCAAATTGTCAAATGAGGGTGTGTTGTTCACGTATACCACAGCCTTCCTCCAAAGAGACAGCGGTTCCAAAGGTAAGAAACAGCGTTAGCTCCAACATTCAGTGGCCTTGCCAGTGATGTCCACATCTCATGATCAAGTAAATGAAAAAGCAGCTCACAACCCAACCAGAGGAAAGTCCCATGATACCAAGGGACAACTATTCATTTGTCAATACCCAAGTTAAAAGGGAACAGAAATATTGGTTACTCAAATACAAGCAAAATACTGTCAATGCTGGAGATCCGAAATAAAAACAGAAACTGCCGATCATACTCAGCAGGTCTGGCAGCATCAGTAGAGAGAGGAACATGGTTAATGCTTTGAGTTCAATGTTTTATTCTTTGGAACCTGAAGTTCTAAAGAAGAGTCAATAACCCTGTTACTCTGTCCACAGATACTGCCAGACCTACTGATTTTGACCAGGACTGTATTAATTACAGGAATGTGGATGTCTTCCCAGCCAGTATGTAGATAGTTGGCAAGTTCATCAAAAACACTTCCTCTTGTTTGAATCCAAGATAGGCCTTCGTTGGGTAGCATTCTATGAAGGGTTTATGTTCAAGGCCCATTGGAGCTAATACTCCAGGCCGATTCTACATATGTGGGACAGAGTGAGTATTGCATTGTTGGCAGAGCTGCCTTTCTTTCAACAGATTAAACTGAAACCCGTCTTTCTCTCAAAACTGTAGGAAGGTGTAGCACAGAAACAAATTCATTGAGTCTATTCCAAAATATTTCTCCAGAACTCTATTGATCATTTTTTGAAATACATCACAGAATATTAACCTAAATTAGGAGCCTAAAATTAGCGCATTTTTTGGTAGCACATTGCTACCAGAAGTGATTGATGTTGTCAGAAGAGGCCTTTACCAACTTTTTTTTTTAAGAATCCCATGGCATTATTTCAAAGGAGAAGTGTATTTACTAACAATGTCTGAGTCATTACTGGGGGTTATGATAGTAAGAAACAAAAACAGAAATTGCTGGAAAAACTCAGCAGGTCTGCTAGAATGGTTATGAAGAACCCGAAATGTTGGACCCGAAATGTTAGCTCTGCTTTCTCTCCACTGATGCTGCCAGACCTGCTGAGTTTTTCCAGCAATTTCTGTTTTTGTTTCTGATTTCCAGTATCTTCAGTTCTTGGTTTTTTAAATGATAGTAAGAAATGTGGATTATTAACTTTTAACTTTATTTGATGACATAATTTGATTGATACATCTGTGATCTTTCATGGACTAAAATGGTTAAAACAGGACACATACAGACTTAACATGATTGTCTGGCTGAAGCAATCCTCTACAGTTATATCACTAAAAATCAATGACCTGATCATTGTTATTAGTGGGATCTCGTTGTTTGTGAATTGTCTACCACAGTTGCAACAATTCAGCAGTGGCTACACTTCATTAGCTGTAGAACACTTTGGGATTTCCTGAGATTATGAAAGGTGCTATATAAATATAAATGCATTCTTTATCAGTTTAAAGCAGCTCTATCTAACTCAACAGCAATCATGTAGTAACAGGAGTTGGAGTGAAGGAAAAGCTGCTGGGGAGTTTGTTTCCTCTTGTGGGAGAGTCCAGGACCAAGGGACATAAACTCAGATTAAGGGGTCACACATTTAAGACAAAGACGGGGAATGTTTTCCTCTCAGTGTGTCGTGAATCTATGGAATTCTTTACCACAGAAAGCTGTCGAAGCTGAGTTGTTAAGGCTGAGACAAGGAGATGTTTAATCAGGAAAGGAATCAAGGGTGATTGGGATAAGGCAGGAAAGTGGAGTTGAGGATAATCAGATCAGACATGATCTCATTAAATGGCTGAGCAGACATGATGGATCGAATGGCCTACATCGACTCCAATGTCTTATGGTCTTATGAAGGTATCGTGGAACAACTAGAAGCCAATAACCCCTCATCAGCTCTACCCCTCCTGTAGACTGTTGCAATCAGCTCTATTCTCTACTGTACTTCATCCCCTTCAACTTGAAAGGCAAAGTCCTGAGAAGTTTCACCCTGTCCTGCTCAAGGTGAATCCACCACGTTCAGGGTTTAACTTCACATCGTACACCAGCAGTTTCTTATTGGAATCATCTCATTCCTCACAATACTGGAAGTCTGGTAAACATGTGTACACACAAACTAGAAGCAGGAGTAGGCCATTCAGCCCCTCAAGCCTGCTCTGCCATTCAATATGATCAGGGCCTATCTGTGTGCGTTTCAAAGTCCACATCGATTCTGCCGCCTAACAAGAATCTACATAACTCCATCGTAAAAATATTCAATGATCCTGCCTCCACTGCCTGTTGAGACAGAGTGTTCCAAAGTCTTGGAGAACAAAATATTTCTCCTCAGTTTTGTCCCAGAAGGGCCATCCCCAATTTAAAACAGTTCCCTCTAGTTCTTGGCTCACCCGCAAAGGGACACATTCTGTCCACATCCACCTTGTCGAGACCATTCAGGATCCAATATACTTCAATCATGTCACCCTTCCGTCTTCTCAACTCAGGGAGAAACCAACCCAGCCCATCCAATGCACCCATTCCAGATATCAATCAAGTAAACCTCTGAACTGCCCGTGCTGTTTGAGTTGAATTGCCTGATACTCCTTAAAGGGAGGAGCTCTCCAAAACAACTGGAATCGATCAGCACAACAGGCTGAAAGGCACCTTTCTGCATTAAACCATTCTACGATGATGGAGACATGAGGGTTTAAATCAACAGGGGAGAGAAGAAAGCATGCAGGGACAATAAAATACAACGGATGAATAGTACAATAGTGCAGTGTTCCTTCAGTAAATACAAAAAATAGACCTTATCAAGACCGGCTTATCTGAAAGCATTTAATTCAATTTTTTGCTTAATTCAGGATTAATGTAGATCAGCCAACACAAGACAAGGAATTTTAATCAGATGTCATGTGCATTTTTAAATCACTTGCAATGTGATTAATGCATTCCACCAATTAAAGGAATATTCATTGCTGGAAGTCAATGCTTCTTCTCGGCACCCAATTACATCCCACTTCATAAATTAACTGAACAATGCTAGTCTCATTACTGCAGACTCTCTTATTCCATAGAATGCTCCTTCTCTACTCTGGATACAATATCTGGCTTCATGTGTGTACAGGGATTAGTACTTGCATAATCAAATATGAAGACACTGTGATGCTTATCTGCCTAGTCCAGCATTGATAGTAGCATGGACTAGTACAGTACAAAAAAAAAGGCTATCTGGCCCATTGAGTCTATGCTGGCTCTTTTCGAGAGCTGTCCAATTCATCCCTTCCTGACCCTGACTCTTTCTCCACATCCATGCACTTTTATTTTAGTTCTTCAAGTTTTTATTCAATTCTTTTTTAAAAGCTAGCAATCTTTTTCCCAGGGTAGGGGAGTCCAAAACTAAAAGGCATGATTTAAGGTGAGAAGGGAAAAATTTAAAAGAGGCCTCAGGGGCAACTTTTTTACGCAGAGGTTGGTGTGTATATGGAATGAGCTGCCAGAGGAAGTGGTGGACGCTGGTACAATTACAATATTTAAAAGGCATCTGGATGGGGACATGAATAGGAAGGGTTTAGAGGGATATGGGCCAAATGCTGGCAAATGAGACCAGATTAATTTAGGATATCTGGTTGGCATGGACGAGTTGGACCGAAGGGTCTGTTTCCATGTTATACAGTTCTATGTCTCTAATCAATCAACACTCAATGCTGTAACTTTAAACACATGGTTCCCAAATCATTACTAAACGAATTATAGAATCTTGACCCAATGTTTCAAATTCAAATTAACTTAATGTGATCATAAGCTCTGAAATTTATAAGTAACTCCATCTGCTGAAAATCCACAATGTGTGTGGGGTCAGTCCAGCTCCTCCGATGTCACAGGACACCCCTCTGCTTTGCCTTTTTTTTTCTCAGCAGGAACTTGGCTCGAGAAACATGATCAAACTCCACACAACTCAAAACTTTTCTCCAGAGGCTGCACTGTTCATTTAGCAATAAGACACTAATACCAGTGAGCCAGAGTCAGTGTGCATTTGACCGAGTCAGTCTTTCTAGAAAATTGGACTCAATTCACTCTGCCAATGCAGCATCAACATTTTCGATCGTGAAGCATCAGTGCATCAGCTCCTGGGGCTGGGCCGCATTGGAACAGAAAAAGCCTCAGCTCCTTCTCCTTTTGCTGCCAATCAATAGATCATATTTCATTTGTAACCTAACTCCATTTAGCCACTCAGTCTTAACGTCCCTTAATGTCCTGCACTAGTGAAAATCTAATGGGAAGTCTTGTTGGAGCTGTGCAGGGTGTTGTGAGGCTGGAGTACTGGGTACAGTTTTGCTCTCTGTATTTAAGAACGGATGTTGTGACACTGGAGATGGTCAAAAGAGATTCACAAGGCTGAATCCTGGGGTGAAGAGGTTGACTAATCAAGAATAGGTAAACAGGTTAGGCCTTATTCATCAGAGTTTAGAAGAATAAAGGGTGAACTTAATGAAACAAACAGATTTTGAGGGGGCTCAACAGATTATATGTTGTGAAGATGTTTCCACTAGTGCGAGAATATAGGAGCAGCATTAGGCTATTCAGCCTCTCAAACTTGTGCACCATTCAGTACGATCATGACTGATCTGTGGCCTAACTCCATATACCCGCCTTTAGCCCATGTCCATTTCTACTTTTCCTCAGCAAAAATTCATTGATCTCAGATTTCAAATTAACAACAGATCCAGCATCTACTGCCACTTGTAGAAGACACAACCAAAGCTCTTCCACCCTTTGTGTGTAGAAATGCTTCCTAACATCTCTCCTGAATGGGCTGGACCTAATTCTCAGGTTATGCCCCTGGTTCAAGAATCCCCAATCAGTGGATATGGTTTATCTTTATCTACCCTGTCTTTTCCTGTTATCTTGAAGACTTTGATCAGACCACCCCTTAACCTTCTAAATTCTAGAGAAAACAGGTCTGACTTGCATCATCTCTCCTCATAACTTAACGCCTGAAGTCTAGGTCTCATTCTTGTAAACCTCAATCTTGAACTAAGGAACATAATAAGGGGACTGGACCAGATTTGTAAATACTGTTAATGGTGGAGGGGAGAGGTGAGGTGTGGAGTGGCGGAGGGTGTGTGGAGGTAGGTGGTGGGTGTGTGGAGGTGAGGTGTGGAGTGACGGAGGGGGTGGGGAGGTGAGGTGTGGAGTGGCGGAAGGAGTGAGGAGGTCAGGTGTGGAGTGGCGGAGGGAGTGGAGAGGTGAGGTGTGGAGTGGTGGAGGGGGGAAGTGAGGTGTGGAGTGGCGGAGGGAGTGGGGAGGTGAGGTGTGGAGTGGTGGAGGAAGTGAGGAGGTGAGGTGGAGGGTGTGGGGAGGTGAGGTGTGGGGTGGCGGAGGGAGTGCTGAGGTGAGGTGGAGGGTGTGGGGAGGTGAGGTGTGGGGAGGTGAGGTGTGGAGTGGCGGAGGGAGTGGTGAGGTGAGGTGGAGGGTGTGGGGAGGTGAGGTGTGGAGTGGCAGAGGGAGTGAGGAGGTGAGGTGGAGAGTGTCAGGAGGTGAGGTGTGGAGTGGCGGAGGG
>NC_063361.1:32986271-32992664 GCF_021869965.1 Rhincodon typus | reverse complement strand
GTGGGGAGGTGAGGTGTGGAGTGGCGGAGGGAGTGAGGAGGTGAGGTGTGGAGTGGCGGAGGGTGTGGGGAGGTGAGGCGGAGGGTGTGGGGAGGTGAGGCGGAGGGTGTGGGAGGTGAGGTGGAGGATATGGGGAGGTGAGGCGGAGGATGTGGGGAGGTGAGGCGGAGGGTGTGGGGAGGTGAGGTGGAGGGTGTGGGGAGGTGAGGCGGAGGGTGTGGGGAGGTGAGGCGGAGGGTGTGGGGAGTTGAGGTGGATGATATGGGGAGGTGAGGTGGAGGGTGTGGGGAGTTGAGGTGGATGATATGGGGAGGTGAGGTGGAGGGTGTGGGGAGGTGAGATTGTGGATAGTGGACGCTATGGCGAGGGACAAGTTGCAGCTTGCTGCAGGGAGAGGAACAATATGAAAGGTGTTGGAGGGACTGGGCCTGACTGCCCCTTGAACAGGTGGCATTGCCTTCTCTGTGAGCTGATGGGCCGAATCCTGAGCTTTACTGCTCAGCAACGCACAATGGAACATCCCCTGGGTAGTGTCATATCCTTTGATGCAAATACCAACAGATGTCATATTAATTATTCATCACAACAGATGTAAGGCACTTCTCATTATTTAAAGAAGGAAATCAGCTTAAGAACTGCAGGAACCTGATCTCCAGGGATCATCACTTCAGACAAACATTCCCAAATATTCAACTGTTCAAGTGAAGGTGAGTGACTCCATCAACCAGACCGTTTGACAGCTAGGCCAGGCTTCAAGGCACAGGGTAGGCCATTAAACCCATCAGCATGGAAAAAAAGACTCTGCTCAATAGTACAGTCTCACTTGTACAGTGTCACATTGCCCTTCAATCAGATAAGGCACCGGAATAAAAGGAGGACTGCAGCGAGAGAGATAGAGACAGAGAGAGAGAAACAGAAGGAGATGGAGAGATACAGAGGAACCCAGGAAGGCAGGAGAAGCCGAAGACAGTTGTTCTTAAAGGAGAGCGATGCGAACGTAGGTCAGATCACTGAGCAGTACACCTTGGAGGAAGAGACAGCATTCATACATACTGCCCTCCACATCTCAATGCATTCACAACATCGTACCTTCATTCAGATTCCTTTCTCTCTGCTGAGGTTCAATGTCTAGGTGAAAGAATGAATCACATTTCTCTAACGCTTGCACAACCTCAGGTCATTCCAAAGTGGCTCCTAGCAAACAAAGTGCTTGTGAGGCACAGTCACTGTTGTAACGATGGGAATAAGGCAGCAATTTGTACACAGCAAGATGCCATAACAGCTTTGTGATAATTTGTTTCATAGTGATTTTGATTGGTCAGGACAATGGACAAACTCCCTTCTGATACAGGATCTTTTATGTTCACCCATGAGAAAGCAGATAGGATGTTAGCATTTATCTTAAACATGGTAGTTCTGACAGTGCAGCACTCTCTCAGCACTATCACGGACTGTAAGCAATTTGAACCTGAGGCAGGGGCCGATACTGTCACAGAGACAGAGTGCACGCTGGAAAGTAGCCAGGATCTAAACGACATTACTTCATTGAAGAGTGAGCACAGCTCATAGCTTCTGGCATTACTGTTCCTGATGAGATGGCCCATGCCATTTATTTAACAATCAGATTTACAGGATTAATTGGATGAAGTTATTCACTCCACAATGAGTCTCTAGCCCATCCTTCTATTACCAGCATGCTTGTGTTGTATTTAACTGCCTCTTCTCTGGTCATTCTGAACCATCCTCTATTGTTCAACATCAATACAAGTAGACTGTCCTCCCTCTGTTGAAATCCAGTAATGCTAGTCCACCTCTTCTATTTCCTCATTGCTATCTTAAACCTAACCTTTGTCAAACTCCTTCTCTGTAACCGTCAGCCTTTAAAACCCAAGCTCAGCTCCACCCAACCATTACCCCTTGTCTTCTCTCTTACTTTCTTCAGCCTTGCTGCTGCCTTCCATTATGGACCTGCCTCCTCACTAAAAGGTGAAAGGGAGTGAGGAAGCTCACAGAATTTAGATTTTGGATCAGTTTGTCTTAAAGCCATCAGTTTCTTCCGATGTGCGCTACCTGCTCCCTCAGCCTGGGATAGACTCCAGGCTAGGATCCTTAGAGAAATAAAATGAGGAAATTAAAGAACTGCTATTACTACAAACTGGTTAAATTAATTGGTTTGCTGTGAACTCATTAATCTTAGCAACAGGGTAGGACATAATACCTTGACATCCAATCCAGGCTGATTTAACATTTATTTTTAAACCCTTTTCAAGCTGTGAATCGCTCCTGATTTTGACCCCGCCAGTTAGGCCAGATTTTATTGTTACTTCTTGCAGTGACTGTTTGGTAAAAAACGTTTTTCTTCCTGCTCCGAAGATCTCATTGAATGGTGGAGCAGACTCGATGGGCTGAATGGCCTAATTCTGCTCCTATGTCTTGTGGTCTTATTGTCTTATTCCAAACTTTTAGGGTGAAATCTGCCTGACTCTATTCTCCTCCTGTATTTGACGTCAACGTTAGCACTAGGAGTTTCGTAATAAGTAATTGATATTGAGTTGAAGTAACAATTTCCAATGTTATTATTCTTAATGCTGAATTTATTTTACTTGATAAAAGGGCCATAAAAATGTTTGATGAGCTTTTATTATTTGGAAGATTCATGAATGTTTAAATTTTCAATCATTCCTGCAAGATCACACCAAGAAGTAAATGCGTTTCGAAGGAAAAAGTGGTGGGAAATGAGAGAAATGAATATTCAAAATGATCATTGCTCCATTGCTGAGATTCTGACATGTTTTTAAGATGATCACCTTTGCGTTTTTGACGTCCCTTGAATTCAATGATCTATGTGCAGATAAACTGTGGAAAATAAGTATGAAATCAGCAATTATCTGTGGCTGATAGAACAGAATTGGAAACTCAGAAACGCTGTATTGTGTTGTGTTGGGTTCAATGCTGACCATAACGTTCTTTGTGCAAGGGACTTCGGAACTTAAACTCATCCTGAAATCCTAATCAACTGTCACTGCATCAAAATTCTGGAATTTCCACCCTAAAGGCATTGTGGATCACCTACAGCGAACAGACTGCAGCGGTTCAAGAAGGCAACTCACCACCAACTTCTCAAGGGGGCAACTAGGGACGGGCAATAAATGCTGGCTCAGCTAGTGACACCCATGTCCCACAAATAAACATTTAAAAAAGGCTTCACTACAGTTTGGCATTAATTCCTTTCAAAAAGGATTCAAGGTGAAAGAAAATGTTTCTTGAATGTTACTCATTAACCTTTTGAACTGCCATCTTGATTTTCTGTTCACACTTTCAGTACTTTACATACCTAGCAAATACTCCAACTTTAAACTGCTGTATCAGTGTCCTCTGGCAAACATTAATGTCACCAATAAGCCAGATAACTTATCAGGACGCTGTCTTATTTCAAAGTGGGGCTCAGGATCCCAAGTGTAGCCGCAAGTAATTTGTGGGTCCAGACACAGAAATGGCTGATGTGCAGCTGCTCCCCACTTTGCCTTCACTCTGATAGAACGTCTGCTCCCACCCCCTGCTCTCACCAATTTTCCTGAAACCCCCCCCCTTTCACTTCTAACTGACTGGTAGTGACAATCTTCAATTCTCAAAATTGGGTCGCAGATAGGAGAAAGCTTGAGAAGCACTGCCTTATATCTTACAGCTTATTAAAAGAATTATTTCATGTTCTGCTTCTTTGCAAAGTACAAGCTGTTTGTGATGTGGAATTGAATGTCATGTTGATGTCAGAATTTCCTTGGTGGGTACACTACCTTTCACTAAACAGCTGTCCATCAGCTCAGCAATGACAACAGTGATGTCTGATCACCTCACAAACGCCATGAGGTGTGAACTGGATGGGCATCTTCAGTTATTTCTATGACAAGTCATTTTGACATTGTCCTCATCTTCTTATTCCATCTATTTCAAGGACCTAGCTCTAATTTAACATTGGAAATAGGAGCAGGCCATTCAGCCCTATATGAGACCAATCCACCTATCGCCTACGTCAACATAATTTTCCTGCACTGTCCCAGTATTCCTTGATGTTTTTAATACTTAGAAGTCTCTGTCCCAATCTTGAAAATACACAACCACTGAGTTTCCTCAGCCCTCTAGGACAGAGGGTTCAATGGATTTACTATCCTCAGAATGCAGAAATCCCTCCTCATCTCACTCTGAAATGGTCAGTGTTGTATTCTGAGATTATGTTACCTCCAGTTCTTTATCCCTCAGCCAGGGAAACAAGCTTCCTGTCGATCCCTGTAGGAATCTTGGACATTTCAATGAGGTCACCTCAGTCTCAGAAAATCAAGAGGATAGTGATCTAGGGCTGAATTTTACTTTTTTTTTGATCAATTGACAGTTGTGTTGTGTTTTTTGAGGTTTTGTTTTGCCGCGAGGTCTTGAGAGTTTTTTCACCTTCATCTTACTAAAATCATCTGATTAACTGCCCACCCTGACCTTACAGCATCTCTCTTATCCCATTTTATCTCCATTTTACAGTGTGCCATTCCTAGATCAATGCATCACTGATGGGATATCCCAGAATTCACCAGTATCCCTGGCTCCAACACCATCTTTAAAAGACCATTTTGTACCTGACAAGCCCAGCAGGGGTTGCTCTGCTTGGTTCCTGACATTTTACCACAGGAAGGGGAAATGTGTCACTCTCCACTGGAGGCAGGGGCCTGCAGGTCCTGCCGGATGGGGTGGGGCAGAGGTGAGACCTCATCTTCTCCCAGCACCAGCAGAGGAGGACATGACACCTTACGTGCCAGCCTGGGGTGAGATTACCACCTGGGTCAATGCTGTCTCAGTGTCTGGAGGACACTGCAATTTAGAAAGAAGACCTTCTCCACTCTGCCAGTGTAAGTGCCCCCATCCTCCCTCTGGTACCTCATCCTCACTCTATCTCTGTGGCTGCACCCACCTCTCACCAAGGCTCATGTTCTGTCACTCCCACTACTGCCTGCAACATCTTCCCTGCTCACTGTCACCCACCCCCACCCCCACCAACCCCACTAATCCTATATACCCTCTGTGGTACCCATTGACTCACTCAGGACACCTGCTCCCCCCACCCTCCCCCAACCCCTGTACCAACATTAACAGCTGTGCCACCCAGTTTCATCGCCTTTAATACCTGCCTGTCTCTCATTCCAGGAGGAAAACAGCTCACAACTGAACCCAAGACTTAAGATGGGGGTGGACTGCTATGTTTGGTTCCTTATCCTATATGTGGAGAACCCTGACTTCCTCAAGTGGGTGACTGATTGTGTCCAAGCCTCTGGACTGGTATCAGAAGCAGTACTTTATTTACTGTGCTGGGACCCCCTGACTGAAGGCTATCTTGACTTGGCTGACAACATTGACAATATTCCTGGCTTTGTTGTTGTGCCAAACAGCACGGCCTTATAATAGAACCATGAGCATCGAGAGAGGCTCAGAGAGAGTGAACTCTCTGACAGTGAGTGAAGAGCCCAGAGATCCAGTCTGATGCAATCCCTGAGCTGGGTGTGAGTGCCTGAGCACATGGTACCTTTGCTGCATTATTACAATGAGAGTTACCGGGGAAGCCTGAGGGGCAGCACTGAAAGGCAGAAGCATCCTGTGAGTAGGTCAGAGATGTGCCAGAAGAGCTCTTAGAGGTTGACACATCTTGAACACCAATGTCCATGGATATGGGTGCCTGAGACATTGATGCGTGGTGTCCAATATTGAGTTCCCTGGGACCAAGCAGTGGGCTGAAATCACGAGGTACCTGCTCTGGCTTCTATGTCAAGAATTCTTGCCATTTTGCTTGCTTGGTAAGTTAGGAAACTGGATGTTACCGAGGTAAGAGATAGTATGAACTGCAGATGCTGAGATAACAAGGTGTAGAGCTGGATGAACACAGCAGGCCAAGCAGCATCAGAGGAGCATGAAGGCTGATGTTTCGAGCCGAGACCCTTCTTCAGAAATCGGGGAGGGGAAGGGTGTTCTGAAATAAATAGGGAGAGAGGGGGAGGCAGATAGAAGATGGATAGAGGAGAAGATAGGTGGAGAGGAGACAGACAGGTCAAAGAGGCGGGGATGAAGCCAGTAAAGGTGAGTGTAGGTGGGGAGGTAGGGAGGAGATAGGTCAGTCCAAGGAGGACAGACAGGTCAAGGGGGCGGGATGAGGTTAGTAGGTAGGAGATGGGGGTGGGGCTTGAGGTGGGAGGAGGGGATAGGTGGGAGGAAGGACAGGTTGGGGAGGCGGGGACGAGTTGGGCTGGTTTTGGGATGCGGTAGGGGGAGGGGAGATTTTGAAGCTTGTGAAATCCACATTGATACCATTGGGCTTCAGGGTTCCCAAGCGGAATATGAGTTGCTGTTCCTGCAACCTTC
>NC_063361.1:32951295-32976271 GCF_021869965.1 Rhincodon typus | reverse complement strand
GTGTGTGGGAGTGTGTGTGTGAGTGTGAGGGTGTGTGTGTGGGAGTGTGTGTGTGTGGGAGTGTGTGTGTGTGAACTGATGACACAAAGCAGCACAGAATTTTGAACATTCCTGCCATTTCTATCATTCTCTCAGCAGGTAGATCAACAATGTAACTACATCCTCACAGACTTGGAAGTTTTCACATTAATTAAACCTGCCTGTGGAGAAGAAATACCAGAAAAGACACCAAATGGTGAAATTACACAGCAGTTCCAGGAATATCTTCAATAGAAATGGAAAGTTTAATACTACAGGTCCAATCCTCTATCTGCATTTGCTGTTGCAGGCACTGGCTGACCTGTTATGAATTTCTACTACTGTTTCTCTCTTACATCCAACTTTATTTTAAATCTTTGCTGCTTTAATTTCATTTCATTTAAATTGAATTTGAATCAAATTTCCCTGACCATCATGGGGTAGGTGGTGGGAATTATAACCAGGGGATACATATTTACAATAAGGGGCAAATCAAACAGACTGAAATGTGGAGGAATTTCCTGGCTCAGTTTGGGGTGGGGTCGGGGGTGGACTGGGGGGATGAAATTTTTGGAATTCTCTGCTCCAGAGGGCAGTGCAAGCTCAATTACTAACTCTCTTTTTAAGACAGAAATTTCTGGATGTTAAGGGTAGTGGGATAATTTTGGAAAATGGTTTTGTGATCAAAGCTTCACCATGATCTATTGGGCCTCAAGGGGCCGACTGGCCTACTCCTGCCCCTATTTCCTAGAATCGTACGTGTAGGAACATCTGCTGTGTAGTTTCCTGGTGCAGAACAAACTCTATTTTTGTTTTAAACTATTGATGGCAATTCTAAATAATCTCTAAATAATCCCGTGCGTCTCTCTCTGCTTAAAATCAACAGCCCGATTACCTGGGAGCTTCAGAGAGGGACGGGTCTTTGAAATTCCCTACCCAAGAGGCTGTGGAAGTTCAGTCTATGCTTACATTCAAGATAGGCACTGATAGATTTGTTTTTGAACCAAAGAAATCAAGGGATATGGAAGATTGGAGGTAGGATGCAGCCAGGGCAGAACAGGTTCAAAGGGCCAAATGACCTAATTTTGTTCCTGTTTCTTCTGTTCTATCTTTGGCTGTAGTCCCCCTGGATGGATTCTAACAGCAAGTGCTATTCCTCCATCGCCTCACATACTTGCAGACCTACTTTGGTTCCTGGTTAAGCAACACTTCATCCTTGTTTCCATATCCCTCTATAGCCTCACTCTCCCTGTCTCTGTAATTTCCTCCGGCCACACAATGTTCTGAGATCCCTCCAACTCTGGCCTCTTACGATCCCTCATTTTCCTCCCCAGCCTTAGTGATTCTGCTTTCAACCATCCTGGACCTTAGTTCCACAATTCACTCCTAATGCTCTCTGCTTCTGACCCTTCCTCTCCTACTTCAAACCTATCCCGTTGAATTTAGGGTGATGCTGGTACAGTGATAATTTCAGCAGTGTCCTCATCCACAGGGCCAGGCTAATTCTTTGGGGAGATGGGGACAAGTCCACAATGCCACTGATGGAATTTAAGTTCCATGAATTAATCTGAAGTACAATGTGTGTCTCAGTCAGAGTGAACACCCAATCATCCAAGATGTGGTTAAAAGCCCATCTGATTGATTAATGTCCTTTAGAGAAAGAAATCTTCCATCCTTGGCTGGTCTACATTGAACTCCAAGCCAACAACAAACCAGACCACCATCATCCCCCGTACCTAAGAAAACACAGGCAACGTGCCTTAATGACTACCACCCAGTGGATCTGACCTCAATAATCATGAAGTGCTTTGACAGGCTGGTCATGGCCCACATCAACTCCAGTATCCCAGCCTGCCTTGATCCCCTACAGTCTGCCTACCGACACAACAAGACGACACAGGATACCATATCCCTACCCTGCACTCATCCCTGGAACCTCTGGACAACAAACATACCTACATCAGACTCCTGCTTGTTGACTACAGCTCCACCTTCAACTCCATTATCCCCCCCAGACTGATCTCTCCAGGCTGCATCACCTTGGTCTCGGCTCTGCCCTTTGCAATTGGATCCTCAGCCTTCTGACCCATGGGCCACAATCAGCGAGGATAGGTAACTGCACCTTCTCCACAATAACACTCAACACTGGAGCCCCTCCCCCAAGGATGCGTCCTCAGCCCCTACTGTACTCCCTTTAAAGTTTTTGAGAAGATTTGTAGCTCGAGCTGTGGATGAGGTTGTAGACTTGCTTGCCGAGCCTGTGGGTTTGATTACAAACATTTCGTCACCCTGCTCGGTAACATCGTCAGTGTGCCTCTGGTAAAGCATTGGTGTTCTGTCCCGTTTGTTATTTATATGCCTCAGTTTGCTGGGGTGGTTGGCATCACTTCCGGTTCTGTTTCTCAGTACATTGCGTCCAGTTCAGTGTTTTTGTTGATAGAGTTCCAGTTGGAATGCCAGGTCTCCAGGAATTCCCTGGCATGTCTCTGTTTGGCCTGTGCAATGATGAATAAGTCGTCCCAGTTAAATTCGTGTCCTTCTTTATCCATGTGTATTGAGACCTGTGAGAATTGGTCGTATCTCTTGGTGGTTAGTTGGTGTTCATGTATCCTTATTGTCAGTTTTTTTCCAGTTTGGCTGATGTAATGTTTCTCACAGTCCTTGCGTGGTATTTTGTATATTACATTAGTTTTATTGGTTGTTGGTATGGGATCTTTCACGTTTGTCAGTAGCTGTCGCAAGGTAGTTGTTGGTTTGTGGGCTACCCTGATAGCTAGGGGTCTGAGTAGTCTTGTGGTCATCTCTGAAATGTCTCTGATGTACGGTAGGGTGACTGGTGTGTCTGGCTGGGTTATGTCTTCTTGTTGTGGTCTGTTGCAAAGGTAACAGTGGATTGTGCTTTTTGGGTATCCATTCCTTTTAAAAACTCCGTATAAGTGCTCCTGTTCTGCTTTGTGCAACTCCAGGTTGCTGAAGTGTGTTGTGGCTCATTAGAATAATGTCCTGATGCAGATTCGTTTATGGGTGTTGGGGTGGTTGCTGGAATAATTAAGTATCTGGTCAGCATGGGTGGTCTTTCTGTATACGCTAGTCTGGAGCTCCCCGTTGTTGTAACATTCTACCATTATGTATAGGAAGGGTAGTTGGTTATTGTTTTGTTCTTCTTTTGTGAATTTTGTTCCGGTGAGGATGTTGTTTATGTGTTGGTGGGTTTCTTCTAGTCTTGTGCACTTGATAATCACGAAGGTGTCATCTACCTATTGGACCCAAAGTTTGGGTTGTATAGCGGGGAAACATCTGCAATCATACACACCGTACTCCCTTTACACCTACTGTGTTGCCAAATTCTGAAGGAACGTCATCTACAAGTTCGCTGACATCACCACTGTAGTGGGATGGATATCTAACAACGACGAGTCAAAATGCAGAAGGGAGATAGAGAGCTTGATGACGTGGTGCAATGAAAATAATCTGTGCCTCAACATCAGCAAAACTAAAGAACTGATCATCAACTTCAGAAAGAAAGAAGGAGAACATGCCTCCATCTACGTCAACAGAACCGCAATTGAGAGAGTGAAGAGCATCGAGTTCCTCGGAGTGATGATAACTGACGACCTGTCCTGGACTTCCTACATATATGCAACAGTCAAGAAGGCACAACAATGTCTCTTCTTCCTCAGGTGGCTCAGGAAATTTGGCATGCCCATAAGGTTCCTCACCAACTTCTACAGATGCACCATTGAAAGCATACTGTCCAGGTCCATAACGGCCTGGTATGGCAACTGCTCTTCCCAGAACTGTAAGAAACTACAGAAGGTGGTGTGTGCATTCCAGACCATCACAGGCGCCAACCTTCCATCCATGGACTCCACTTAGACGTTTCGCTGCCGCGGAAAGGCTGCCAACATCAAAGACCCATCGCACCCCGTAATGACCTCCTACAACCTCTTCCATCAGGCAGAAGATACAGAAGCCTGAACACACGCACAAGCAGGTTCAGGAACAGCTTCTTTCTGGCTGTTATCAGACTTTTGATTGGGATCTAGCCTCAAATAATGTAACCTACAATGTAACCTGTATGCCTCTAAGTCTTTTTGATCTGTACATCCTTTGCTTGCTGTGATTTGCCTGTACCATTCGTGAATGAAGCTTTTCACTGTTTTTCAGTACATGTGACAATAAAATCAATCAAATCAAATCATATGTTTAACTTTAAACAGTCCTCTGAAAAGGTCTCACAAGCCACTTGGTTTCTCAAATGCTCCGCAGTTTAAAAGGAATGAAAACTTGCTTCCCAACAGCAATGCGGTTGTAACTACAGCACATGGACTGCAGTGGTTCAAGAAGGCAGCTCATTGCCACCTCCTCAAGGCCACTTAGAGAACAGCAATAAATGCTGGCCCAGCCAATGAATGAAAAAAGCACCAAAGCATCTTAGCCATCTCTGCTAGTAGCTTCTCATGTGGTTTGGTGTCGTATTTTGTCCGAGTGAAGTAGCTCATGATATTTACTATATTAAGGCATTGTATTAGTGCAACTCGTTTGCATTTGCAAACTATGCAGCTGTTGAATTTATATATAAACATTAACCCCCTTTAGGAATTTATGATGTAGCATTATACAAACGTATTGACTTTACCTCATGGAAGGAATTAAACACATTGCTTGTGGAACATACTAGTGCTTTGCATTAATTTTGTGAATTTATTAGTGATGCATCAGAATTTCTATATTCAGATACATCCCTTCATTTTGTAAAAACGAACATTAAACCGACATGACAGAAGTGTCAGTGGTAGCACTCTCCCTCTGAGATGGATGTTTGTGGGGGTTCAGGCCTCACTTGTGTAATGCAAACTGACACTCCAGCTGAGAGGAGCTGTACAGTTGGATATTTCATCCTTCAGATGAGACGTTAAACCCAGGCCCTATCTATCTGTTGGGAATTCACCTAACATTTACCCTCAACTACCAAATTGGCTGCCAACATTTCAAAAGCAATTATTTGTTGAGAAGTGTTTTGTTTTGATATTCTGTGGATGTGTTACATAAATGCAATCTCTTTCTGCTCGTGATGAACATTTTAATCTAGTCAGGGATGCGCTTAATTCTCAGCTTGGCTAGGTGTCACTGCTGCAGGTACAGCGTACAAATAAACAAGGCACTTCATCAGCTCTTCAACAATTTACATCACCCTCTTCGGTACAATCCTTCCATCAAAACTGTAACTGTTATCGCCAAGGACAGTGCTTCCCAAAGTGGGTTCAGGACCCCAGCTGGGGCCAGGGCTGAAATTTTGGGATTATAGGCTCTGAGGTGGCAATGACTGACCCTCTCCTCTGGCTCTAATAGGATTTCTCCTCCTCTCACTGCCCACTCAGGGGGCTCCAAGCCTTGAAATGGGGCGACAGTCGGATAAAACTTTGAGAAGCAGCACTAGGCTAAAAAGACAAGATGGGGGTGGGGGGCAGTGGACACCACTGTCTGCAGGTTTCTTTACAAGCCACTCACCATCCTGGGAATCTATCACCACTCACTCACTGTTGCTGGGTTAAAGCACTGCAACCCCTTCTCTAACAGCCCCGTGGGTGAATATTGCAGCCCGAGCTGCTGGAGTTCTTGAAGGCAGTAAGGGATGGACAATAAATATTGGCCCATCCAGCAGAATCCACATTGTGTAAATGAATAAAAAATATTCAATCCTGAAAGACACAGTATCATAGGAACTGCAATAGGCCATTCAGCTCTTCCAGTCTCATCTGATTTGGAAAAAGTATATGGCACATTTCCCAGTTTTCAAGTTGACAATGAATGGGGGCATTGCAATTTTCTGGGGATTAAGAGGACGATCTCACTTTGAAAACAATATCTTTGCCCTTTGGACATTAACTATTTTTCTTCATATTTAAAGCCAACTTCATTATGCAACATATAATCCATGACTGAGAGAATTTGTTTAATTACATAGTGGCAAAGGGGGATGTTATGTAAGATCTGCTAAATGCCATTGTCATTGACACTCTAACTAAAGCCCCCATCCCGTCCTCTCACAATATTCCCATTGACAGTCTAACCCCCTCCTAATATTCCAATTGACTGTCCAACCCCCTCCCAATATTCCCATTGACACTCTTTCCCCCAACCCCCTCATAATATTACTACTGTTGCTCTCATTTTATCCCATCTCTTCAAACTATCACTAGTCTCCTGCTCAAGTTGAAACTTTCTTTTCTATTCTCTTTTCCCTGCTCTTCAGTAAATCTTTGTGATACTTTCTTTCACTCCATTGTTGTTATCACCATTAGTTGCCTTACCTCTGTCTAAACAATAATGGCCATTCCACCCCACATACCATCAGTTCCAATCCTGGTCTCCCCTTACCTTTCCTCTCAATTCACCATCAATTTCCTCTCCTCCAAGGCCTTTGCCTGGTTTCTCCTCTTTTGATGCAAGCCTGAGAGGCAATGACCTTGTGGTTTTATCACTAAACTATTAAATCTAGAGAGCCCAGCCATGTCCTGGGGACCTGGGCTTGAATCTTGGCAGATGGTGACATTTGAATTCAATAAAGATCTGAAATTATGAGACTAACGATGATCATTGTTGATTGTTGGGGAAAAACTCATCTGGTTCACTCACTTCACTCAGAAAAGGAAATCTCTGGCCTACATGTGACTCCAGACCCACAGCAATGTGGTAGACTCTTAACTGCCCTCTGAAATGATCTAACAAGCCATTCTGTTGTATAAGCCCATGAGGAATATAAAGAAAGCAAGAAAGTACTCAAGTAGGGATTTAGGAGAGCAAGAAGGGGCCATGAAATGACCTTGGCAAGCAGGGTTAAAAAGGACAACTGGGGAGAAGGTAGGACCACTCAAGGATGAAGGAGGGAACTTGTGCTTGGAGTCAGAGGAAGTGAGTGAGATTCTAAATGAGTAATTTGCATCGGTATTCACCCAGGAGAACGATAGGGAGGAAAAAGAGATTTGTTTGGGGCATGCTCATATGCTAGGGCATTTTGAAATCAAGAAACAAGTGGTGTTGGATCTCTTGAAGAGCATTAATATGGATAAGATCCCAGAGCCCAACTGTGCCTCCCCCAGGTTGCTGAGAGAGGCGAGAGAGGAGATTGCTGGGGCCTTGATCAAGATCTTTGTATCCTCACTATCGACTGGAGAGGTCCTGGAGGACTGGCCAGCAGCTAATGTTGTTCCTCTGTTCAAGAAAGGAAATGGGGATAATCCAGGAAGTAATAGACTGTGGATCTCATATCAGTGGTTGGGAAGCTATTGGAGGGAATTCTTAGGGATAGGATTTGTGCACATTTGGAAAAGCATGTCCTAATTAGGGACAGTCAGCATTGGTTTTGTGCAGGGCAGGTCATGTCTTACTAACTTGATTGAATTTTTCGAGGAGGTGTTAAGGTAATTGATGGGGGTACAACAGTGGATGCTGTGTCCAAGGATTTCAGTAACGTTTTTGACAAGGTCCCTCACGGGAGGCTTATCCAGAAGATTAGGATGTATGGGATCCATGGTGACTTGGCCACGTAGATTCGGAATTATCTTGTCCACAGAAGGCAGTGGGTAGTGGTGGAAAGGCGCTTTTCAGCCTGGAGGTCCGTGACTGGTGGTGTTCCACAGGGATCCGTACTGGGGCCTCTGCTGTTTGTGATACATATAAATGGCTTAGATGAAAATGTCGATGAGTGGGTTAGTAAGTTTGCAGATCTTATAAAGATCGGTGGAGTTGTGGATAGTGTAGAGGTTGTTAAAGGATACAGCAGGCTATAGATCAGTTGCAGACATGGGTGGAGAAATGGCAGATAGAGTTTAATCTGGGTAAGTTTGAGGTGCTACACTTTGGGAGGCCACATGTTAAGAAAAAGTATACAGTTAATGGCAGGACTCTGAACAGCATTGACGTACAGAAGGATCTTGGGTTCAAGTCCATAACTCCCTGAAAGTAGCCACGAAGTAGATAGGGTAGGAAGGAAGGCGTATGTCTTGTTTACCTTTATTGGTCTGGAAAATGAGTACAAGAGTCAGAATGTCATGTTGCAGCTTTATAAGACTTTGATTAGGCCACACTTAGAGTATTATGTTCAATTCTGGTCACCACATTACAGGAAGGATGTGGAGGCTTTGGAGAGGGTGCAGAAGAGGTTTACCAGGATGCTGCCTGGAATAGAGGGTATGAGCTATAAGGACAGACTAGAAAAACTCAGGTTGTTTTCTCCTGAGCAGCACAGACTTGATAGAAGTCTGTAAAATTATGAGGTGCATAGATAGGGTTGAAGATCAGAATCTTTTCCCAGAGTTGAAATGTCTAATAATAGGGGTATGCATTTAAAGTGAGAGGGGGGAAAGTTCAAAGGAGACAAGAAGGGCAAGCATTTTTTACAAGAAAGTAGCAGGAGTCTGGAACGCACTGCCGGGGTGATGGTTGAGGCAGATGCAGTTGGGTTGTTTAAAGGACTTCTGGATAAGCACATAAATATGCAAGGAATGGAGGGATATGGACCAAGGGCAGCAAGAAGGGATTGTTCTCATTTGGTGTCATGCTCAGTACAACGTCGTGGGCCAAAGGGCCCATTCCTGTGCTGTACTGTCCTTTGTTCTAAACCATTGGAAAGGCTTTTCCCAGATTCTCCCCTCTAACTTGAAGACCCAGAATCTCCCCACGTATTACCTCTTACCCTTCATTGTCCAGCCATGCCTCCCCACCAGCGCCCCCTGCCCTGCCCCACCCTTTCTCCAATTCTGTCCTGATTTCTCTCCTCTAACACAGCCTAGGAGTTCAACAAGCACAGGGGTGATGGATGCCCAGGTGTAGATGATGTAGGTTTGGACAAACTCAGGGTTACAGAGAGTAGTGTCTGGATTCCCTCTGGCTCTGCTCTGGTTGTTGTTGGACTGGGCAGTCTCTGAGCTTCTGCCCAGTCTCAACTCTCAAACACCATGTCCCACGATTGGGTTCCTCATTTGCTGATCTCTGCACTAGCATTGTGAAGGCAAAAGGCTGTTCAGTGAACATGAACTAAAATCAAGCCTCCCACACTCGCGGAATCTATGGTAGTTGACTGGGTGTTTTGTCTGTGGGCAATAGGTTGGAAATTCACCTGATGAAGGAGCAGCGTTCCGAAAGCTCGTGATTTCAAACAACCCCGTTGGATTATAACCTGGCTTCATGTGACTTCTGACTTTGTCCACCCCAGTCCAACACCGGCACCTCTGTATCATAGATTGGGAACGAGCAATGGGATGTTGGTGGCTGATCATAAGGACATTTGGATTAGTCATCACATTTTGGAAACTTTGCCTGTGCAAAATGGACCAACATGAAACCATGTTGTTTGACTGATCTTCTCACTCACACTGCCTATCATTTCCAATGCCTCCTGCATGGGGCTGAACTCAAACACACACTGTTGTTTGAAGGTGTAGGATGCAAGTAATTTAGAAAGCCATAGGTTTAATTACACAAGCCTGTCAGTTCAAAAACAGCATGCAGCAATTACCAGCAAGCTTCATAATAGGGTGATTGACAAAAACAGATTCTATTTAAACTTAGGAATTGGATTGAAGCAATTTTATATTTGAACTAAAATCTGACAGTGTGCTTTCTTCCATTGGACAGGTCCCTAATCATAGTCCTCAGATAACACCAGGTAGGAAAATCCACAATATGGAACTGCGCTGGGGCCAACAATATATCATGCTGTATTTTACAATCTATTAGGTGAGTGAGAAGTATGTTGCAATTATGTCCATCAAGGGATTTTGATATCAGTAACTCTGAGATTAAATGACATGTTTGTTTCTCATAACATCCTCAGGATTTATCGAGTATTTCACACGTAGAGAATTTTTTTTTGAACTGCATTCACTCTTGTTCACTAGCCAAATGCAACAGCCAATTTACACATAGCTAGGCAGCAAATAGGATGAATTAATCTGTTTTTAATCCTGTTGTATTTTAACTTGTGCTTTAAGCCAATACTGCTACCCACACATTGAGATACAGATCTGGAATATTTCGGATTGTGGGTGTCTGCACTGACTCTGTCCTGATGGCTCCTTGTTCCTTTATCACTAAGGAAGGTTCCTCAACTCCCAATCTACTGTAACATTCCTTTATTATACATCTGTACAAAATAGGTTCTCAAACACAGCATTCTGGTGTAGAGTCTTTTAGGGGCGGCACGGTGGTTAGTTCTGCTGCCTCACAGCACCAGGGACCCCTGTTTGATTCCAGCCTTGGGTGACTGTCTATGTGGAGTTTGCACACATTCTCCTTGTGGGTCTGCGTGGGTTTCCTCTGGGTGGTCTGGTTTCCTCCAGGTGCTCCAGTTTCTTCTTACAGTCCAAAGATGCCCAGGTTAGGGTGGACTGGCTACGCTAAATTGCCCGACAGTGTGCAGGGTAGGTGGATTAGCCATGGTAAATAAAGGGTTACAGGGATAGGGTGGGGGCTCGGTCTGGATGGGAGGATTGTTGCAGACTCAATGGGGCCAAATGGCCTCTTTGTGCACTGTAGGGATTCTATCATGCTATAGGCTATACCTCTCACTTCACATACTCACTGTGGACTGGTGTCTCTCTCTGACTGATATCAGTGTCACGTGATCAGTTACATCACCAGGATTTATATTAATTGCTTAAGAGATGGTAGATGTTTGGAACATTATTTTACAAATGGCAGTGAATGCTGGAGATCAGCTATTATCAGTATTAAATCTAAGAAAGACTTTTTTTGTTAAGTAGAGGCATTAAGGGATATGGACCAGGCTGGTATCTGGAGTTAGGCCGTGGATCTGCCATGATCTCACTGAATGGTGGAACAGGCTCGAAGGGCTGAATGGCCTATTCCTGTTCCTATGTTCCTATATCACAGTTGGTTGAGGAAGAAGAGCTGGTCTCCATTGGTCTGTTTGGATCTTTATCATCAAGCTGAAAGACTCTGTCAGGACAGCAACGAATAGGAAGCACATTCTCAACAACGTTACACTGATTCCTTGAGTGGAACAGTAACCCATAACTTTCCGACTAAAAAGATTATGTTTACAATTAGTACCAGTGCGGCCTGGTCATCACCTGATATCTTAGCTAACAACGAATAATACAGAAACAAGGTAACTTGTAATTCAACTCACTGCTCCATATGCTTCTTGCTGTTTGCCCTGTGGCTGCAATAATTGGTTAATTAAACATTGTATCGCAGGAATGAACTGCACCCAGTGTGTTTCTGGCTGTTTGACTGATGCTACAATGTACTTGTAAGAATTAAGGTGGGGCAGTGGTAGTTACCCTGCCTCTTGGCCAGGAGGCCCAGGCTCAGCCCCACCTGCTCCAGGGATGTGTAATAACGTCTCTGAAGACGATAATTAAAAATATCTATGAGTTAGGATTTGGGCTCATTTGGTGATTCTCCCGTCTCCTATGTCCAAGGTTGTGGGTTCAAGTGCTGTGTAAAGTTTCAGGACGAAAGCCGAGGCTGACCCATCAGCACTGCACTGTAATCCTCTGGGTGCATTGCTAAACTGAGGAAAGGTCTATCCTCTGGAGCAGAGTTTGCTAAGCAAAGTATTACAGGGTGACTTCCTTGAGTTCTGAAGAAGAGTGAAAGGGAGAGGCTGAATAGGCTGGGGCTATTTTCCCTGGAGAGTCGGAGGCTGAGGGGTGACCTGATAGAGATTTGTAAAATCATGAGGGGCATGGATAGAGTCTTTTCCCCCCAGGGTAGGGGAGTTCAAAACTAGAGGGGCATAGGTTTAAGGTGAGAAGGGAAAGATTTAAAAGAGACTTGAAGGGCAACATTTTCACACAGAGGGTGGTGCGTGTATGGAATGAGCTGTCAGAGGAAGTGGTGGAGGCTGGTACAATTACAACATTTAAAAGGCACCTGGATGGGTACATGAATAGGAAGGGTTTAGAGAGATATGGGCCAAATCCTGGCAAATGGGACTAGATTAATTCAGGATATCTGGTCAGCATGGACAAGTTGGATTGAAATGTCTGTTTCCATACAACTCATATCAGACTTGAAACATTAACTCTGTTTCTCTCTCCACAGATGTCAGCAGAGCTGCTGGGTTTTCTCCAGCACTTTCTGTTTGTAATTTTCCCTGAGTTCTTATGTTTAATATTTAACCATCATAAAAATTGGATCATCTGGTCATTATGTTACTGTTTGTGGGATTATAACAACCACAGCAAGCAAGAGACCTGTGGGCACTGTGAAGCGGTGAAGAAATGATGGACAGATCCAGAGCTCCTGGTTTGAGTTTTTAACAAACACTGCTTGCAGATTGCCTTATAGTTCACAACACATTCAGTTGAAATTAAAGCGAAGAATTTAGGCAATTAGAGAAAGAATATGCAGCTTGAAGACATTTGTTACTTGAGATGTATTAAAGCGGCTATTAATTGTCAGAATTTAAATGGAGAAAAACAAACAGGAGGACAGTGCAGCTCTCTCATCTCTTTTTCTCTTCCTTTAAGAGATTATTTAAAACCTTTTTGCTCAAAAGTCAGTGTCAATCTCTGTCCAATGACACTGTTGCTGATGCACCCTGGGATATCGTGCTGCATCAAAAGAGGCATTATATAAATGTAACAAAAACAGAAATTACGGGTAAAGCTCAGCCGAGCTGGCAGCATCTTCGGACCGAAATCAGAGCTAACGTTTCAGATCCAGCGGCCCCTCCTCAGAACTGGCCCAAAACGTTAACTCTGATTTTCCTCTAAAGATGCTGCCAGATCTGCTGAGCTTTTCCAGCAATTTCTGTCTTTGTTTCTGATTTATAGCATCTGCAGTTCTTCTGGTTTTTGTTTATTATGTAAATATAAGTTGTTGTTGTAATTCCAAACTCATCAACATTATTGGCTGGAATGTAGTTCAAATACTGCAACTCCCTTTTGGCTGGGTGCTCTCAGAAAGATGTCAAAGCCATGAAAGGGACACACAAAGAGTCTCCCAAAGATGTATGGAGATGAGAGGTTTCACACAACAGAGGTACTGATACACTTTTTATGCTAAAGTAGCAAACATAAGAACTAGGAGCAGTACACCATCTGGCCCATTGAGCCCGCTCCGCCACTCAATGAGATCATGGCTGATCTTTTCATGACCTCAGCTCCACTTAACCGCCCTCTCACCATAACCCTTAATTCCTTTACCATTCAAAAAATTACCTGCCCTAGCATTAAAAACATTCAATGAGGAAGCCTCAACTACTTCACTGGGCAGGGAATTCCACAGCTTTACAGCCCCTTAGGTGAAGAAGTTCCTCCTCAATTCAGTCCTAAATCTGGCCCCCCTAATTTTGAGACTATGACCTCTTGTGCTAGAGAAGGGCAAGAGCTCAGGAGTTCTGGAGGGTTTTGGCTGGGTATTTCAGTTTCCTACCATGTGGGTTTTCGACAGCACAGACACATTAAATAGGTTTGATCTCCAGTCCACCACCTTCCCAGGCACCTGCTCCAGCACATCCCGAAATATGGGAGGTTGGGGGCATGCCAATATCAGCAGCCTGACCATAATACTCACACTCACAAAAAATAAGGCTCAATTGAGCTTGTTTAAAAAAGTAAAATTTGTTATTAGGCAGAACAAGTCTATTTCAGATAAAAGTGAGCTTTCAAACAATGAGTAATTGAGTGATGC
The DNA here is from genome assembly GCF_021869965.1 of Rhincodon typus. Classification (NCBI taxonomy): domain Eukaryota; kingdom Metazoa; phylum Chordata; class Chondrichthyes; order Orectolobiformes; family Rhincodontidae; genus Rhincodon; species Rhincodon typus. Next base: position 32,962,585 of record NC_063361.1, on the reverse strand, counting down.
AGTTACTCTACTCCATGAACAGAATTGAAAATCCCACGAAAGTGTTGTCAACTTTCGCTGGATTTATTCTGGGAGGTTTCATTACATGACCTTCCATCATAAACCATTCCAAGCTACTGCCATTCATTCCCCAGTTTAATGTCTTTTTTGCATTTTGCTTTCAGAAGCCAATTAAGCAGCAAATATTTCTCTTTCTTGGTTGAATGGAATTAATCTTCTTCACTTTCACTGATATCTTTGTATTCAATATTGCAAGTGTTCAAGAAAAATGAGTCAACAACACATAATGCCCTTGTGATTTTTATCTTGACTTGCTCAATATTTTGTCCAGGAGATTAATCTTCAATTCTGGGACAATTCTAGCAACATCAAACCAAGGATGAGTTGTACAAAGACATAACAACACTTGAACTGTTCAGGCAACTGTTGCAGTCATACAGCACAGAAACAGACCCTTTGGTCCAATCAGTCCGTGCCAAACATAATCCCAAACTAAACTAGTCCCACCTGCCTGCTCCTGCCCCCTACCCTTCCAAACGTTTCCTATTTATGTAATTGTCCAAATATCCTTTAAACATTGTAATTGTACACACATCCACCACCTCCTCTGAAAGTTCATTCCACATGTGAACCACCCACTGTGTAAAAAAAAAAATCGCCCCCCCATGTCTTTTTTAATCTCTCTCCTCTCGCCTTAAAAATATGCCCCCTAGTTTTGAAATCACCCATCCTAGGGAAAAGACACCCACTATTAACCCTATTTATACCCCTCATGATTTTATAAACTTCCATAAGGTCACCTTTCAGCCTCTTACGCTTCAGTAAAAAAATGTTACAGCCTATCCAACCTTTCTTTATAACTCAAACCTTTCCATATCTGGTAACAAGCTGGTAAATCTCTTTAACCGAACAGGTAGGATGGTGAGCTACGTTGATAAACCAACTGAACACAAGGCAGAGGAAATCATGCTAAATCCATGTAACGCTGTAGCTGAGCCATGCATTCAACACTTTGACCAGTTTGGTTGCCAGGACACAAGAGTGACAAATACTGCAGACAGTGCAGAGAAGAGGAATGAAGGTGAACTTAAGCACCAGGAGGAAATAATGAAGGAACTTGGATAAAAAACAGAGTACTGCAGATGCTGGAGATCTGAGATAAAAACAGACAGTGCTGGAGAAACTCAGCAGGTCTGCTAACATCAGTGGAGAGAGAGGCAGATTTAACATGTTCCTGATGTTGGGGAAGCCCAGAACCAGGGGTCACAGTCTAAGAATAAGGGGCAAGCTGTTCAGGACAGAGGAGGAAGAATTTCTTCACTCAGAGTTGTGAACCTGTGGAATTCTCTCCCTGTTGGGGACAGTTTGTTAGATATATTCAAGAGGGAGCTGGATGTGGTCCTTGCAGCTAAAGGGATCAAGGGGTATGGAGAGAAAACGGGAATGGGATACTGAAATTGTATGATCAGGCATGATCATATTGAATGGTGGCACAGGCTCGAAGGGCCGAATGGCCTACTCCTGCTCCCATTGTCTATGTTTCTATGTAGCGTTTGAATCTAGTATGACGCTTCTTCTGAAGAAGAGGTTCTCCAGTATTTTTGGTTTTTATTCATGAAGAAACTGTAGCTTGCCATGCTTAAGGAGATGCTGGATGTGGGACTTTATTGAGATTTATACAATAGAAACTGGGACATGACGGGTAATTCAGAACTGCTGGATAAATGAACCACCCACCTTATTCTCGTAGCAGGTTTTGTTCTCCTTTCAAATTTATTTTGGAGCTTAAAAAGTTGGTGAAGTAAGTATTTTGAGTACAATGAAAAATAATGCTCCATCTTATTACCAGATAGTGTTAAGTGGCTTCCCAGACCCAGCCCAAGTTTAGAGGAACAGAATGAACAGGTAAAAGTGAAGCATCACAGATATTGGAAACTGGAAATAAAAACAAAATGTGCTAGAAATATCTTTGAGTTGTCATATTGGATTTGGAAAGTTAACTCTGTTACCACTTACAGATGCTGCCAGACCTGCTGAGATTTTACAGCATTTTCTGTTTTCATTTTAGATTGGCATAGGTATAGCTACACTGCATATTGCCACACAGTGCTGCTTTGTGTGTCACGCATCCTCTCCCTCCTCCATGTATCTTTCACTTGGGCAAGGTGCTTTGTTCTCCTTCACATTGCAGGACATCTGACATTTCATAGCAAATGTGATGGCCACAACTCATATTGGCTCAGCTGGCATTCACCTTTGTAATGTTAACAAGTATTGTCTCTCGGTTTGGACACTTTATCCAAGAAAGGATATGCGTGTCATTGTGAAGGTCAATGGAGGCTCACCAGGCTAATACTTGGGATGCTTGGATTGTTAAATGAGGACAGATTGCGAAAACTTGGTCTCTTTTCTCCAGACTTAGGAAGAATGAGAGGTGATTTCATGAAAACTTATTAAGTGCCTACAGGGTGTGACAAAATTGTTTGGCTGGTGCATCTAGAACCAATGGACATAGTCTCAGCATAAGGGCTGGACCTTTGAGGATTGACACAGAGATGAGAAGGAATTTCTTCACTCAGAGAGGGGCGAATCTTTGGAATTCTCTACCCCAGAGGGCTCAGTCATTGCAGAAGTTCAAGACAGAAATTGATAGGTTTCTGAGATTAGTGGTATAAAGAGAAATGAAGATAGTACAGGTAAATAAGTGTCACATTGGGCACTGGGTACAAACCACTTGTGGTCAGAATGGTTAACTACCATCAATGCTTCTTTCTAATCTGAGTTTAAGGGCCTGGCCATGTATCAGTGATAAAGGACAATCCATTAGAGACTTTTAGCAAGAAGAGGATATTATCCTAAATAACAAAGTGTAGTGTCTTGTACAATTGGGAAATAAGGCAGGGCAGGTGACTGAGGTGTCAGTGGGGGAGCACTTTGGAGCCAGTGACTGTAATTCTACTATCTACTAAAAGAGCGATGGAAAAAGATAGACCGAATCTAAAAGTTAAAGTTCTAAATTGGAGGAAGGCCAATTTTGATGGTATTGAGCAAGAACGTTCAAAAGTTGACTAGGGATGGATGTTCATAGGTAAAGAGATGGCTGGAAAATGGGAAGCATTCGAAAATGAGATAATGAGAGTCCAGAGACAGTATGTTCCTGTTAGTGTGAAGGGCAAGGCTGGTTGGTGTAGGGAATGCTGGATGATTAGAGAAATTGAGGTTTTGGTTAAGAATAAGAAAGAAGCATATGTCAGGTACAGACAGCAGGGATCAAGTGAATCTCTAGAAGAGTATAAAAGCAGTAGGAGTATACTTAAGAGGGAAACCAGGAGGGCAAAAAGGGAACATGAGATAGCTTTGGCAAATAGGGTTAACGAGAATCCAAAGGGATTCAACAAATACATTAAGACAAAAGAGTAACCAGAAAGAGAATAGGACCTCTTAAAAATCAGCAAGGCTGCCTATGTGTGGAACCCTGGGATGGGGGAGACACTAAATGAGTATTTTGCATCAGTGTTTACTGTAGAGCAGGATATGGAAGATAGATAACGTGGGGAAATAAATAGTGACATCTTGAAAAATGTCCATATTACAGAGGTGGTGGTGCTGGATGTCTTACAATTGATAAAGGTGGATAAATGCCTGGGACTTGATCAGGTATAGCCTAGAACTCTGTGGGAAGCTAGGGAAGTGATTGTTGAGCCCCTTGCTGAGATATTTGTATCATCAGTAGCCACAGGTGAGGTGCCAGAAGGCTGAAGGTTGGGTAATGTGGTGCGACTATTTAAGAAGGTGGTCAGGAAAAGCCGGGGAATGCTGAAGGACAGGCAAGCTCTGATTAGGGATAGTCAACATGGCTTTGTGCGTGGGAAATTGTGTCTCACGAACTTGAGTGAGTTTTTTGAAGAAGTAACAAAGAGGATTGATGAGGACAGAGCAGTGGACGTGATTGATATGGACTTCAGCAAGGCATTCAACAAGGTTCCGCATGGTAGACTGGTTAGCAAGATTAGATCACATGGAATAGAGAGAGAACTAGCTCAAAGGTAGGAGACAGAGGGTGGTGGTGGAGGGTTGGTTTTCAGACTGGAGGCCTGTGACCAACGCTGTGCCACAAGGATCTATGCTGGGTCTGCTGCTTTTTGTCATTTATATAAATGATTTGGATGTGAACATAGGAGGTATGGTTAGTAAGTTTGCAGATGGCACCAAAATTGGTGGTGTAGTGGACAGTGTAAGAAGGTTACCTCAGAGTACAACGGGATCTTGATCAAATGGGCCAATGGTCCGAGGAGTGGCAGATATGTGTGAGGTGTTGCATTTCAGAAAGGCAAATCAGGGCAGGACTTATGTAGTTAATTATAAGGTCCTGGGGAGTGTTGCTGAACAAAGAGACCTTGGAGTGCAGGTTCATAGTTCCTTGAAAGTGGGGTCACAGGTAGATAGAATAGTGAAGTCGTTTGGTATGCTTGCCTTTATTGGTTAGTGCGTTGAGTGTAGGAGTTGGGAGGTCATGTTGTGGCTGTACAGTACATTGGTTAGGCCACTATTAGAATACTGCGTGCAATTCTGGTCTCCCTGTTAAAGGAAGGGTGTTGTGAAACTTGAAAGGGTTCAGAAAAGATTTACAAGGATATTGCCAGGGTTGGAGGGTTTGAGCTATCGGGAGAAGCTGAACAGACTGGGGCTATTTTTCCTGGACTGTCAGAGGCTGAGGGGTGACCTCATTGAAGTTTATAAAATCATGAGGGCCTTGGATAGGGTAAATAGACAAGGTCTTTCCCCAGGGTGGGGGGGAGTCCAAAATTAGACGGCATAGGTTTAAGGTGAGAGGGGAAAGATTTAAATGGGACCTCAGGGACAACTTTTGCACACAGAGGGTGGTGCATGTATGGAATGAGCTGTCAGAGGAAGTGGTGGGGGCTGGTACAATTACAACATTTAAAAGGCATCTGGATGGGTGTATTAAAAGGAAGGGTTTAGAGGGACATGGGCCAAATGCTAGCAAATGGGACTAGATTCATTGAGGATATCTGGTCAGCTTGGACGACTTGGATCGAAGGGTCTGTTTCCGTGCTGTACAGCTCTATGACTCCATGACTCTATAACAATAGATAGAATTGATATGAACCAGTTATGCATAATTACAATTTTCAGGAGCCAAGGATGATGTCTCCATCAGGACTTCATGCTAGACTAGCTGATTTAAAGCCCTGTGTTACATCATCAGGCTGGGTGGAGCTAATTCAGTTTCAAGGTAAACCCTTTCAGAACCATTACCTAATGCAACAATGCTCAGCCAATTGAATTACAGAACAGGCTTGATGGGCTGAATGGGTTACTCTTGCTTCTATGTTTCTGAGTCTCCAGACATTAGAGAATTTCTATCATGAAGCCAAACTAGAGAGGAAGATGTGCACATAATGCATTGGTTGCACTCCTGGGATATAAAGCATTTTAGACTTGAGCCACTCAGTTCAGCCTTTGCTGAAATCCCATTGACAACAATCCCCGATGATGGTTACACGTGACACTTCAATATGAAACAAACACAAAGCAAGAACTGGAGGCCATTCAGTCCCTTGATCCGATTCCACTATTCACGTCGGCTATGACCTATCTATATCTTAACTCCATCCTTGTGCTTAGGTACCTTAAATATCGTTGCCAAACATAAAGATCTAGTGATCACAGTTTTGACATTTCCAAATAACCTTCAGACTCAGGGGGGTTTTCGGGGGGAGAGGGTTCCAGATTTTCACTCCCCTTTGAGTGAAGGAGAGCTTCCTACCATCAGCCCTGAATGACCTCACTCTAATTTCAAAGCTATACTTTCCTTTATTCTGAACCCCTCCACCCTCTCCCTCTAACAGCAGAAACAGCTTCTCTCCACGTGCCCTCTCCAAATCCATTCATCATCAGAAACACCTCAGTTAGATCACCAACTCAATTCTTGTATTTAAGGAAATACAAACCCAATTTACAAAAACCTGGCCTCTCAATTTCATTCATTTCAGAATCATTCTGTTGCCAAGGGAAACAAAGCAAACACAAGTTTGAAAAGAAAAGTTGAGGTTGTGTTTTCTTGTAAGGGCAATTGTCAATCCTTTCTTTACCCCATTGACAACACTGTGCTATAAAGTACGCAGGGCAATGGATCTTTCGTACGTTTTCTACAACATGAAAGGTGCATGACATCTCTCCTTTTCTCAAGCATTTCCTTTTGTCCAGAAGGCAACGTCCCTTTAAGGTATGGCCTCGATTCCATGAACATTGACTGGAATTTTGTGACTCCTTTAACCTCTGGAGTTTTCTTTTTCTTAATAAAATGAGGTTAAAAATCTAAGCAGGGAAACAGCAAGGAAATTCCCGCACACCTCACTGTGGGCTGCTCACTCCATGCCATCTAGCAATTATTAAATCTACAGCTGCCTGTCTCACTGATCTGTTTGTTGGGTTATCTATCAGGATGGTCACTGAACCTGGCAGTGGAAGGCTCACTGTTAATTAGAAGCTGACTCTGTCCTTGTGTGAGATATATTTATGTGCAGTATACACAGACATCTGACTGTAGCTATTTCAGAGCCCCCTTCCCCTCCCCCATTTCTGAAGAAGGGTCCAGACCCGAAACGTCAGCTTTCCTGCTCCTCTGATGCTGCTTGGCCTGCTGTGTTCATCCAGCTCCACACCTTGTTATCTCTGACTCCAGCATCGGCAGTTCCTACTATCTCTAACTGCAGCTGAAGCCTTGCCTCAACCTCTGTAACATTCTCTCATATCCATCACTTCACAGAATCCTTACTCTTCTCCCTAATGATTAATAGTAACCCATCCAATTCCACTCCATTTTAACACTGTCATATCCATAAAGTAGGATCATTCCAGCTCCCCAACCCACCATAAAATGAATCAACATATTCAAGTACAGTTACAAGTAGTTCCTGTGAAATTTGTGATGGAAACATTCCCAGTGGATGCCTGAACACAGATTCAGTTGTCAATTGCCATGACAGCAACACTATCCTGTAGAGTGCAGAACAGTCTCGATTCTCCTCCTCCTGACCCAGTCTCAGGACATCAATATAATCTGTTTCTAGATGTCTCGTTTAAACTAAATTAACATGATTTCATTCAATTCAATGAGTTAGTAACAATGATTTATGCAATTCAGTGGGATTATAATCTCACTCTAACAGATCCATTCTGTTTAATGGGATTGTGATCTCACTAACACAGTTGCACTCATTTTAACAGCTATGAAATCTTCCTCTAACATATCCTCATTCAATTTATACAAAATAGTCAAACAGTGATAGAGATCTACAGGACAGAAAAAGGCTCCTTCGTCCATCAAGTCTGTGCTAGTCAAAAACAAGCATTAACTATTCTAAGAGATAGTAGGAACTGCAGATGCTGGAGAATCCGAGACAACAAGGTGCAGGGCTGGATGAACACAGCAGGCCAAGCAGCATCATAGGAGCAGAGAGGCTGACGTTTCGGGCCTAGACCCTTCATCAGAAAAGGGGGAGGGGAAGGGGGTTTTGAAATAAATAGGGAGAGAGTGGGAGGCGGATAGAAGAGGGATAGAGGAGAGGATAGGTGGAGAGGAAACAAACAGGTCGAAGAGGCGGGGATGGGGCCAGGAAAGGTGAGTGTAGGTAGGGAGTTAGGAAGGGGATAGGTCAGTCCAGGGAGGACGGACAGGTCAAGGGGGCGGGATGAGGTTGGTCGGTAGGAGATGGAGGTGCGGCTTGGGGTGGGAGGAGGGGATAGGTGGGAGGAAGAACAGGTTAGGGAGGCAGGGACGAGTTGGACTGGTTTTGGGATGCGGTGGGGGGAGGGGAGATTTTGAAACTTGTGAAATCCACATTGATACCATTGGGCTGCAGGGTTCCCAAGCGGAATATGAGTTGCTGTTCCTGCAACCTTCGGGTGGCATCGTTGTGGCACTGCAGGAGGCCCAGGATGGACATGTCGTCTGAGGAATGGGAGGGGGAGTTGAAATGGTTCGCGACTGGGAGGTGCAGTTGTTTGTTGCGAACCGAGCGTAAGTGTTCTGCAAAGCGGTCCCCGAGTCTCCGCTTGGTTTCCCCGATGTAGAGGAAGCCACACCGGGTACAGCGGATGCAGTATACCACATTGGCAGATGTGCAGGTGAACATCTGCTTGATGTGGAAAGTCTTCTTGGGGCCTGGGATGGGGGTGAGGGAGGAGGTATGGGGGCAGGTGTAGCACTTCCTGCGGTTGCAGGGAAAAGTGCCGGGTGTGGTGGAGCTGGAGGGGAGTGTGGAGCGGACAAGGGAGTCACGGAGAGAGTTGTCCCTCCGGAAAGCAGATAAAGGTGGGGAGGGAAAGATGTCTTTGGTGGTGGGGTCGGATTGCAGATGGCGGAAGTGTCGGAGGATGATGCGTTGGATCCGGAGGTTGGTGGGGTGGTACGTGAGGACGAGGGGGATTCTTTTTTGGTTTTTATTGCGTGGACGGGGTGTGAGGGATGAGGTGCGGGAGATGTGGGAGACACGGTTGAGGGCGTTCTCGACCACCAAGGAGGGGAAGTTACGGTCCTTGAAAAACGAGGACAACTGAGATGTACGGGAGTGGAATGCCTCATCCTGGGAGCAGATGCGGCGGAGGCGAAGGAATTGGGAATAGGGGATAGCATTTTTGCAGGAAGGTGGGTGGGAGGAGGAGTATTCTAGGTAGCTGTGGGAGTCGGTGGGCTTGAAATGAATATCGGTTTCTAGGTGGTTGCCCGATATGGAGACAGAGAGGTCCAGGAAGGGGAGAGAGGTGTTAGAGATGGTCCAGGTAAACTTAAGGTTGGGGTGGAAGGTGTTAGTGAAGTGTATGAACTGTTCGAGCTCCTCGTGGGAGCACGAGGCGGCACCGATACAGTCATCAATGTAACGGAGGAAGAGGTGGGGTTTAGGGCCGGTGTAGGTACGGAAGAGGGATTGTTCCACGTAACCTACAAAGAGGCAGGCGTAGCTTGGGCCCATGCGGGTACCCATGGCTACCCCCTTTGTCTGTAGGAAGTGGGAGGAATTGAAAGAGAAGTTGTTGAGTGTGAAGACGAGTTCGGCTAAGCGGATGAGGGTGTCAGTGGAGGGGGACTGGTCGGGCCTGCGGGACAGGAAGAAGCGGAGGGCCTTAAGGCCATCTGCATGGGGAATGCAGGTGTAGAGGGACTGGACGTCCATGGTAAAGATGAGGTGTTGGGGACCGGGGAATTGGAAGTTCTGGAGGAGGTGGAGGGCGTGGGTGGTGTCACGGACATAGGTAGGGAGTTCCTGGACCAAGGGGGAGAAAATGGAGTCGAGATAGTTGGAGATCAGTTTGGTGGGGCAGGAGCAGGCGGAGACAATGGGTCGACCAGGGCATTCAGGTTTGTGGATTTTGGGAAGGAGATAGAAGCGGGCAGTGCGAGGTTGGGGAACGATGAGGTTGGAGGCCGTGGGTGGGAGGTCACCTGAGGTGATGAGGTTGTGGATGGTTTGCGAGATGATGGTTTGGTGCTCAGGGGTGGGGTCATGATCAAGGGGGCGGTAGGAGGAGGTGTCGGAGAGTTGGCGTCCGGCCTCGGCGATGTAGAGGTCAGTGCGCCATACTACAACTGCACCTCCCTTGTCCGCGGGTTTTATGGTGAGGTTGGGATTGGAGCGGAGGGAGCGGAGGGCTGCACGTTCTGCGGGGGAGAGGTTGGAGTGGGTGAGAGGGGTGGAGAGGTTGAGGCGATTGATGTCTCGACGGCAGTTGGAGATGAAGAGGTCGAGGGAGGGTAGGAGGCCTTGGGGTGGTGCCCAGGAGGAGGGGGTGTGTTGGAAGCGGGAGAAGGGGTCAGTAGAGGGAGGGTTAGGTTCACGGTTAAAGAAGTAAGCGTGGAGGCGGAGGCGGCGGAAAAACTGCTCTATGTCCAAGCGTGAGCGGTATTCGTTGATCTGTGGGTGGAGGGGGACAAAGGTGAGCCCTTTACTGAGGACTGACCGTTCGTCCTCAGTAAGGGGTAGGTCTGGGGGGATGGTGAAGACTCGGCAGGGCTGGGTGCTGCTGTCTCCTCTGGAGCTGCTGGCTGTGGAGGTGGTGGGCGGAGCTACGTCGGCGTCGTATTCTAATCCCATTTTCCAGCACTTGGCCCATAGCCTTGTGTGCCTTGGCATCAAATGTGCACACATGAAAATAAATATTCAATGTTATGAGGTTTTCTACCTTTACCGCCTTTACTGGCAGTGAGTTCCAGTATTCCCACTAACCCCTGGCGGAAAAAAAAACTTTTCCTCACATCCCCTCTAAACCTCCTGCCTTTTATCTTAAATCTATGCCCCCTGGTCATTGATCCCTCCACCAAGAGGAAAAGTTCCTTCCTGTCTATGCCCCTCATAATTTCATACATCTCAATCATGTCTGCCCTCAGTCTCTTCTGCTATAAGGAAAACAACCTCAGTCTGTCTAATGTTTCCTCGTAACTAAAACTCTCCAGCCCAGACAACATCCTGGTAAATTTCCCTCGGCACCCTCTCCAGTGCTATCACATCCCTCCTATAATGTGGATTTCAGAACTCCACACAATAGTCTAGCTGCGGCCCAATCAACATTAGTGCAGAATGCGGAAATCATGAATAAATGTACAAAATGGACAAAATACTCAGCAAATCTGGCAGTATCTTCAGAGAGAGAAAAACAGTTAATGTTTCAAATCAAAGAGCTTTCATCAGTACCTTTGACAAGTCATTGACCTGAAATTTTCTGTCTACAGAAACTGCCTGGTACACTGAGTATTTCCAGCATTTTTTTGTTGTTTATTTTCCATTCATTGCTTGTAATCAGCTCACTGTAATCCTACTACATTCAACTGAAAAGTTTTGTAGTTTTGAAAGATCACTGAAATCAGTGGGAGTGTAATGGGACATATTAACACACCCCACTTCAACACAATTGCAATCTGTCACAGTGTAACATACCTGTAATCAATACAATGGATTGTAATGTCTCAAAACAGACTCAAAGAAACAGTTGAGGGTTAGAAATATTTGATAAAGTGACTTGAAGTATGAAAATACTATATCCATAAAATTTCAGAAAATATTCATTATTCAGTTAGAAGGTAAAGAAATTGGAATCATTTGAAGGTGAATGCTAATTTGGGTGTTAACAAATATCTCTACAATCACCTTCACCACCACAGCCCTGCTGACCCCATCTCCCAGCACAACACTGCCGACCCCATCCACCACCACAACACTGCCGACCCCATCCACCACCACAACACTGCTGACCCCATCCACCACCACAA
>NC_063361.1:32938276-32951285 GCF_021869965.1 Rhincodon typus | reverse complement strand
TGCCGACCCCATCCACCGCCACAACACTGCCGACCCCATCCACCGCCGCAACACTGCCGACCCCATCCACTGCCGCAACACTGCCGACCCCATCCACCAGCACAGCCCTGCTGACCCCATCCACCGCCACAACACTGCCGACCCCATCCACCACCACAACACTGCCGACCCCATCCACCTGCACAACACTGCTGACCCCATCCACCAGCACAGCCCTGCTGACCCCATCCACCTGCACAACACTGCTGACCCCATCCACCAGCACAGCCCTGCTGACCCCATCCACCTGCACAACACTGCTGACCCCATCCACCAGCACAGCCCTGCTGACCCCATCCATCACCCAGGAGTACTATTGCACTGTGAATCTATTGACCCTATTAAAGTACAGGTGTAAAGGCCTCACAGTTGGATTTGCCTATTGTTAAGATGGGAACAGCACAGGATGAAACTAGGAGCAGGTGCTCTTATCGAATTAAAGTATCTTCTTAACCATGGTGCACTATTTGATGATATAGAGACTCTCACCACGGTGTCTAACTGAAAATTTGTGAGATGACATTGATATAAATATCAGCTTGCCAAAATGTAAGGTCTGGATCACCTATTTCCCCTAGGAACTCTTTAGGCTTTCTTCTATGATAGAATATTTTCCTCATTGAGTTCTTTGTGAGAGTAGCTGTTCAATTTTTTTTTTGTTTTTTTTCTGGAACCGCCCCATTCTACATATGCTGGTCTCGCCAAAGATGCCCACAGCAAATGAATGAATAAAAAAATTTGAATCGACTTTGCTGATCTCCTCTTCTTCTCTTAGGATTGTTCTGTGGTACTTCCAAACTTCCACTTCATTTACCATCTGAATGGCCCTCTCTAGAGTTAAGTCTTCTTTAGATTGTTATAAATCTGACAAAGACTCATCAGCAATTCTAATAACTAATCTGCCTCTTGAATTCCGACTGTAAATCAACATAGTCAAGATTTTCCATTAATGTGCAAAAATATTAGATGAAATCATCTATGAATTCCTGTGGATACTGAACTCTTCTATTAAATCTTAATCATTCAAGAATTTAATTCTGAAATTTAAGTAATTGTCAAAGATTTTTAATATTTGCTCAGCAGTATCTGTTACTTCTTTTACATCTTCACGAGCTAAACCATCATGTGCAATATTCACAGTTAGATATAGAAGGGTATGACCTTGTTCCACTTTTGATTTAGTATCTAGTTTGGAAGCAGTTCTATATTTTCAGTATTGTTTTCTCCAAAATGTCCAATTATATGTTCTATTTAGTCCATCTCCAAAATTAAATAGTCATGTGAAAATATATCTTATGACTTCTAATGTGATCATTTATTTTCTTGCTTAAAAGGTGATTATTTTGCATTATTGGAATATCAGTGTTCTTTGCTGCTGTATTGGAAGGTATTCCTGCATTTTGTAGCCAAAGTGGATGATTATGTCCTTTTTTTTAATGGTTTCACAGGATGAATCCTGCTATTCACAGCCACAATAAATGACTCCTGCTTCCCTGAAGGCTTTTCTGGATGAATCCTGCTGGTTCCCACTTTAGTAAAAAAAAAAGCTCACTTTAAACACTGTTTTATTAAATTAATCTGGCTATTCACAGCTTTAAGAGATAAATTTGACTTCTTTGATGGTTTTTAATGGCTGATCCCCAATGTCTGCTGCTCTAATAATGATTCACATTGTTTCTTGCTTTTTTTTTCCCCCTGGGTGATTCCGGTTTAAATAAATTCTGGATGCCTTTAACATAATTTTAATGAAGGATCTCCTGTCCTTATTGTGGCCTTAATAAAATCTCCTAACTTAACTTTTTTTCACTAGACTGGGCTGATTTCTCTACCCACACCTGCCCTCCCAGCTCACTCATACGTTTACCAGCTGCAGGGAAGGCATCAGGCAGTCAGTCACCTTTGCTCCAATTGAGTCAACTAATGGCCACCTAAGGGCTATCTGCACTCCCCTGGCCTCTAAGGTTTAATCAGTGGCTGGGGGAGGGGGGGGGAGAATGGCCCCCATGGTGGCAAAGTGCAGGGGGGTGCCTTGGTCTCAGACCTCCTGTGCCCTATTCACACCTTCGCAAGATAATTATCCCCACCCCAATGTTCCCCCTCTCTCCCTGCACTGAGCACCCCCCCCCCCCCCCACCATCGCCAGCTCACAGTGCCTGTCCATCTTGCCCCAGTAAGATCCCAGGCTTACCTCTATGGCTGCAAATGTTGAGAGGACTAGATGCAGTCCTGGCAGTGCCCAGCACTCCCAATGGCACTGCAGCAACAAGACAGGGCTTCCTCCATGGAAAAGGTGCCACAGGCCAATCAATGATCCAACAGTGTAAGATTCATCCACAAGCAGGAAGTAGGTGCTTAGAGTCTGACACACTCCCCATGTCCTGGTGCACTCCCTCTTACTGGCTGGCTGCAATCTGTGTCATGCCTCTTGAATACAGCATTCAGCCAACGTTTCTGTCCTATCTCATTAAATCCAGTTCACGACCAAATCAAATGTCAGACACCTCCACATCAATATGATTAACAACAGCGTTTAGACCAAAACTAAGTGAACTGAAGGGGCAATAATCTACCTGAGTTGATGCAATCCTGTCTTGTTTTCGTCAGATTAAACTATTTCCTCAATTTCCACTATCAATGTTTCGTACGACTTGCTCCAGTGCACACGGTAATCCATATTCTCCTTCTGAGCACATGGTCACTGATCCTTGGAGTTTGTACTTGTATGTTGTTATAGAAAATGCTCCAATCTGCAGCAGGGCAGACTTCAAAATAAGTTAGACTGAAGATTAGGTTAGAAACGATTCTCTGATTGTATCATCTCAAAAAAAAAGCATGTTGTTTTGCCTCCCACACATTCCACTCTGCACCTGGCAGCGCTAGTCCCTTCCAGCCCAAAGTTCTGACGAAATTCTGTTTAATTGTTCAGAGTTTCTTACACTGGAAATGTATTGTAGATCGTATCTACACTCAGCCAAGACAGTGATAGTCAGATACAACTATCAGAGACCTTATTCTTCAGGCTGACTGATGTACCTAATTGTGGATTCATTGATGCTGTATTTACCGTCATCGTGGCAGCAACAGCACATTTTTCAGTCTATTTAACACTGTCACCTTTTCAGTGATTTTGTCATCATTTTCCAAGGTCGTTTAATGCTTGGTTCTAATTCAGTCATTTTTTTAGAACACTAAGGCCTAATAATGCCCTGTACTATACTGAGTGATACTAATGATATTGGTAATGAACAGCACTGTACAGCCTCACTGTGTGGATGCAAATAAGGTCACACATTACAGCACACGTTAATGTGGGCCCCCTTACAGCCCAGCAGCAGCAACATCTGCACAGCCTCAAAATGCAGCACGGTACAGATCAACGGGGTCTGTATATAGGGGCTTTCGCAGGGCTTTTGACATTTAGTTTATGTTTTTAGCACTTTTTGTTGCATTTTGCCTCCCGGAACCACAGAGAAGCAGAAATCGATGCTGTGAGATGAAACATAGTGCATGGAATGAAAGGGTAAGTAAATTGGTGAGGGTTGGGCGTGCATACAAAAGGGGGTTTGCTGGAACACCTGGTCTTCCTGTTTCATCTCCCAGTTTTCCAGCACTGTCAGCCCATTAATTGTAGAACAAGAATCCACTTCTCTGTGAGCCACTTATGCTCCCGCTCTCTCGCCATATTTGTTCCTTGTCCCTTTTTTTGACCAATGATCTCACAGCAAAGAATCCCACATTCTGAGTATTGTGGAGCAGCTGGAGCTGGTGAATGCATACAGTTCTCACCATGAAGGAAGCTCAGTGGGAAGCAGACGTGATGCATTTAATACAGGCTGATTGGCTAAACCAGGCCGGTGAGTGGAGAAAGTTTGGAGATTTATGGTAAGGATATTATTATTGTTGTTGATATTATATATCATATGTTGCTATAGGAAGGATGTTATTTAAGTGAAGGGGGTCAAAAAAAAATTTACCAGGATGTTGCTGGAACTGGAGAGTTTGAGTTATAAGGAGAGGCTGGATAGGCTGGGACTTTATTCACTGGAGCGGAGGAGGTTGAATGGTGACTGAGGGACATAGAGAGGGTAAATGGCAGGTCTTTTCCCTAGGGCAGTTGATTTCAAAAGTATATTTTTAAGGTAAGAGGAGAAAGTTCTAAAAAGGATATGAGAGGCAATTTCTTTACACAGAGAGTGGTTCGTGTGTGGAATGAACTTTCAGCGGAAACAGTGGATGCGGGTACAGTTACAATGTTTAAAAGATGTTTGGATAAGTATATAAATAAGAAATGTTTGGAACGATATGCGCCAAACACAGGCAGGTAGGACTAATTTGGTTTGGGAACATGGTCTGTATGTCCTGGTTGGACCAAAGGGTCTGTTTCCATGCTGTATGACTGTATGACTGTAAGTTCCGAGTATTCCTGTAAGGAAATTTCACAGCTCAAGGACAGAATGGGGAGAAACAGTTAAACCAAAGCGAAAGATTTGATATGGAAAGATAAATTCTCTGGATTTGAAATGTTGTAAATTGATGATGTTGGGGAATAAATTAGACTTTGTTTTGTTGTATGTTCTAAAATATTTCTGTACTTCGTCAGCTTGACCTGCTTTCTTATTATGTAATAAACTTGTTTTATTGTTAAAGAAAATCTGCAGCCTTGTGTGTGTACTGTGATGAATGACTATAGAGCTGGCAGGAAAGTGGAGTGGAGGCCAAGATGTGATCAGCCACAATCTGATTAAATTATGCAGCAGGCTCGAGGGGCTGAATGGCCTACTCCTGCTCCGACTTCTTATGTTCTTATCAAGCCAGGTTTCATTCTGGGATCTGGTTTGTCCAGTAGCAGCATCAGATGGGATCCTAACACTCAACTTCCATCAACTTTTCAGAAGGAGTGTTCCAAAGATGCACAGCACTTTGTAAGAATGAGTTTCTCACAGAAAAGAAATAAACATTTCCCCTTATCTCTCCTCCAAAACTGGCCTCTCATAGGCCCCTACTTTTGAATCACTTTTACTAATATCTTTTTGCATTGCTTGGAGTCAAAGTTTCCCCAACAATTTTCCTGTGAAGCACATCAGAACAGTTTACTGTGTCAAAGGTTCTACATAAATGAAAGTTATCATTATGTATTACATGTAGAATTTGCAACATGGAATTGGGCCACTCAGCACCACTGATCTTCATAGAAAAAGAAAGAGTTGGAGAATAGAAGAAAGCTATTTGGTCCTTGGTAGTGTCCGATAAAGAGCTATCCAGTTGAATCCCACTTGTTCCTGTCCCTTTTGCTTCCTAAAGCCTCATGCACTTTACACTTAATTCAGTCTGACAAGCTCCCACAACATCTATTAACTAGTCCACAGACCCAGAAATATGGCAAGACATTCTGCAGAGAGAGTTCCACAGGCGTAAAAGATATCTGTTGATAGGTTTCTGGCTGCAATAAAGATACAAGCAAATTTGATTTAACAGTGATTGTTGTTTGTTTGAAGAAGGGAGTAGCCAGTTATCTCCGCGAATCAACAGTAGCACAATATAGGTTTCTAGAAATGCATAGGTGGTCTTATTTCCAAGCTAGGCATTAAAGAAAGATTTGCATTTTTATCGCACCTTTCATCACCTCAGGACATGCCAAAGCACCTTCCAGTCAATGAATTACTTTGTGAAATGGAGCTGAAGATGGGCTGTCACCTGCTCTTCGGGGAGGATAAGGTGCGGAATTATTCACTCACTGAATGTCATTCAGTGATATATACCGCATCAGGAAAGAAACCCCAGCAAATCTGCTGCAAATGGGAGGCATCTGTAACAACCAGCAGTTCAATGTGGCGAGAACATGAACTGTAAGCACTGGCATGTTCTTGTTCAGTCTCTGACTGACCTCTGCAGGACTCACTCTCCCCTGACTGATTGATCAGTACCCCCACTGAACACAAAAATATTCCTTAAAACAATTCAAATCACAATGCTTTACACCTGCTACGTTTTGTGAAGCCAATCAAGGCATCAGCATCATTTGTGAAACAAAAACAGAAATTGCCAGAGAAACCCAGCAGGTTTGGCAGCATCTGTGGAGAG
Source organism: Rhincodon typus (assembly GCF_021869965.1). Classification (NCBI taxonomy): domain Eukaryota; kingdom Metazoa; phylum Chordata; class Chondrichthyes; order Orectolobiformes; family Rhincodontidae; genus Rhincodon; species Rhincodon typus. The sequence continues at coordinate 32,945,165 of NC_063361.1, read as the reverse complement.
AAAGCAGAGTTAATGTTTGGGATCCAGTGACCTTTCTTCAGAACCTCTTCTAAAGTTCTGAAGCAGGGTCACTGGACCCAAAACATTAACTCTGTTTCTCTCTCCCGACAGATGCTGCCAGATCTGCTGAGTGTCACCAGCAATTATTGTTTTTGTTTCAGATTTTCAGCATCTGCAGTCCTATATTTTATTTTAGCATCATACGTGGGTTTGGATCCAAAGGCTATTTAAGGACAGTTACCAGTATGTTCAAGGTTGGCAATGAATGTTAGAAACACCCATGTCCCAATACTGAACTTTTAAAAATTTTAAAATTGCGACATGGAACGGGTCATTCGAAGTTTGGGGGATAGTCAATCTAGCCGGTACTCCTCTTCCTGTTTAGTTTAAATTCTTACACATGTAGAGGAAAGCCATCTAACGAGGCTGAGAAAAGAAGGCTGCAACCATAAGGTGTTAGCTGATATGCTATTTCTCCTAATGGGCAGCTCTGGGGCTGTGGGAGCAGCTGTGGGGAATGGAGTTTCAGGAGCAATGCCCACTTTCTAGCCTCCTGCTCGCAGGGGAGAACTCTCCACCTCTTTCAGAAAACCAAGGGCTCAAGCTCCACTTCAGGGCCCAGAGAACAACAACCAAAGCTAGTACTCCCTGTGTCACCTGCCAGAAGCGCCAGCCTACAAGACAAAATTCCTCAGAGATAGTAGGAACTGCCGATGCTGGAGTCTGAGATAACAAGATGCAGAGGCGGAGGAACACAGCAGGCCAGGCAGTATCAGAGGAGCAGGAAAGCTGACGTTTCAGGTCTGGACCCTTCTTCAGAAAATTACCCCAAATTCCTGCCTGCCCTCTAGGGGATCCTGTTGCATGATGTCAAAGAAGAGCAGGCAAGAGCTCCCTGATGTCCTGGGCAATATTTATCTCTCAGCAAACAACAGTAAATCAATTCTGATTTTTAGACCCCACTGAATACGTCTGCTTCACAGAGACGATATTTGTCAGAAGCCCCTTCAGGTCATGAGAAGGTACTATTTAAATGCAAGTTTTTCCACTTCATTCTTCATGAAAACCTTTGTTGAAAGGTCAACAGTCCTCTGCTTGATAATCCGTTGTACGATACAAAGCCCTGTTATCTTTGCTGTGAGTTTTATGTTTGAACATCTGAAAATGAGAAATGATAAATCGTGCTTTTGTAATGTTATTGTTGTGATCAGAGCCACAATGGAAGGCTAACTGCACAAAACGTCAGGCTGGCTTTGGGGAAGCTCTTCCTGCACAAAGTAATTCTGAACATCCTTTCTCATACAAACAGTGGAATCTTGAATTACATTTTCCAAAAAGGCTGCTGACAAAGTAGGGAGCCCATTAAAACTTTCAAAATGGACATTGATAGATATTGTGTTAAATACAAGTGGAGGTTCACCACTCAGACCCTCAAATCTGGTCCACTAGTAACATATCTGGGATACAGAGCCAAGGTGGGTGGCAAATGGAGGTGAATTGCAAATCAGCCTTGATCTTAAATGAATTGTTGATTGGGGTTTGAGGGGCTGAATGGCCTAATCCTCTTCCATTGTTTCTGAAATCGAAGAGCTGTGACGACAAAGCATAGACAGGCAAAGCTTTTCGTGTTTACAGAGTTTTTAAAGAGGTTTGGAAGCAGTGTATTGTGCTAACTCTGTGGGCCAGTACCCATGTGATCTGGTGAGCCTGTGGGTTGACTGTGCCTGATGGATTTCTCTGAAGTGATTTGGAAGCTGCATTTCCATTCCTGTCAATGCCTCACCGTCATGGTCTGTGCATCAGTGAAGTATGACATGTCAAAACATGCTGCATCAAAAAGAACACTAACACACAATATTTTGACGGATGATTTACTAAATGTCTTCTATTGAAGATTTTGATGATACTTGGTGAAGGAATATATAGGAGTTGAAGAGCACTGGAAAGAACAGAGGCTTTTAAATCCAAACCCAAGGCCATTCAGCACAGACAAGTAACTAGGAAGGTGCACTATACGCTGGTGTAGCTGTTCAAAAACCATTGGTTTTGTAAATAAAGGCACTGGGTATGGAAACAAGGAATGTGTAATATTTCTTTGCACTCATTTCTTAGTTCTTGGCTCGAGTGCTGTGTTCAATCTTTGGTTTTCAATACTAGTTTCCAACAGGGATGCTAAGGACATAGTGAATGTGTGAAGGAGGTTCGGATAGCAGGGATACTGCACCATTGTGTAGAGAGAAACCTGGATTGTTCTCCTCAAACAGAGAAGATTCAGTGATAATTTACACCTTTGAGAGATTTTGACATGAAGAGAGTGAAGCTGGAAGGAAGGTCAGTCCCAGAGAACACAGCTTCAAGGCAATTATCAAAGCACCTGATCAAAGCTACAGGCAGTTGCTATGAAAATGCACTGCCTGAGTAGACAGTGGTAGAGGATGGACTCATAATTTTCAAAGGGAATGGTCTACAGTTAAAAAGAAAATATTTGCAGACCTGTGGGAAACATTTTTCTCTTCACCTTGTAAAGGCACAAATAATTGACTTCTTAAAAGAGGCTTTAAGTCACTTTACACAGTGTTACATTGGACACATGATACAGGCACAAGATGGTTAGCTCATGTCATTGTGTGTTCCACATGTGTCTCCAAATATCTAAATCTATCATTGGAATCCTTTGATCCGTGGTCCCCTCAAAAATGCTGGTCAAGTTTCCCCCAAAAGTGTTGACACTCATTCCTTCAACGACTCCACATTGTTGAGTGTTCTCACCACTCACTGGGGAAAGACATTTCTTCTGAATTCCTCTTTATTTCTTGTAACTATCCACATTGGTGGCATCTCCTGTTATCCTTCCCCATCAGTGGCAAAACTCCGTTTCCATGCCATCCGAACCCTTCCTCAGCTTAAAAACCAATATTAGAGGAGATCGTGGGCAGGCAATGGCCTAGTGGTATCATCGCTAGACTATAAATCCAGAGACCCAGCTAATGTTTGGGGGACCCAGGTTCAAATCCTGCCATGGCAGAATTTGAATTCAATAAACCATCTGGAATTAAAAGTCTAATGATGACCGTGAAACGATTGTCAGGGGAAAAACCCACTTGGTTCACTAATGCCCTTTAGGGAAGGAAACTGTCATCCCTACCTCGTCTGGCCTACATGTGACTCCAGACCCACAGCAATGTGGTTGACTTTAAACTGCCCTCTGGGCAATTAGGGATGAGCAATATATACTGGTCTAGCCAGTGATTGCCACATTCTATGAGTGAATATAAAGAAATGTCAGCTTTTGTTTTCCAACAGAAAAGAGATGCTGCCTGTCCCTCTTTTCCCAATTAATATTATGCTTTCATCTTCGTAAGTCCTCTGCACACTCTCTCTAAAGCCTCTGCATCCTTTTTGTCTGACAATCAGAATCATTCTCGGTTGTTCAATTCCTTCAATTCTCAAGCAGGCAAACTCTAAGAGACACAGAAGTGAAGTGAGGGACCCCTAGGGGCTGGGGTTAGTTGGTGTTTGATAATAATGAGACGGGGCTTGAATTATGCCTCCTGTTGGCTATTTGCAGACCAGCAGCCATGGTTACCATGGTGAACGTCATGACATGATACAAATGCTTTATCCGCACTGATTGGCATATCCAAGTGATGGCAAATTAGCAAGTTAGGGAACTAAGTAAACGGAATTGAAAAAAAGCAGAAGCTAAACGGATCTGTGAATTGAATCTGCTGGCTGAATTCACATTGCCAGGTCAGTCACACTGATTTGCTGCTGATACTTCAACAGTTTGTGCAAAACACATCTGAAAAATAACACCTGGAATGTCTGAGCTCTGAATCCCCAGCATTCAGAACTGTGTTCTGGCAGGAAGCTACAGCTCGGTTTTCAAAGGATTAACTCTGTTTACTGTTATAAATGTCATTTGGTGTCATCGATGAGGCTGCCAGTTCCTCAGCCCAGAAGACCAGCAGGTGGCACCAGAGTGGGTTTCTAATTCAGAGTTGCTTGGGCTAGCATGAGGCAAACGGCCATTCAATCCTCCCAGTCCTACAAGTCCTCGCAATATACAGCACAGCACACACCTCACTGAATGGCCTGTTGGGAAATGTAAGGACTATTGCAGCTAAGAGGCTATACACATCAAAAAAAGCAATAGGCTTGAATCTCCTCAATTGTAGAATGTTACTGGATTAAGATAAATTCTATTGGGAAGGATATTGAGAGGACAGGGTAACAGGGTGCATGCTGAAAGCATGTTTCCCTTTGTGGGAGAGACTTGAAGTAGGGAACACAATTTAAAATCATGAGTTTTTTTTCATTTAAGATGGAGATGAGGAGCAACTGCTACTCTCAGAGGCCCCTGAGACTTTGGCACTATCTTCCCCAGAGAATAGCGTTGGCGGAGTCATTGAATTTCTTTTTAAGGCCAAGATAGAGAGACTCCTCACTAACAAGGGAGTCAATGGTTTTCAGGGATAGGCAGCAAACTGGAATTGGGGTGACACAATGGTCAGCCATGGTCTTATTGAATGGTGGAACAGGCTAGAGGGGCCAACTGGCCTACTTCTGTTCCTAATTTATGCGTTTGGATCTTTGAGGTGTTTAAGATAATTTGAAGTGTTTTATAGACAGAAACTATTTCCGCATTTGGAGGCAAAAGGGAACTTAGACCCACATTTACAGAGTACAATGCATGACCACCAGACATTGTAAAGTGCTTTATAGCCAATGATGTACATTTGTGATATAGTTCCTGTTGCGATGTGGGAAATGTAGCAGTGAACTTACACATGGCAAGCTTCCACAAACAGCATTAATCCTTTTCTTTTTATGGTATTGATTGTGAAATGAATATTGGCAGGGATGCCACAGGAAAGTTCCTCTGCTACTCTTTGATGCATGGAATTTCTCACACCCACTCAGGCAGACGAGACTTCATTCGAATGCCTCAGAATCAGAATCAGAAATATTGTCCAATTGTTTCATCCATCTATCCAGTCAATGATAGTGTCAGTCTATCAGTGCAGTACTAGCAGAGTGCCACACTGTCCCAGCACACCCCTTCTCTCTTCAATAGTGAAAGCTGAGAGATGGTCTTTTTCTGAAGAAGGGTCCAGACCCAAAACGTCAACCTTCCTGCTCCTCTGATGCTGCTTGGCCTGCTGTGTTCATCCAGCTCTACACCTTGTTATCTCAGATGGGCTAATAGAGGTTTTTAAAATGAGGAACAGTCAGGATGAAATGGCGAAAGAGTTTTTCCACTGATGCGGAAGGGCAGAACTAGAATAGCAGCAGGAGTAAGCTGTTTGGCTCTTTGACCCAGCTCCTCCATGAAATACGATCACAGCTGATCATCCAACTCACTCACCTGATCCCAATTTTGCTCGATATCCTTCGACCCCTTTCTCCCTAAGAACTATATCTAAACATCCAAGCACTTTGTGTGGCAGAGAATTCCACAGGGTCACATTCTCTGGGTGAAGAAATTTCTCCTCCTCTCATTCTTAAATGACCGACTCTGTATCCTTAAACAGTGACCCCTGGTTTCAGAGTCCCCAGTCATCAGGAATGTCCTTTCTCCGTTTACCCTGTGTAGTCTTGCTAAAATTTTATAGGTTTCTACAAAATCTCCCCTCATTCTTCTAAACTCCAGTGAACATCATCCTAACTGATTCAACCTCTCCTCATACGTCAGTCCTGCCATCCTAGGAATCAGTCTGGTAAATCTTTGTCGCACTCCCTCCATAACCAGGACATCCTTCCTCAAATAAGGAGACAGAAACTCTACACAATACTCAAGCTGTTGTCTCACCAAGGCCCTGTACAACTGCAGCAAGACAACCCTGCTCCTGTACTCAAATCCTCTCGCAATGAAGTTCATTTACCTTCTACACTGCCTGCTGCACCTGCATGCTTACTTTCAGCGACTGGTGCTCAAGGACACCCAGGTCCCTCGCACCTCCCCCCTTTCCCAATCTATCGCCATCTAAGTAATAATCTGCCATGATGGTTTTGCTGTCAAAATGGATAACCTCACATTTATCCACATTAGACTGTGTCTGCCATGCAGTTTTCCAAGAAGAGGAAGATAGGTTTTTGAAACAACTGGGAGGTGAAGGCCACAAGGAGCTGACATGAAAGAGGAGTTGAGGGAGATCAGCCATGGTTGGTTGGTGGGACAGGCTTGAGGGGCTGAGTGGCCTAATCCTGCGCTATTTTCCTCTGTTCAAATGGTCAACGTCGTCCACAATCAGTCACGCCTGCCCCCCCACCCCCAAAGACCAGTGCACAATTAGAGCTTCAATCAGTACATGTTGTGTTGAAATGATCTGTCTACACTCTGTACTTCTCAGTATCACTGAGCCATTAGGGGAGCATTTGTCTCCTCGAGCTGTCAAGGCAGAAATGGTTCTTGAAGGATGTGCTTCTAATAACAGAATTCATTATAACTGCTTCCTACTAAAATATTTCTCTTACTCAACATGACATCCCAATGTCTCACACATCCCCCCCTCCCCTCCAGAAGATGCTAATGATCAAAACCAACCCTCCTTCATCAAAACAGATTGTCACTTCCCAGCTGCTCGGAGCCACTTCCAAACCTGCCATTTGTTAGTCACAATGCAGGAGGGAGGTGGAACAATGTATAGAAAAGGAGGGGGGAGAGGAAATGAGGAGGAATGGAGGCAGAGAGTGGGGTGGGGAAGCAGGAATAGGGTGGGTAGCTGTAGGAGGATGGAAGGGAATGGAGAAGGTCTGTGGAGGGTGGGAGCGAGGAGAGATCAAGGAAAAGTGGGAGAGAAGGAGAACAAAGGTGGGGCAGAAGGGAAGGAAAAGGAAAGTGAAGAGGAGGGAGAGGGAGGACGAGGGAGAGGGAGGACGAGGGAGA
>NC_063361.1:32918404-32938266 GCF_021869965.1 Rhincodon typus | reverse complement strand
CGAGGGAGAGGGAGGACGAGGGAGAGGGAGGACGAGGGAGAGGGAGGGAGGAGGTCAAGTGATTGTGAAGATAGGGAATGGGGTTAATTGGAGAAATGGGGAGGGAAGGGAAGGTCAAGGCCCTGTGGGGCAGGTGAAGGGGAATGGAGGAAGGGGAGTGGATGAGGAGGCAAGAGAGTGGAGGGGGGGGGAAGTGACACGAAGAGGTAGAGAAGTGGAAAAGGGAGGAGAGTGGGGAAGAGATTTCGAATGTTGACATGAGACAGAACAGAATTCTCATGGACCCCAGCCTCCTGCACCCTTTCCTGATTCACTTACCTCACACAGGGCTTTACTTAAGTGGACTCTGTCTCACCATCAGCTGCTGTGATAGTTTCCAATCAACCTGATCAGACACACCTCTGGAGCATGTGAGGGACTTGAACCCAGTTCTCCTAGCCCAGAGGTAGGACATTACCACTGCACCACATGAGACCCTTACTCAGCTGTGCCTCCCCTGGTTTGGATTTTTAAAGCTCTTCACAGATTCAGCAGCTCTCAGAGGTACTGAGAGACGTAACAAGAGACTCTGCAAATCCAATTCATTTACCAGACAAGAAAATGCAGCCGTATTCAGATAAACTTTTTCAATTGGCTCCCTATTGCCAGCCAAAAATGCAGTTTGAAATTAATTAATTTCACAAAAAAACCCATGGAATGGAATCAACAGCTGCTGGCTTGTTTGTTGCTGAGATGAAAACTGGAACTTGTGTTCCAACACTGAATGGAAACCATGATCGAGTCTTCCAGCCCTGCATTTCTCCAGCCCCTCGGCAGCCTCAGAACTGTCCCCAGTCAGCATCAATAATGAATTACTTTGGCAGTGTAAGGTTTGTTGCAATACACTGTGTGCACCTTAAGACTGCACTAACAGTGACTGCTGAACATTTTGATTTATATCTAAGTGGGGTTAACACTTTGTCAACAGGACAGCCACATTGGCGCGAGTCTGGAGTCATGCATAGGCCAGACCAGATAAGGACAGCACCTTTCCTTCCCTAAAGGGTATTAGTGATCTCAATGGATTTTTACAACAAACAGGCTGCCTTTACTGTTGCTAGATTTTGTTTTCCAGATTTATTTAATTACATGGATTTAAGTTCAACAGCTGGGGCGGTGGGACTTGAACTCATAACTCTAAATTATTGATACAGGTCTGTGGATTAGTAACATCACAGGTAACATGAGGGTAAATGATCAGTTTGTTCAATTTTTAGTTAGATCTTCTACCTAGTTCGTAATTCCCATCAAATTCCCTTAACATTATCATAGTTTTGTCCATTGACCTACAATGTTTCCCAATCTGAGATTGCTTTATTTATAAACATCCTCACCTGTGTTCAAATCTACTTCACCGTTTCCTATCACTGTGACCTCCTCTAACTCTATTATCCTCTGAGATCTCCAATCTGGCCTCTTGACCATGCAGGATTTTAATCGGTCTACATTGTGGGGAGACACTGATGCACAGTGGCACCACTAGTGTTTGTTATCCTGAGGCCCAGGCTGATACCTTTGTGGAATTTGTACTTGTGTCCTCAGGGTAACTGGTGGAATTTAAAAATTTAACTAATTAATCTGGAATTGAAAGCTAGCCTCAGCAAAACCACCACTGATTGTTGCAAAAGCACAAATGGCTCACTAATGACCTTTAGGGAGAGAAGCTGCCATCTTTACCCGGTCTGGCCTTCATGTGGCTCCAGACCCAAGGCAATGTGGTTGACTCTGAACTGCCCTCTGAAATGGACAAGTGAGCCGATCAGTTTGAGGGCAGTTGGGATGAGTAACAAATGCTGCCCTTGCCAGCAATGATCTCGTTCCAGGAAATATAAAAAATTTGGCAGAGTAAAACATTCACTTGGATGATCCCCAATATGGAGGGATTGTCCTATGAGAAGAGGCTAAACAAGTTGGGACTCTACCCACTGGAATTTAGAAGAATGAGAGGTGATCTTTTTGAAATGTATTGGATTTATACGGGCTTGACAGGGTAAACGCTAAGAGGATGTTTCCCCTCATGGGAGAGTCTAAGACCAGAGGGTATAGTGTCAGAATAAAGGGGCACCAATTTAAGACTGAGATGAGGAGGAATGTCTTCTCTCACAGGGTTGAGAGTCCTTGGAATTTCTTGCCACAGAGAGCTGTGGGAGCAGAGCCCTTTTTATATATTTAAGGCTGAGATAGATAGATTCTTGATCAGTCAAGGGTTAATCGAGGGAATCAAAGGTTACAGGGAAAACTCAGGAAAGTGGACATGAGGAGTGTCAGATCAGCCATGATTCTATTGAATGGAGGGGCAAGATCCAGTGGGGCCAAATGGCCTACACTTGTTCCTATTTCTTATGGTCTTATCTTCAACCAGCCCTAATGTTTGTGGTTTCCTTGTACAAATCCGGTTATGTTTGACTCATTGAATGAGCTTCTGAGAAAACATACCATGTATTAGCGAGAAGGCACAGTAGAACAATGAGTATAGCTCTTGGCTGAAGACTGATGTCACTCTATCACAGCTGTACCCACTTTAGTAAGTCAGGACAGGGCATTGCTAGGGGGGAGGAGACTCTCAGAAGGTGGTAGGACAGCTACCCAGTTCCCTCACTGCACATCACAGCAAGCCTCCAGCAACCATCCCAACTTCCTCCCTGAAACGGCATCATTGAGATTAGAAAATGTCACCTGCATCTTTGTACAACTACCACACTGTGAACGAACCCCTATACGTTCTGTCATCTGTGATTGCAAAGTAATTGTAATGGTACCACCCATTTAAGGTGGTCATCCCCTTTAAGACACAATTTTTACATGGCCAAACGTAATGGGCAGTGTCTCTCTCTCTCGCTCTCACTCAACCAAACAGGCTGCTACAATCCCTGTAGAGGCATCTTTGGCTGCACTGCAGTCTTTCAAATACATATCCTTCCGTCTGTCTGTCTCCCTTTTGAAAGTTGATCACATCATTGGCAGAGTAGACATCTACCATCTTTGGCTTGAGTTGCTAGGAGACAGATGAGCAGGTCTCCTAGCAACCAGCTTGACTTAGCCCAGAGCGGTCATTAGGAATTTAGGAGAAATGTCTTCATCTAGGAAATGGTGAGACTGTGGAACTCCCTGCCACAGGGAGCAGCTGAAACAAACAGTAAAGTAAGGGGAAGGTGGATGTGAGGGAGAGAGCAAGGAAGGGAAATAGAAGAGATGCTGTCAGCATGAGATAGAGTGATATGTGAAGAGTTCTTGTGGACCATAAACACTGCCATGAACCTTTTATCTGTGTGCATATTTTTGTAATTCTAGGTAAAACAGAGTACTTTTTGAAAGATCTGAGGCAAAGCAGTTGTCGCCTGCACAATAACACATTGAAGAACTAGGCTTTCATTGGATTAATCTGTCTCAAAGGTCACATATTCACAATGAAGGTAATACCCCTGCACAGCAATGGTAAATTCACTTTAACATTCAAAGGGACAGTGCTATTTTCACAATTACTCAGTAGCTACTTAATGCCAACTCTTCAAAGAACGGTGGAAATAATCTGTCTGTCTTTAATAAGGCCCTGAGGTTTCACTGAAAAGCAAACTATTTGTTGATTGTTTTCAGTAAATGAGTTATTATCCAAATGAAACGCTGTCATTTATTCAATGACCATTAGCATTAATCTGCCTGTCCCCTGCAGAGCAATTCAATGTGCACAGAGTTGTCTTTTAACGGCACCGCTAATAGGGTCCAACATTTATTTAAACTTAAGTAGGGATCATTTTTTTTCAACCTCCCTGCAGCCTCTTCTGAACTTGCCGAGTGCTCTTGTAATTGTCTCTTCTCGAATGCTCTCAGATGGGAACTGAAGTACTGCGTATGATACAGCTTGAATATTATAGAACCCTCTCCCTCCTCACCCAGTTATCCACTTTCTCACATCATAAAGAGAGCTGCAAAAGGAGATCCTGTGGGCCGTAAACACTGACATGGGCCTTTTTTTTCCTCATCTGAGTGCATGCTTTTGTAATTATTTTACTTTATTTTAAATACAAAGTATTCCAGTCAAGTGAAGGAAAGTGGACTGAAAACAAAAATGCTGGAGATCTCAGGGGGTCAGTCAGCATCCATGGAGAGAAAGCAAGCTGAATGTTTTGTGTCTAGACGAATTCATCAGAGCAGAAAGCAGAACTACTGTAGATGGAGTAAACTCTTGTTGGTACAGACTCAATGGGTCAAAGGGCCTTTTCTATTCGGTGATTCTATAAGAATTTGTTAACAGACATGAAGAAAAGTTGCAGTCTTGATTTCAAAGTTCTCGTCCCTGTTTTCAAGTCCCTCGACAGTCTCACTGCTCCCCATTTCTGTAATCAGCTCCAGCCTCACAACTCTCAGAGACCTCTGCCCTCCTGGAATCCTGGCTGTGGGGATCCGTTCATTTGCAGAGACTCTGGGATTGCTTTCCTACACCACTCTGCCTCTCTACATCAAATTCCTCCTTTAGTACATTCCTTCGAAACCACCTCTTTGACCAAGTTTTCAATGATCTGACCCAACAACCTGGTGAAGTTTTACCATGTTAAAGGTGCTCTCAAACTTGAAATTGTCATTGAGGCTTGATCTGTTCAATGGAATATATAACTTCAGCCAACAATAAATCCAGACGAATAATCTCTGACACGTTCCAGTGCATGACCTCCACGAACCCTGCATACTCAGTAAGATGGATAACAGGGTCCAGAAACTCATATCGAGCTGTTGCAGGTTTGAAGCTTTCTTCAAACTCCAAAATGAAGATATTCGACATTCTCAGCCTGCTTGGGATTGTCATGGCAGATTCCTACCTCAGTGTTACTTCACTGAGATGGTGCTGAGGCATACAGAGCAATAAAACACTAACTTCACTGGAATGAGGTAGGTCAGGATGAGTATATAAGGATCATTCCTGAGCTTATGGGAATACTGTGCAGTCTGCTTCCTAGCCCCATTCCATCATGGGCTGCACTGTTCATCCCTGTAATTCAGCCATCATGTTAAATAAAACCACACAGAAACCTCTCGCAGGATCTGTTACCGTAACAGCGAACTATCTACATGATAATAGGATCTGTGCCTGTATCTATGTTTGAGCGCAGCCTTCCTTTTTAAGACCATATAACATTGGAACAGAAGTAGGCCATTCAGCCCATTCAGGCTGCTCAGCTACTTGATGAGGTCATGGCTGATCTTATAAGCCTCAGCTCCACTTTGCTGCCTTTTCCCACGGATAACCGTTGAAGTTGAGTTTTTAAATATAATCAAGGCTGTGATAGACAGAGTTTTAATCAGTAAAGGAATTAAGGTTCTGGAGAAAATGCCTACTCCTGCTCCTGTGTTACATAGTCTTAAAAAGGAAAGCTCTGCTCAAACATAGGTACAGACACGGATCATGTAGATATTTTGTCGTTATGGTGGCAGATCCTGCAAGAGACCTTTGTGCTATCTGAATGTTGAAAATTCCAAAAACAGCAAACCACGGGAACAACAGAGTCGTGCATCCCTTTAAGACTCAGTAACTGAAACCCTGGCTAACTCAGGGACTGAGTGGATTGTAGGGATGGAGCAGAAATGCAGGCAACAGCATCATGATTCTAAGTGTGCAGTCGTTTGCCAGGTAATTATTCCCCAAACCACCAGCAATTGCTTATAAGCAACCTCCACATCCCAGACACTGCAGCTGTGCAACAGGAGATCAATAAAAGATTAATAAGAAATTAATAAGGAAAGGTTAAGATTTATTCTATTGATTTATCCAGATAAACATGGTTTTTGTTCCAGGTCAGATAACATATCGAGCAATAGAAGTCTCCGGAAGGAACACTCAATTCTAACCTCATCAAAGAAGCACACCACAAAATCTCCCTTTTGGATTTATTGGCAATTTTCAATTTACAACCTGTCAGAGATAGATTGTGCAATTCACACTAATCAGAGGTGATTAGTGTGTTGTTGTAGCTTTGCAGGAACCATGTATTGGAGTAAAGTTGTTCAAAGATATTTGTCATTACGACCCTTCAAGTGAAATCTCAAACATACAGACAAGATTTAAAGCAAATCGCTGGTGGTAACAAGACTGGATCCCACACAACCCAGTCTCCAACTGAGAAAGTCCAAAATATAGCCAGAAGATTAGATTGACATAATGTCAGGTCAATGTGAACCCAAGAAAGAATGAAGTGCAGAATCATTCACTAACTCAGGACATCTCAAAGCGCTGACCAGATGAATCATTGTTGCAAGAAATGCGACAACCAATTTATGCACAGCAAGCTCAAACAAGCAGCAAAATAATATTGGCAAATAAGCAATGTTATTGAGAGGTAAATATTGGCCAGGGCACTGGGAAGAAATGTTCTTCTGTTCTTCAAAACAGAGCCATCGTATGGTTTGTGTGCATTTTGGAGGGCAATTTGTACCTCTGGCAACATAACACGCACTCGGCACCGTCACCAGAAAATCAGCTTTCATTTCATGTTCAAAGCTCTGTGGTGGGACTTGATGACCTGCAGACTTAGGAGAGATTGTTACCCACTGAGCCAAACTGAACCACGATGTCCAGAAGATCCTGGAGCAGAAACAGTGAGGGGAAATGCTGAGGGAGTGCAGTAGGGAGTCAACAGAATAACACACCATAGCAAAGATGCTGAGGTAAGTCTTACTTTCCCAGAGACCAGACTGACAAGTCCTTCCATGTCTACACAGCATTTGCTCAGGTTCTGCCTGTTGGGTAACATCATACAAATCTTGCTTCAATCCATCACATGCATCAATGAGCGATGCAACAGCTGGCCACATTAGTATGCTGAATATTTCAAAGTCGGGCACCAATCCATATCCCTGTTCCACCAGTTACAGACTGGCAAACTAGGCTCAGAAATCAAACATCTGTCTTTTCCTTTGGATTCCCACTAAAAATTGATGGATAACACCACTTGCACGTAAATCAGAGGTTAGCATCAGGAGTAATAAGAAGCCAACAATTAAAACAAAAAATGTTTACTTTCACAGCCGCAGGAGGTTTCAATGCACTTTATAGCTGATGACATTCAGTTACTGTTGTACTGTGAGAAATGTAGCTGTTAGTTTGCACAAATGAAGCTCTGACAAAACAGAAATAAAGCTAATTCAATTCAATTCAAAATGTGACAGTTAAATATTACTCCAAACACCAGGCTTTGCTCCCCATTCTATTCAAGGTAGCATCACAGGATCTCTTACATCCAACTGTGATGGACTCTTCATTTTGTTGAACGTAATCCATGCTGTTGGAGCCAGCAATTTCCGAACACCGTAACATTCATGGAACAGATAGATTTGAGAAGTTGCTACATTCGAGTCCCACTTGTTGGTTGTTATTGTGCCTAACAATAGGGCGGGAGTTAAGGGACAAGAGTGCGACCAACTGAGTCATAGGAAACAATTCTTATATTTTTGGTACTCAGTTTTGGACTCCTGCCAGTGAAACATCTTGACGGTCAAATCCCTTTATTATTTGAAAATTCTTCATTGAATCACTTTTCAAACTCGCCTCTTTTAAGAAATGATCCCAGCCTGTTCAGTCTTTTTCTACTAAAAGTAATTGAAACTGAGAAAAATGTGTAGCGGATCAGTTACTTATGAACATAAATTGAATGGTACTTAGTGGGAATGTCTTGGGCAAATGTCTCCTTTGAAAGAGCCAGGTAACAGCAGGCAGTATCTGTAATAGGTACTTCAAGGAATGCAGCTGTATCTCTCCTGCAATATCCAACAATAAAATAATAACTTAAGCAAAGTATATGAAGATTCAGAGTAGAGATCATCAAAGCCATTTAAAAATCAAATGGAGAAAGTGAGTTAGCTCCGATGGAGAATAAAAACCACCAGTCACCAACTGAATTAAATAGCCTGTTTCTGCACTGTGGATTTAATACAAAAAAATTCTGGCAAAGATATTGGCCAAATAATTCCAGGGAGCTGGTATTGCTGTGCTGGTGTTAACCTTGCAGGATAGATGTGAGATACGTTGTTTATAAGGGAGGGAATCAGCCTAATGATCTGTATATGACACAGTGACTCAGGGGCTATTGTTGCATGGTGGCATCGTTGCTGAGCATCGATATCAGAAAGATCTCAATATTGGAGTATTTCACATGCAGCATGCAATAGTCATGGAGTCATACAGCTCAAAAGAGGCCCTTTGGCCCATCTAATCTGTGCTGATATATCTACACTAATCCCACTTTCCAGCAGTTGGCCCATAGCTTTGAATGTTGTGACATTTCAAGTGCTCAACCACATACTTTTAAATTAAGTTGTGAGGTTTCCATCCTCAACTACCCTCCCAGGCAGCGCATTCCACATTCCCACTACCGTCTGAGTGAAAACAATTTTCCTTAAATCCCCTCAAAACCTCCTGCTGTACACATTAATATTATGCCTCCTTATTATTAACCCTTTAATTAAAGAGAAAAACTGCTTTCTATAGATCCCGTCCCCACCTCTCATAATCTTATACACCTCCTCAGGTCCCCCTTCAGCTTCATCTGCTCAAACAAGACAACCCGAGCTTATCGAACCCCTGTGTTGTGAGGTACATAATTTATGTATATTTTAAACATGTTTATTTTAGAGGTTGAAGTAGTGATATGTGGGTGTTGGTCTGTGCATATTGGGGTTTCAATGATTAACTTGTCAGTCTATCAGGAGCAATACTTCTGTTTTAAACTGATATGAGTGACTACAGTCCTGGGGTGATAATGCAAATTTGTTTGCATTGGGAAAATTTCTTGGTTAAAGATTGAAGGGCATTAGCTGCTTTAAGTTAGAAGGAGCAGGAATAATTTTTTTGGTGAAGACACACCCATTGCTTGGGAAGCTTTCGATGTTTCGTTCCCAAAGGTTCTGATGGATATTAGATATAAGAAACAGTTTCTCCTGAAGAAAGGAAATAGTTTAGAAATGTCAGGGGAAATAGGTTTATTACAGCTTACGTGACAAACACACTCTGTACGCAGCAACCAAAAAGCCATCTCTCAAAGTCTCAGGGTAGTGGCCCTCACCGAAGGTGATGGAAACCGTCCATCAGTCAGGAGGCCCTGGTACAGCAAGTGAAGGACAGTCTCCGATACCAGTCCAGGAGATTAGCCATGGTCAGCTGTCCAGTCAGTGTTCTCGGTCAGGGGGTCTGTGTCACTATAGCCCTCGATTAGATTGTGGTACCACAGTGGCCAGTCTGGGGGGTAGGGGCTAACACAGACACTAGACAAGGGTCTGGACAATTCTCATCTGGGGCTGGCTGGTCCAGGTGACACACTGGGGCAGATCACGGTCAGTCCATCAGGCCTATCCACAGAAACCAGGGGAAGGGGAGCTGGAGGAGGTGGGGTGTTGGAGGGGTGTTGGGGGAGGCCTTGTCTCAGGAAGGAGACTCGAGAACCAATCCATAACGATTGAGGGCTGTGGGTCAGAGGGTGTAATGACAGTGAACTGGGTCAACTCTATTTGTAAGTGGGTGGTGAGGGACAGAGGTTTGTCCACAGTCAGGTTGACCAAGGGCATGGATGGTCTATGACCATAATGGACATGGTCACCTCCTACGCCAGTGACTGGGCATATGCAGGCTCCTGGTGCTATGTGGGCACCTGGGCAGGTAGACTTCAGCGGAAGGGCCATCAGGGAGGGATCAGATGTTCGGGACTTCACCAACACAAAAAAAATTCCACCGTCCTGGCAATTAAACTACGCAATAGGGAAGAAAGTGGGTAGAGTGGGCAGGGAGAACGGCTACAGCAGTGAGGGAAATGGGCTGCAAGACCCATCTATGTGAGGCCCCTCACAAAGGCAAGATCTTTACTCACAGCCGTGTCCAGAACACAGAGCTCTCAGGTTCCTGTTCCCTGGTGATCCAAATTCATTGGCTCAGTGAGGCAAATACCTCCCCCTGCCTCACACATTGCTGACCACTTCATCCAACACCAACATTATTATACACAGAGGCCAGGGAAAAGTGAGGGAGGTTTGATCAGGATGGGTAGCAGTGCCAGTGCCAGCAGAACCCATTGCCCTGTATATGCCTTGTCTATCTAATGTAGCTGCAGTAGACTCTGAACACAGACATCACTCCATGGGACATCTTGTATTGTTATGATGTCAGGCATCGTGCTGGCACAGTTATATTCTGGGTTAGACAGAAACTCCAACAAACTGATGTGTTGCACAACCATTAACATTGAAGCAAACATGAGACTTTTTAAACAGTGCAATGTCTCCGTGCCACCAAAGTGCCCTCAGAAGATTATGTTCTTTCTCTCCCTCCCACCAGGTTCCAGAGGGGTCCCTGCTTCTGCAGCTGGGGTGGAAGGGACCCACTCAGCAGTGGAGGCCATTGCCCCTGGAGGTTTTGTTGGGTGACCCTGGAGTATTTATGTCTGAATGACCCAGACTTGCGGAGAAGCTCCTTGCCAGAGGCAAGTGCTCCCTCTTTGGTTTGAATGCCCAGGTATCGGCTGGAGGTATGGGTCCAGCCATCTCAGGAGTATCCTGGGAGAAGATTTCTGGGGGTGCTGCATGGTGTTCCAGCTGGGCACCAACTGGCACTGCCGAGTCTCCGTCTGAGGAAGGGGCACCTGGAGTAACGTCAAGGTCCCTCATCTCCCTGTCTCCATGACTTCGGTCCTGGGGTGATGGATTGCAGGTGTGTGCCCCTCTGCAGCAGACCCTAAGACTGTCAGAACTGACTGTACATGGCAGTACCAACCTGCCCATGGAGACAACCAGATAACAGTCTGCTCAAGTTACTGGGTCCCCATTGTTGCACTGCTGCAGCATCTGGGGCAATGAAACCCATTGTGTCACACATCCCTGTGGGCAACATCTCTGATTGCTGGCATCACAGGCTCCTTTTCTGCCTGGGGCTCAGCAGGCCCCTGGTTTCTCATAACCCTCTGAGAGCCAGCGATCTGGGCAGTTTCTTCCTCAGCCTATTGTGGAGCTGCTATTGGGAGGTGCTCAACAGATTGTGCTCCCAAACTTTCCAGACCTGCCATTAGACACAGGTATCAGTATCTGAGATGGCAGCAAATGTAGGAGGCAACCTTGCCAATGTACCATCTTCCTCTGAGGTTGAGGAAGTGGCTTCTGGCAGAGGAGCATGTTTCTCTGTGAGACTGATTGACATCTCGCTGGTCCCTGGAAGATACGAGAGGGAGAAGGCATGGTGCCCTGTGGTTACTGTGGTGTCACACTGACTGTGGGCTGAAGGTGAGAGCTGCAGTGGAATGAAACAGGGATTGGCAGGACATGCATCCACTCGGCATCCCTGCAGGAGTGCTCTGTACCTTTCCTGTGAGGAACGGATTCTCTCCTCCTGGCTGGGGTGGGGTGTTGAGGACACTGATGTCCATCCACCGTGGTTTTTCCTGCCCTATTATGGGCTGTTTCATCATAGACCAAGAGAAAGGAAGGGACTGATGAGATGAAAGTTGGTGGCACAGCTGTTAGTGCTGGTGAAGTTGTCCAAAGGTGCCCCGAGTGAGTGATGAGGCAGCACAGAGGCCATGCAGGGGTTAACAGTGTACGGTGGGGTTGGGGTGGGTGAGAGTGAGTGAAGGAAGGTGTTAAGTGAAGAATATTGAGAGTGGCATTGGGTGAGCCTTGCTGGGAGGTGGGTACAGTAGCAGACGTAAAGTGTGAGGTGGCAGAATGTGAGGTGGCAGCGTGTGAGGTATGGCAGCCATACTGGCAGAATAGCGAAGATCAGGGACATTCCTATGGCACTGCTGCCCATTCCTCTGGATGGCGGAGGCTGCACTGACCCAGGTGGAGATTGTGGACCAGGCTGCTAGGAAACCCCCTCCCATGGACCAGCTCGCTGTTGGAGAACTGTGGTGCCGTTTTCCTCTTCTCCAACATCTTCACACGGAATGTTTGTCACCAAGCAGGCCAGCTTCAGAATGCCAGAGGCACAGAGGCCTTTTAAAGTTGGCACGGGCACCAGGGATGACAGTCTTTCAGCAGATACCTGACCAGTGGTGAAGTCTTCCAGGAACAGCATGTGGGAAGATGGAGTTAGAATCAAACGTGAGGGGCAGCACAGGGCAGGGCAGGGTAGGTCATTAATGAGGTGAGCTCAGTAAGATTCATGGAGAGATTTCAAAAAGCCTCGAAGTGAGAAACCCTGTGGGAAACTCGATGAACTGATGCAACCAGAAAAGCAAAATGTTCAGCATTCAGTGCAAGTTGGTCAAAATTACAGACAGTATTGAAAAGGCTGCAGCAGGAGAACTTTGAATCTAAGGAGGTAGCGAAGGCCTGACAAACAGAGCCACATTCAATCTTTACATGGACAGATTGAGGCAGATGAAATTCAGCATGAATATATGTAAGGTTCATTAGACTGGAGGATAAACTAGACAAGTTCTGTACCCTAGTGACGGTAAAACAGGTTAAAGGGTACTTGGTAATTAACAACACTGGTTACTATTGAATGACTTGCTGAGTAACTCAGGTTGGAATCTTACTGACACTTGGATCTTTCCCATGTTGGATGTTGTGCACAAGATTCTTAAAATTTATCAGGTGTCACTGAAACTGGTTTTGATCCCCTAACAGTATCGCTGAACTCTCCCTAACTCTAGACCTTGCTTAGTCAGAGGACAGTCCAACCACTCTGATGCCTCAGACTGAACCACTGATCAGTCGTTACACAGATCTCGGAGACAGTAGGAACTGCAGATGCTGGAGAATCTGAGACAACAAGGCGTAGAGCTGGATGAACACAGCAGGCCAAGCAGCATCATAGGAGCAGGAAGGCTGACGTTTCGGGAAGTTCCCCTCCCCCATTTCTGAAGAAGGGTCTAGGCCCGAAACGTCAGCCTTCCTGCTCCTATGATGCTGCTTGGCCTGCTGTGTTCATCCAGCTCTATGCCTTGTTACACAGATCTGTTGCTTCGAGTCTCTGTACAATCTCCCTATACACTACAGCTGCTGAATTAATAACTTGGTAGCCTGGCATTTTCCCTTCAAATTGTACTTTTTTGAATATTTAAATTTTCTGAATATTTTAAAAGTCTCACTGGACATCTGCAAACATCTCTGTTAAAACTACAGTAATTAAATCCCTTGCTCCATACCCTGCAACAGCTTTCAACTGCAAGTCTATAAATTCCCTTTCCAAATTATTAATTCAGCAGGTAGTGTTTGGGGAGATTGTACAGACTTGAAGCAACAGATCTGTGTAACAACTGATCAGTGGATCAGTCTGAGGCATCAGAGTTGTTGGATTGTCCTCTGACTAAGCAAGTCCTAGAGTTAGGGAGAGTTCAGCGATACTGTTAGGGGAACAAAACCAGTTTCAGTGACACCTGGTAAATTTTAAGAATCTTGCACTCAACATCCAACATGGGAAAGATCCAAGTGTCAGTAACAGTGACAACATCAGTCAATGGGACTTAGTAAAGGGACTAGACCAGAGAATGTCAAACGGTTCAGCTTTGAAGAAAAACAAACATGAGGGTGTCTTATTCATGTCAACAAAGTGCTGAGGTTCATTTAGAATTTAAAATCACAGCATGACTTCAGCAGAAGGAGCAGCTACAAAACACCAAAGGCAAATTCAGGATTGGGATCAGGAAGCACTGGGGAAATGACATCTGAAAGAGAAGTCTAGTGAAAATTTTCTGGTCATTGATGAAGCATTAGCTCGAAGCAATGGTGTGGGATACAAGAGTAATGATGGGGTGAATGGCTTTTGTGCACATGCCTTTTCAAATCTTTAGCAAATTTACAAAATTAAGTTTAATCAAACAGACAGCTAATCATCAATTAATTGCTGATCCCTTAAATGCTTTGGAAATTAGATGATTGACAAGATTGGCTATGAAGACTGAGATGATAATGGTTGAGTTCAGTATTCTCTGACACTGTATTCATCAGATTCTATAGATGTGTGTGTGTATGTATATGTGTCTGTATGTGTATATTTCTGTGTGTACGTCTGCACCTGTGTGTGTGTTTGTCTGTGTTCCTGTGTCTCTGTGTATGCACGTGTGTGTGTCTGTGCCTCGGTGTCTGTGGGTGGGATTAGGGTGTGTGTGTGTGTGTGTATATGTGTGTGCGCATGCCTATTCCTGTGCCTGTGTGTGTGTGTATATATATTTGTGTGTGCCTGTTCCTGTGCCTCTGTGTGTGTGCGCGTGCATGCGTGTGCACCTGTGTGAGTATATATATATGTGTGTGTGTGTGTGTGCCTGCTCCTGTGCCTGTGTGTGTGCGTATGTGTATGTGTCTGTCGGTGTCCCCGTGTCTCTGTGTATGTGTGCATCTGTCTGTGTGTGGGGGGGGGTGGGGGTCAGGCTGTGTGTGTGTGTGTGTGTGTGTGTCTGATCCTGTGTGTCTGTGTATGTGTATGTGTATGTGTGTGTGTGTCTCTGTGCCGGTGTCTCTGTCTGTGTCGGTGTGTGTCTGTGTCTTCGTGTCAGTGTGTGTCTGTTCCTGTGCTTCTGCGTATCTGTGTGTGTGTCTGCGTGATGGTGTGTGTGCCTGTGTGTCAGTGTGTGTGTGCATGTACGTGTGCCTGTGTCTCTGCATATGTGTCTGTGTATCTATCTGTCAGTGTGAGTGTGTGCGTGTCTGTGTGTTGGCAGATGGTGATTTTCCTTCCCGATTGTCCAGTGCTCACAGGCATCATATCTGGCAAATGTTTCCGTTTCTCTCCTGTTTAGCAAGGGACATGTGGTGAGTTTCCTAGCAGACATTTTTCTCAGCCTTGGTGACAGGTTTGGGTTGGTCAATGACAGTATACAATCTATATGGGAAATATCACACCCACAGGAGGCTGGAAACTTACTGATATCAAAGGTCAGTTTATCAACATCCATTCTCCATTGCCTCATACACCTACCTGGCCCACACTTCAAACTCTTCTCAGGCTTGGTGATATCCTGAAGAACATATTACTGCGGAATTAGTGGAAATGATTGTCAAATTTAGGCTGAAAGGGTTAAATGATGAGCACTGCACAGATCAGGCTTGTTTTTTTTTCTACTATAACAGATTAAGATGTGATCTAACTGAAGCATTTTACATAATTAAAGAACTTGACGGTGGAGATCGAGAGAAACTTTTTCCGCTGGTAGTGGGGAGTCTGGAACAAGGGCAGCAGCTTTAAAATTACAGCCAGGTCAATCAGGAGCGACATCAGGAAACACTGCCTGACACAAAGGATAGTGGAAATTTGAATCTCTCACCAACCGCTCCCAAAAGGAAAACACGAGCCCGGGACCAAGTGAAAATTTCAAAACCGAGAGATTTTGATTTGATAAACATTTTTCCTGGTTATGGAGCCGGGGTGAGACTTAATTCAGATACAGTTCATCGAGGATGTAATTCTACAGCATGACAGGTTTGAGAGTCTAAATAACTGACTCTTTTGCCAAAATTCCTATCAGGGACTCAATGAAAGTGTGGAAGTAGAGAGTAGATATTAATGGAACCAGGGATTCTGTAATGAATAGCATGCCCTCCACTGTACTCCATCTCTGTCCTCTTGAATATTGTTTTATTAAAGATGCAGTAGTTTCCTGTGGGATAACATTCAGGGAATTAAAATTAGCTGTGGTTCGAAGATAAAGCAGAACGAGAGACTGAGGGAAAATTGGACCGAGGGGTGCAGGTACAATTTACTTTAAAATAAAACTTCCTGTTTCTATTTTTGTATTTCTATTTTAAATTCCACTCTGCATTTATTTAGGGGAGGAGAGCACAATTATAGCATGAGTGGTTCACAGACACAAGCAGATAAAATGTTGATAGGGACTGTGTGAAAACATATCAGGCTGAACACTGGATTGCCCTGATGCAAGGGTAAGAGCTCAATGATCGAGATCCCTGACAAAGCTCACCACCACCTTCTCAAGGGCAGTTAGTGATTGGCAATAAATGCTGACCCAGCCAGTGATTCCCAGATCCAATGAATTAGTTAAAGAAGCCTTCTAGAGTAATATTCACCTAAGCTCAGGGTGATGATGAATGAATTGGACTCAACAGACTTTGATGAGACACTCAAAATGAAGAGTCAAAGCAGGTCAAGTAGTCAGGACAGATCACACAAAATGTTTCTCATCACAGAACTTACTGTTGTAGGTTACTGCTCAATATGGAAAGGGACGGAGGATCAGACTGATCAGTCGCAGTTACTAAGTGATGTATCATTATGTAACCGAGGGTCTTAGAGTCATAAAGGTGTACAGCATGGAAACAGACCCTTCAGTTCAACTTGTCCGCTGACCAGGCATCCCAATCTAACATAGTCTCATTTGCCAGCATTTGGCACGTATCCCTTTAAACCATTCCTATTCATCTATCCATCCAGATGCCTTTTAAGTGTTGTAATTGTACCCACCTCCACCACTTTGTCTGGCAGCTCATTCCATACACGAGTCACACTCTGTATGCAAAAGTTACCCCTCTAACCCTCCAGTTTTGGATTTCCCCCAGTCCTAGGGAAAAGACATTAGCTATTCACTGCATCCACACCCCCTCATGATTTTATAAACCTCTACAAAGTCACCCCTCAGCCTGCGACATTCCAGGGAAAAAGGCCACAGCCTGTTCAACCTCTCCCTATAGCTCAAAACCCTCCAATCCCGGCAACATCCTTGGAAACTTCTTCAGCATTCTCTAAAGTTTAACATCATCATTCCTGTAGGAGAGCAACCAGGATTGTACGCAGTGCTCTGAAAGTGGCCTCATCAATGTCCTCTTCAATGGTAAGGTGACCTCCCAACTCCTTTACTCAATGCACTGACCAATAAAGGCAAGCGTACCAAATACCTTCTTCACTGCCCCATCTACCTGCGACTCCACTTTCAAGAAACAATGCACCTGCACCACAAGGTCTCTTTGCTCAACAAGCATTAACTGTATTCGTCCTGCCCTGGTTTGCCTTAACTTGTTTGAATTTCCATAGATTTCCCTGGACTTTTATTTTTTTTCAGAATGTTTCCTCTCCTGGACCAATTACTGGCAACTGCAGTGCAGGAATGGGTCATTATGGGCTACAAGGATGCAATGAATGTAAGCTATGGATCAGTGGGTAATAATCCTGTCTCTCCATCAGAAGTTTCAAATCCCTTTCCAAAAATTTGAGGATAAAATCCAAGTTGACACTTCCAGTACAAAATTGAGGGACTGCTGTACTGTCAGAGGCACTTGTTTAAGATGAGGTTCTGAACCAAAGCACTATCTGCCTTCTTGGATACATTTAAAAGCCCCATTGGTACCAGTTTGCAGTAGAGCAGGGGAGTTCTCCCTGGTGTCCCAGCCAATATTTATACCCTGACCAAATCACCGGAACAGCTCATTATCATGCTGCCTTTTGTGAAAGCTTACTGTATGCAAATTAATATTACAGGAGTGACTTACTTCAGTGTTTGTAAACCCCAAGCTTACAAGAAGCTTAACATAAAGCAAACCTTTCTTTATTAATGTTACAAAATCTCTGGGGACACTGGCCCAGATTTTTGCCAGGACAGAGAGCCTCTCTATCATGGTGAATTAGTGCAGTATGACTGATTTCACGAGAATCCATTATCACAGCAGGGTCCCTTCCATCTCACAATTTGACTGACAGTAAGAAGTGAGTTTGAACTCTTTGATGTGGGACTGTGTTGTATTTGAAAGAAATGTTTGTTTTAATAAAGAAGGTTTTATTAAAATGAAGGAATTTACATGTAATAATTGTATTTTTATTACGGAGGCTGTACAGGTTTGGTTAGCTCATTTGGTTGGATGGCTGGTTTGTGACACACAGAGCGATGCCAACAATGGGGGTTCAGTTTCTACACCAGTTGAGGTTACCTTGAGGACTTTTGTCCTCAACCTCTTCCCTTGCCTGAGGCTTGGTGACCCTCAGGCTAAACCACCATCAGTTATCACTCTCTCAGTGGAGAGCACTCCTTTGGTCTGGTAATACCAGGGCAAATTTAACTTTTAATTGAGGGCGTTTTTCACAATATAGTAAACTCTACAGAGCATTTACTTTAACTGAACTGTATTTCTTTATCTGTACATGGGTGCTGAGGTCAATCCATGGTGACTAATAGGTGAGTTGACATGATAGGTGAGAGGTCATGGGCAAAGCATAGAGGAAGGGGTATGTAGGTTAATAAGAGTAGGGACTACTTTGGTACAGGGTTTATAAAGGGCTGGGGATGGGAAGATAGTGTTAGAAAGAGGGGAAGTCATCACGGTTCCTGCTCCTGATAGCTACTTCCTGTTGGGATGTGAAGACATGTTGACATCAGGCAAGGATAGACTCAAGCTTGGCTTGCAATGACACCACACAACCTTCTCATCCCTCCACATCTCTGTAATCTCCACCAGGCCCATAACTCTGAGATCATAGAATTGTAACAGTGCAGGAAGAGACCATTCAGCCCATTCTGTCTGCACTAGTTCCCTCAGCATTTAACTTGATGCCAATCTCCTGCTTTTCCACATAGACTTGCAAATGGTTTATTTTAAAATAATGGTCCCAGACCCTCTAGAAAGCCTAGATCGAACCTGCCACCATCACACTTCTAGGTAGTGCATTCCACACCCGAACTACTCACAGAGTGAAAAAAAACCTTCTTCTCACCTCAAATCTACCTCTTTTCAAAAACACTTTCAATAATCTGTGCCTCTGGTTCGTGATCCATTTGAGTGGGAACAGTTTCTCTCCATTTGCTCTGAACGGACTCCTCATAATTTTGTAAACTTTTATCAAATGTCTCAGTCTCTCCAAGGAGGAGTCCCAACTTTTCCAATCTTTCCTCCTAACTGAAACGTTTCATCCCTGGAACCATTCTTATTAACGTTTCTTGCATTCACTCTAATGCATTCACATCCTTCCCATAGTGTGGCACCCAGAAATGGAGACAATAGTTGAGTTGAGTTCTAACCAATGTCCTATATATCTGGTTCATCATAACCTCCCTGTTCTTGTGCTCTGTGCACATATTTACGAAGCTTAGAATACTGAATACTTTACTGACAGCCCTCTCCACTTATCCTACCACCTTTAATGACCTGTGAACATATACACCCTTGGTCTCTTTAATCCTGCACACCTTTCAAAGAGTATCCTTCATTTTATTCCCTCTCTATGATCTTTGTAGCAAATCACATCACCTTACACTTTTCCTCATTGAGCCTCATCTACCGCCTATCGCCCACCAACTTCTCATTGTCCATTGAAGTTCTGCACGATCCTCCTCAGAGTTTACAGTTCTCCCAAGTTTTATGTCATCCACAAACTCTGAAATTGCCCTCCGCACACCAAGATCCAAATCATTTGTATGTATCAAGAAAGGCAAAGATCCCAATAATGAACACTGGGGAACTCCAGCACAAAATTTTTTCCAGCTTTAAAAATACCCATTAACTAATATTCCCTGTTTCCTATCCCACGGTCCAGTCTGTGACTTCTGTACCTCTCTAATTCCAGCCAGTTGCGTGTTCCTGATTTTAATCGCTCCACCATGGACAGCTGAGCCTTCATTTGTCCAAGTCCTAAGATCTGGAGTAACTTCCCCAAACCTATATCACACTAAATAAAAACTGAAAAAACTGCAGATGCTGTAAATCAGAAACAAAAACAGAAATTGTTGGAAAAGCTCAGCAGGTCTTGCAACATCGTGGAGAGAAATCAGAGTTAACATTTTGGTCGCTTTGGGTCCAGCAATTTCTGTTCTGGTTCTCTCTGTCTCTTTGCCTCACTTTCTTCCTTGAAGATGCTCAGTATATCTACCTCACTAACCATGCTCTTAGTCATTTGACAGTACATCTCGTTA
>NC_063361.1:32899840-32918004 GCF_021869965.1 Rhincodon typus | reverse complement strand
GAAGGAGAAAACAGAGTTAACGTTTCGGGTCCGGTTCTGAGGAAGGGTCACTGGACCTGAAACATTAACTCTGTTTTCTCCTTCACAGATGCTGCCAGACCTGCTGAGCTTTTCCAGCAACTTTGTTTTTGTTTCTGATTTACAGCATCCGCAGTTCTTTCGGTTTTTATTTAGTACATCTCATTAGGTGGATCAGTGTCATACATCGGTTTATCATGATCGTGTGAATCAGCTGGAGTTATTTTTTATTTTCAGGGCGCTGTATAAAGAAGTATTGATTTGGTTATTCTAGAATTGTTTTTTTGGCAACAATCTGCAGGAAGAACAAATCCCCTGAATGGGGAAACTATTGGAGAGAAATACAGTAAAAAGCAATTATAAAGGTGTCATCAATATCTCATTGTGTGAGACAAGGTTGACTCTGCATTTAAATGGAAAAACACACCAGCAGACAGTAGTCACAGCATGGTAGGAAATCACCTACAGGAACAGCAGCAGGATTTTCCAATAGAAAGTTTCCTGTTTTTTCAAACCGCTCTAAGATTTTCCATTTTCTGTTTGGGCTGCAGGATCATTTCCTTGCAATAAGATGTGAAATCTCTTCTTTTCAAGCGATTGTCTTTTTATTTGTTCATGGTTTGTGGGCGTTGCTGGCTGAGTCAGCGTTTGTTGTTGATCTCCAGCTGCCCCTTGAGATGGTGGTGCCTCTGGGACCACTACAGTCCATTGGACGCTGGGAATCCACATTGTAGTTAGTAAAGGAGTTCCAGGATTTTGACCCAACAACCTGCACTGGTTGGGTTGGAGAGACGTGATTGGTGGATTGATGTAAAGGATTAAAAGAGGTAGGATGTGACACTTGATTCTAGGGGTGATGCATTATCAATGTTGTTTGGAGACGCCACTGCAGTTCTGGCACCTGCAAATTATCTGGAGGATATGAGCTTGGAAATGAGACTGACAACGGGTCTTGAATACATTCATTCATCCTGTCCACTATTGTAGCACGGACTGGACCCATATATGTTCAAAGCCTTATTATCTCCTTTTCACTAACTGTCAGGGGAAGGATGCTTTGTGTGAGCCTAAATATGCCACTAGACTTAAGGCTGATATTATTATGCAGAGCAAACTCTTGGATTACAGAGACATGGAAATTATGTGACAACTTCATAGAAGTTTGATTGGATTCCATTTCATGTATTGTGCTCAGTTCTGGATATCACACCTGAGCAAGGCCTTATGATTTTGGAGAAAATACACTGCATAATGGGGGCAAAGAGGTAAACCATGGAAACAGCTTGCAAAAACTAGGCTTGAATTCCCTCAGGAATAGACAACACAGGGAGGGATTGTCAAGATTATAAATGCAGGTCATAGGAAGAGACTATTTTCTCTGTGGGATAGATCAGAACAAGGGTCATAATCCTAAAATCAGACAATGACCATTCAGGGATGATGTAAAGAAGCATTTTATTATACTCAGGCAAAAACTGAAATTCTCACCTCCAAAAAAACTGAGAGGCTGTGGGCTAAATGAGAACTTCAGAACTAAAACTGATCGATTTTTGTTTGATGTGGATATTAAAGGTTAGGGAACTAGATGAACCAGGAACAGTAGATAATGTTATCAAACAGGTCAGCCAGCATTGAATGGTTGAACAGACTCGATGGGCTGAATGGCCTCCTCTTATCAGTTTTCCAGCAGAATAATGTTGGGCTGTAGTTTTCTGAGGGAAGTCTACTCTTTGGGGGCCAATTCCTGGGATGCCATCTGTCAGATAACCCATGTGTCTCTACTCAGTTCTTCCGAGTCTCGCCCACACTCCATTCTCATGAGGATCCCTTTATCGTTAATTGCATTATGACACAGGAATAGACAACACTAAGAAAACAAGTCAATTCAGGGAACTACCAGCCTTGGGCACCCACTGAGTCCGGCTTCAACATACAGCTGAAGACGCCTTGAGAAACCACAAAATGACTAACGCCTCAGTTGGAATGAAACAATGGGAACGGGTTAAAACAAGCAGGTTGGGTACCTCAGCGATGACAACGTTGCATGTAAGCCAGTTACATTCAGAAGAAGGTGTTGGCATAGTGGTAATGTCACTGGATAGTGATCCAGATATTGCCGCAGAAAGTCAATGGGTCTGACAGCATGTGTCAGGCAGAAAGCAACATTAACGTTTTGAGTCCATTGACCATTCTTCAGAGACTCAGATGCTGGGAAGAAGCGTGAATGGACTCAAAACATTAATGGTGCTTTCTCTCTCCATGGATGCTGTCAGACCTGCTGAGTTTCTTCAATAATTTCCTGTTTTTTTGTCAGATTTCCAGCATCCACAATTCATGTTTTTGTTTAGTAATCCAGAGCCCCGGACTAATGCTCTGGGACAAGGGTTCGAATCCTGCCCTGGCAGATGGTGACATCTGAATTCAATGAAAATCTGCAATAAAAAGCTAGCCACATGAGGACCATGTGATGACTGCTGATTGCTGTAAAATCTCATCTGGTTCACTAATACCCTTTAGGGAAGGAAATCTGCCACCCTTACCTGGTCTATCTTATATGTGACTCCAGACCTACAGCAATGTGATTGACTCTTAAATGTCTTCTGGGCAATTAGAGATGGGCAATAAATGCTGGCCCCAGCCAGAGACACCCCACCATACTAATAAAAAAGCAACTCTGCTGAAAGGTGTGGGTATGCATGTGCAACGTAACCTGTTCGGTGGAAGCAGTAATGACAGGATACAGACCATTCAAAATAAACAATTTCTAGATCGCGAGCTAAGAAAGCAAAGATATTTTCCTCAGTGGTTTTCCAATTTGTATAAACATTCCTGTGGCGGCAGGGGTGGGAGGAAGATTGAAAGGAGCAAAGAGAAACTACCATCCATCACACCATGCTGCTATAAACCATCTGGTTTCAACTCCACTGACTGCAAGCAACACATGAAGGACAGATCATTAAAATCAGTTGCCAACGGGATGCAACCGCACTGGGTAAAAGTGGAACAGACATTCAGTGCAAACACAATATTGGATTTGCTATATATCCATGATCAATGCACCCTCCATATATCCCCATTAGCTTAGGGAAGGTCCCCATTCTACCAGCTCTATTCTCCACTACAGTCTTCCCAAAACAGCATGGCTGAGACTTGGAGGGAGAGATGGAGTGCACAGATGGACAGGACAGATGGTGTTGAGATGTCCTCACAGCAACACCTTGGCACCATCCTCCATCTCAACTTGTGGCTGTTCCTCTCTATTGCTTCCAGTGTCGACATCAATCGCTCTCAGATCTAGGAGCAAGTGTTAGCAAAAAGAAGAACAGGCTACACAGGGAGAATACCCATCATGTGCACTATTCACCAACTTTCAACCTCATCTTTTACTCTCGTGCATAAAACAACAGCCCAAATTTAAAAGACAAAACCACTGATTAATTGCTTGCCTGCGAGTAAACACTGCAGAGTCTTGAAGCTGATGCGGTTGTCAAGTCACTCCATGGAAGATCTTTGCAAAGGGTGGAGTGGTTTAGAACTGGATCTAAACCCAGATAATGTTGCTAACCTATTGCACCTCCCAGGGCCCTGAAAACTGAATGATTAACAGGCAGCTTCTCTGATATTTAGCATTTCCAATGAAGATGAAGAATGTGCTTGTTGTTTTAGTTCCTTTTTTGGGGTGAGAGGGAGATGACATTTTGTAACTCCACTCTACTGCTAAAAGGAGGATGATTGGAGAGTCAGTGTCAGTGAGTGGGTGTAGTGTGAGCCTGTGTGGTACATGTCAATGAGTGGTGCACTGTATACAGTGAATCCATGTGCTGTACGTCCCTACACAGTTTGCTTTGTACACAGAGATGTGTAACCCTGTGTACTGTCACCCTGTGCATTGGAAGGGCTCGCAGTGTGACTATCCACAGTCTTGACAGATCGAAGGTGTGACTTTCTACAATGGCTCGGTGTGTACTGTACCCCTGTGTGGTCTGACTGTGCATGATGTGGCTGTGTGCAGTGTAGCTGTGCACAGTGTAACGCAGTGTAATGGGATTATGCTGATGGTGACAATGTTCAGGTGGAACCTGGTGTGCTATAACTGTGTGAGGCGGCTACATGCAGTACGCTGTGTGGAGTTACCCAGTACATTGTGACTGCACAATGATCAGTTTGTTGACCAATAGAATGATCTGGTGACCATATACACCCACTTTCCCATCGATAAAATTTCCTCCATAAATTATGCTTTCCTTTACTCACTAAACGGTTTACTGGCACTGTACTAAAGAGAAAAGCAGCACATGGATGCACACGAGCATATATGTATGTAGGTACAGTCACTCAGACCCACATAAGGTGCTTAACCTGACAACTGAAGGCGGTGAAATGTTTAATGATTAACAGTGTCTATTTCTCAGTGGGTACAGTTGGGAGAGATGGTATATTCACATACAGAAGTGTGAGTGATGCAGCTTTTTGGAAATGTGCCATTTATAGACTCATACAGCAAGGAAACAGACCCTTCGGTCCAACCAATCCATGCTCAACATAATCTCAAACTCAACTAATCTCACCTGCCTGCTTCTGGCCCATATCTCTCCAAACATTTCCTATTCATGTGCCTATCCAAATATATTTTAAATGTTGCAACTGTACCCCCATCCACCACTTCCTCAGGAAGCTCATTCCACGTGCGAACCACCCTCTGTGTAAAAAATTTGCACTCCATGTCTTCACTAAATCTGTCTCCTCTCACGTTAAAACTGTGTCCCCTAGTCCTGAAATCCCCCATCCTAGGGAAAAAAACAACTATCTATACCCCTCATTATTTTATTTGTTGTAAACAGGAATGATCCTAAATAATAACTAATCTAAGATTTATTGGCAAATCTGATGTAGTAGCTGTGTTGTTAAAGAGAATCATTGGGATTATCAGTCATGCTTTCTACAGTTTCTTTTCTATATGCCCAAGAAATATTGACGTTTGAACCCTTTTGGTTCCTAAAGAGAATGGTCTCAAAAATGATCCCATCTTCTCTCTTTATTCTTTCATCTTTTCTCCAACTTTAATCTTCCATTTAATAACTTTCCCTTCTGTAATTCACACACCATTTTTCTGACTTCCCTTCATACTCAAATTTTCCCCACAGGTATTTGAACATTTTTCCAGTGATTTATAGGCATGGGTTCACTCTCTTAATAAAGCCATTTTCCAGGGCTCACTGTCTCATGTCTTTGTTCCTGAACCAGTTTATGAGTTTGTGTTTTTGTCAGGGAAGTGGGGTGGAGACACTCAATACATTTCAGAAGTTCCACAAGAATAGCTGACGATGCCTGACATGATGCTGTGAACTCCCTACTTGAACGTTCCCCATCAGAGGGTCATTTAAGGGACTGTGTCATTCTAAGACATTTTTCAGTTCATCAGTTGCTTCATGTTCCCTCAAGCGAAGGCTCAAGTGTTAATTTAATAACAGTCCTTTAAGTAATTTGCTTTTGTTACTTTTTGTCATTACTTAAAGGGAGTGCTCACCTGCAGCACTTTACAGGTTGACATTCCTCACTGATCACTAAAAGCACGTTCTTAATTATTTCAGTGCTTTCCTGTTTGCTCATCATCTATCTTCCAGAAACCCTTCTGTTTGTGATCTAACTTGCACCAAGTCACTTCCATCCATCAACTTGAGACAGTAAGGACGGCAGATGCTGGAAGCTAGAGCTGGAAAAGCACAGCCGGTCAGACAGCATCCCAGGAGCAGGAAAGTCAACGTTTTGGGCCGAAACACTTCCATCCATCAACCTTGTACTCACTGACCTACATTAACACTATTGCAATTAGAACAGTTTTATTCTGTGTTCAAATCCCTCCATGGTCTTGCCCTCCATATTTCTGTAACCTCCACCAGCCTCACAGCCCTCCGAGACTCCTGCACTCATCCAATCTGACCTCTTACACATCCCTATTGTTCGTTGCTCAACCACTGGAGGCTGTGTTTTGATTTGTTGAGGTGCTAAGGCTTTAGAAGTACCTCCCTAAAGTTTGCCCCCCTGCTTCTCTGTCTCAGGCTTTTCCTAAAACCTTTGGCCAAGCTTTGGCTCACCTTTCCCGATTTCGTGAGCTAATGCTCCGGTGTTGGGGGTTTCTCATCACATTCTTACTATGTTAGAGGCACTATATAAATGCAAGTTGCTGATGCAATGGGTCAATGGTCAGTTGCAAGGATCAGTGCATTTTGCTAACTTTCACCCTCCCTTTCTGCTTCAGGGGCCCATCCAGGCAACCACATCAGTGGCAGATCAAACCAAAAAGGATGGCCACAACTCTTAGCCTCTTGATCACACACCACACAAATGGGGGCGCTGTCCCCATTCAAACTCGAGGACAAGGCACTGCGATTCCGACATTTTTTGGAGAAGTTTTACTCACCTTTGCTCTTTTTTCCGGGTTGATGAGGTGGAGGTCTCCTTTCCTTGTCGGCTGTAAGGGGTGTAGGGACACAGAGTGAGCTTGGGTGAGGGCACCCAATACGGTCCATCAGACACAGAGAAAAGAAACTGCAAAATGATGGAAACCTGACAGGAACACAATGAGACGTACAACTAAGGTTGGGGATTTCAGGTACAGTGATGGGATGCAGAAGGGGGAATTCCGAGTTACAGAATCTTGTGGCACACATGGAGGCCATTCAGCTGAACACTTCTGTACTGACTCTTTTAAAGAACCATTTAATTTGTCCTATTCCACTTTTCTTTCTCTATAGCTCTGCAATTCTGGCCCTTCTCAAATGCTTATCCAATTTAGTTTTCCCAGTTACTAATGAATCTTCCTTGACTATTCTATCAAGCTGCATATTCCAGACCACAACAGCACTCTATGTAAAAGGAGAATTCTCCTCATCTCCCCTGTGACCCCTCCACAATGTTGACCATTCATTAAAATATTCAATAGTTCCTAGGCCTGAGGAATGCTAATTGCTGACATTGCAGATGGGAATAAAAGATTCAGTGTCATTTTGGCACACAAAGAGGCCATGCAGGGCTTTGAAGATAACATATATTGAACATGAAATTTTAACTCTGCTTCTCCCTCCACAGATGCTGTCAGACCTGCTGAGTTTCTCCAGCACTCTCAGTTTTGTTTTTCAATAATGTGGTTCCTATTGTCCCACCACAGGGATGGTTACTGACTGGAGTGGGATAAGATCCTTAAGTAGCCATTAGCTCTACGTTATAAAACAAAGAGTCATTTTTTAATCAGTCTAGTCTCTCTGCTTTGCAGAGTCGGTGAATAGGACAGCTTTCTGGGGGAAACTTCAATTTTGTTTGACACTTCTGCAGTCAAAAGCTTGCTGCAACTGGGCATACAAAAAAATAATTTCATTTATATAAAAAGTGTGCAAACTTGTCCTTTCATTCTTCCCTCTCTTATATGCTAACTGTCTTGTGCTCCTCTCCCTCTCTCACCCACGAGAAAAACTATCAGGTACAGGCTGAAAATTCTCCATCGCCCCAAACAGGATCCACTGGACCCCAGCTGCGGAAATTGGAACTTGTGCACTGGTTCTCAAATGCTTTTTGTTGTAGGACCCATTTCCAGTTGATTACTAATGGTGGCACAGTGCTAGAGTCGCTTGAGCAGTAATTCAGCAGGCCCAAGTGAATGCTTGACAATTCCTGATGGAATTTAAATTCAATTCCTAAAACCTGGAAGTGAAAACTGATCTTCATTATGGTGCCTATAAAACCATTGTTGATTGGAACTTAAAACCCACCTAATGTCCTTTACCCAGAGAGGAAAAAAAAACCCAGTAATATATGAAGTCCATTTTTTAAGTGCCTGCTTTTAAAATGTTTTCATGTTACAGTTGTTTCTTTTTAAGTCCTCTTTCCTCATTAAAGGATCCATTTTTCATTATAACACTCTTTACTTCCTGGTCTCACCTCAAGTTATGGCGCCACTCACATCAATGCCTGAGTCATGTCATCATTAAAGCCCCCTGATTGCACTCCGAGGATTGGGATTACTGTGTTGATACACTGCAATCAAAGATCATTTCATTTTGTTGCTCAGGTACTGAAGTTAATTTTTTTTTGAATTTTTGCTTTTTAAATTTCTCAGTGGACTATACCTGTACAATTTGGATGTGAACATAGGAGGTATGGTTAGTAAGTTTACAGATGGCACCAAAGTTGGTGGTGTAGTGGACAGTGAAGAAGGTTACCTCAGAGCATAACCAGACCTTGATCAGATGGGCCAATGGGCCAAGGAGTGGCAGATGGAGTTTAATTTAGATAATGTGAGGTGCTGCATTTTGGAAAGGCAAATCAGGGCAGGTCTTGTGTATAAGATAACAAAATGTAGAGCTGGATGAACACAGCAGGCCAAGCAGCAGAGGAGGAGGAGGAGGAAAGCTTGTGTATAAGTGTATAAATCCTGATTTGTCTTTCCAAAATGCAGCACCTCACATTTATCTAAATTAAACTCCATCTGCCACTCTCAGCCCATCTGATCAGGGTCCTGTTATACACTGAGGTAACCTTCTTCGCTGTCCACTACACCTGCAACTTTTGGTGTCATCTGCAAACTTAACAGCCATACTGCCTATGTTCACATCCAAATCATTTATATACGTGACAGAAAGCAGCGGACCCAGCACTTTTCTTTAAAGAATTCTCTGCAACCAAGAAGCCTGCTTTTCTCACTGAAGCTTTCATTTTTCAAATTATGCCAACCAGTATATGCTGTATATGTATGACTCAGTGTTCCAATCTTTCATTGGCTTTTCCAGGTAAAATTGTCTTCATGAACCTAACTCTGGCTTTAATGTTGATTCCTGTGGGAAACCATGCTTCTCTGAAAGTTGTAATTTTCAGGAATGCAAACTCCAACTTTAAGCGAAGACACCCTGTACTTGAAAATGGTCATGCTGGAGCTCCACGTTGAAGTGTACAGATAAGTCAGACCAGTGTCTGTCATTCAACAATCCGGATAGGGAAGGATATCCACCATCCTTACTTTATCTGAGATAATACAGCGTGGAGCTGGAGGAATACAGCAGGCCAGGCAGCATCAGAGGAGCAGGAAAGTGGACGCTTCGGGTCAAATCCCTTCACCATTTCTGAAGGAATGGTGAAACTGATCTTCATTATGATCATTGTGATCTTCATTATGGCACCATCCTCTGATGCTGCCTGGCCTGCTGTATTCCTCCAGCTCCACGCTGTGTTACCTCAGACTCCAGCATCAGCAGTTCTTACTATCTCTTACTTTATCTGACTTGCATGTGATCCTCAGCAATGTGGTTAGTTCTTTTACCTGCTGTCATGGGCAATTAGGAATGGGTAACAAATGCTGGTCTTACTAATGAATGCAAAATAAATTACCAACACCCATTTCCCCCATCAAAATTATAAAACTACTTATTTAGATCAATTTGACATACAGGATCTCAGAAATAATTACTGGAGGTATATTTAAAACTTTTTTCTCTGCTGCTTAAATTAGAAATTAATAAGAACTTGCACTACACAATATCTTTAACAAGAAAAAGAACTCAAAGAAAATTCCAACACCAAACCATATAAGGCGCTATGAGGACAGATGAACAAAAGCTTAGTCAAAGAGTTGTTTTTAAGGAAGGGCCCGAAGGAGGAGGGAGAGGTAGAGGACAGAATTTTAGGCAGGAAATTCCAGAGGTTAGGGCCTAAGCAGCTGAAGGTACAGCACCATTGGTGAAATGATGGAGATCAGGAGTAAGGATTAATGCAGAATTGGATGACGGGTGCAGAAATCCCACAGGATTTTGGGGCTGACTGAAGTAGCGACACATGAAGAGACAATAAAAACAAGGATGAGAATTCAAAACCAAGTCAATTCTTGACCAGGAACCAACGTAGGCCATCAAAGCAGAGTGGTGATAGGGTGAACATGGCTGGGTGCAAGTAAAGATGGGCTGCAGAGGTTCAGGTCAAGTTTCTGAAAGGTAGAATGTGGGTGTCAGTGAGGCCAGCACATTTCTGGGCTGCCCATCATAGCCTGTCCAAAGTTTAACAGAGAGTCTCTGCTAGTTTCTCTTCTGCTGAGGCAATGCAGAGGCAGCACTGAACCAGGCCGAGGCAGAAATGAAACCATTCCTGTTCACACAGAAACATCAGGCTCCTGTTCTACCTGCCTTTAAGGTCTCATTTCAATCAACAGTGAATCCCTAGAGAGATGATTCTTTAAAAAGCCCAGCGTAAGAGAAATCCAGACAATCAGCGGTACCATGTGTCTTACACTCCCTAAGAGAGGTTCTCCAAGACAGAGAGAGTAAACCCAACTGAATTTGTCTGTTAAACATTGCACTATCCACCCACTGTTCAATTCCAGCTCATTCATATACAGATTAGTCGTGGCTATGAGTGAGTAATAAGGCTACGTACTGACCAAGCTCTAATAAATGGGTTCAAATGACAAATGCAAGTGCAAAGCTCATGTAGTTTATGAAGATCTGAACCCCTTGATTACATTTCCTAATATGCATTCTGCAGTGTAATCAAACTAAATGAATACTAATGACGGGAGTAGAAGGCAAATGAACTGATTGATATCTGTAAGACTATTGTTATAGCACAGTTGTGCATAGATGCCAGGAGGATGTAATGAGCAAATTTTGCATCTCAAATGCAAAATTAAAAGATAATTAAGAGCCTTGTTACGGAGCGCTATTTCACCTCTTCTTCCAACATTGCAGTCTATGTGCACCTATCTAGAATGATGTTAGTGAAGTTGCAAGTGGGTAAATGAAGCTAAGCCAGAGATCAGGCACAACCACACTGAAGGGCAGAACAAACTAAAGGGGCTGTGTGGCCTCTTCCTAAATGACTGCAACAGCAATTCCACTTTATTTAAATCCTCTCAATCTACCTCAACACTCAGTTAAACTGCTTAGCCTGTCATCTTTCATCTATTGTCTCAATTAGTATTTTTAATCATGCCGTTAACCACACTCTCAATTTCTTCAATTTATCTCAGTTCAGGGCCTGTAATTTTTTAATGAACAAGTTCAAGTGATTATAGTAACAAGTCTGTATAAGGAGGCTATGTCGTAGTTTACAGAAATCCCTCATAGCATTACCTATTCAATACCTTGCCAATTTTGTTGTTTTTTTTACAAACATGCCCTGCCACAACATATTACTGCCGCACCAATACCTTTCGTATCTCTTTTACTCTTCATTTTGCTGATGCCTGGAATACTGCTGGGAGAGTTGGAGGCTTCCCACCAATCCCTTGGGTAAACAGCCAATCATTACCCTCAGTGGATGCCGGGGGGAAACTTAACTACAGAGGCTTCAAGAGCCAGACACAACAAGCAGCATCCTGTAAGAACTACCTGTAATTGGGAACTCTATCATTATTTTGGGAAGGAGGGGGAAGGGGTGGTGACAAACTAATAAGAACTCCTTTTAGTTGGAATCAGGAGCAGTACCTTCACACTGTTTCTTTCCTTGGGACCTTGAAACCAATCGTCTGACTGGCAGAGAACGAGTAACCAACAACTGAATGATCTCACCAGTTGGTATACTGTGGAGCATTAACGCATTCAGATATTCATTTACAGAACGTTTTTGGATATTGTCAGTCTTCTGCTAGTAAGCTTCAACTTAATTCACAACAGAGACACTTCAGCCTTCCTCAAAAGATGAAACAAATAGTTTGCTCTTGTACGATATTTCTAAACACAGTTGTGGATGCTAGCCAACACCAGGACAGCAATTATACAGGTCCTGAACACACATATTAAGATTGGTGGAGATATCGGGAAAAAACAACGTTCAGAGACCAAAATCCAATATCCCGCATGTAAGTTGGTCACTTTACAAAAACTCAACTCAGAGAAAATCTATTGTGGATCTTACCTGAATTCTGTTATTTAAAAACCAACTACAGTTCGACTGTCAGCTGTGCAGGTTCCAGAGTCAATAAATGCTCCCCCCACAAACATTCTGTACCTGTCAGTAAGATCACTTGAATCCTTAAGGCTTAAGAGGGAGATTCATTGCAAACGCTGACCATCACAAATAAAAAAGAAAGTAGATCATGTTTAAATCTTCCCTCAGTAACAGACACACGCTTGTCCCTGATACCAGGCAATGTTATGAACAGGAGAGCCTCAACAATTGCTTTGTCAAACAAACCCTTGTAAACCTCAGTTCCTGGCAACTTCTCAAAGGGGAGGAGTGACACCCTCCCAGGAGATTACTGACAACACCAACCAGGGAGGGACGGAAAGAATATCACACGGAGGCAGGAGAGAGGGTGGGAGAGGGTGGGAGAGACTGAGAGAGGATGAGGGAGTGGCAAGAGCGAGATAGTATCTCGGGAGTGTAATGAGAGTGACTGGGGGAGAATGTGAGAGACGGGATATTGAAAGAGAGTGGGGGTGAGTGTGAAGGAGTGAAGGGGGGAGAACGTGAGGGAGTTGGGGGGGAAGAGAACATGAGGGGGTGAGATTGAGGGAGAGTGAGTGGAAGTGATGAGGAAGATTGAGTTTGTGGTAGAGAATATGAGGGGTGTGGGAGTTTGGGAAGGAGTCGGGGAGAATGTGAGGCAGGAGAATGAGAGAAAGTGAGTAGGGGGAGGTTTTGAGGGGCAGGGAGGATGGGGATATCAGAGTGGGTGGGGGAGGATGTGGGGGTGGGGAGGAGGAGGGAATGAGGAGATTGGTAGCAGCTTCCAGATGAATGAGACACCATTAGGAAGCCGGGAGCATCACGGTTTTCATCAGGGGCCAAAACAAATGGAAAAAAAGGAAACACTTGCTGCTAGAATTCCTGACTATCATTTTACTTTCAATAAATACAAACTTGATCATTACAGGATGTGCTCTCCCGGGAAAGTTGTTGTGGTCACCCATTTGTTTGACCTGTTCCAGGCTCCAGTGTCCAGGGAACATTCAGCAGCTTCTGCTCAGTTGTAAAATGTTGCAATCTGTTTTTATTTTTCCTCGTCCCCTCCTCTCCTGAAGGGGCTGCTCCTTTCTAGAAAATTTTTGCACATCTGTAACATATGGCCCTCATCTCTCTGATGCCAAAACTTTAACCCATGTCTTAATCACCCCAACGACTCACTTCTCAAACATTCTGTCTGCATCTCTCCTTTCATCTACTCTTCCTAACATCAATCTCCTTTTAGATACCAACTTGAATGGAGAAGCAGACTGCTATACATCAGCAAAAATAAACAGACTTTCAGAAGTACAGTACATTGATGCACTGTTCTCTAATTCAGAGTGTCATCCTATCAATTCTGGCTCCCCAACTGTCAGCAGATTGGTTCCAAAGGGTCTCACTCAAGTTTATCCACAGTTTTGTCTCCCATTTGCTGAGACAGTTTATCAAACCATGACGCACTGTCTTCCAATCCTGCTGCTCCCTGATTTCCTCTTCTCCACGGGAGACTAAATCTTAAATCAATGGAGCTCTTACTCTGGCAAGTGCCTCCTAAAATCTGCTGCAACTCCTTTTGGGGACATTACATTTCTTGTTGTAAAACAACTTCAGAGATGGCCTGAGAAAATGGCTCAGTGAGCTTAGGGAAGAATGTTCAATGCTCTAGGCCAACATTCTTTCATCCTTGTTCCAACAGAGCTGTGAACATGTTATTAACACAGTTTAACGCCTGCATTTAAATAACAGAGAAAGGCCATGACAATATGTATGGCATCTGCCAGATGATGCTGCCAATCATTTGATGCCTGTGCAGACATCTCCTCAATGATCTTTGAGCAGTATTAAGGATGTGATATTGTATAACATGGGGTTTCAGCACTGCCTTGAAAACAAAATCATTTTTGGTGTCATGGTGCAATCCATTGCATTGAGGAAAAGTCATGGCTCAGTTCTGGTAAAATAGAAATGTTTACATCAAACCAAGGGCATGTTCTCTGGAAACTCTGCCTACCCAATTTGCACTGACTGAATCACAGCTGCAGAAATGAAAAAAAAAACAAAATTGCAAGCGCGTCCAGAAATTAATACGATCTGTTGCAAGCCATTCTTGGAGGACATGTAAAATGTACCGAAGTGACCAGGTTAGATACTTTGACAACTAAAAATTCAAATGCAGCAGGAAGCAATTAAGTTGTGAACAGAGTTTTGATTTAAATATTATGTTTGGATCAGCAGCACCACAAAACAGGGATAGGTGTCCCCTGGCTCACCACAATGCCTCATAGATTGGGAGAGTGACAAGGAATGGGGCCAATTATTGTGATCTCTGCACTGGATGGGAAAAAACAGTCACTCCACTGACCTTTCAACATTGGCAGTTTCGCCCGCACAACTTGGGAACTGAGACCTAGGAATGTCTGACATAAGCACTTGGATTAATAACCATTATGATGAGCAGTAAAAGTATTCCACACATTGGGGTGAATGGAATTTTATGCTCTGGGTTTGTACATTGGAGTGAGATTATACCGAGGTACAGGGAGGTACTGATCAGCTGTTTGGGAATGAGGTCAGAGGTCACATAACACCAGGTTATAGTCCAGCAGGTTTATTTGAAACCACAAGCTTTTGGAGCACTGTTCCTTCGTCAGGTGAACCTTGCCCACCCCAGTCCAACACCAGCATCTCCACATCATGTTTGGGAATGATACAGGCAATGCTGTTAGTTTATCTCCAATTCTGCACTGTTTCTAGGCTGTACTAAGCTCAGAGTTTTTCTGAAAATTATGTATCTCCTACAGAAAATGAAATATTTATCTAAAGTTTATTGACCCTGATTACCCTAAAACCAGAACAATCTAATACTCCTGCTCAACATTTTCTTTAACCAGATTGTTTATGCTATCTTTTGCCTCATGTTAAATTACATTCTGCTACAAGTCATATAGATCCTAATGTGTTATGATTCACTGCCAAAACTAGCAAGCTAAAATTAAGCAAAGCAATTAAGCAATTGATGAGTTATCAGTGCTGAGGTTAAACGTACAGTTATGTTTTACTGCAGAGTTGCGATGCTTTAATCCAAATTCAGTTAACTTTTTTTTCAAAAGCAACAATTATTTTGTGACAAACCCATTATATACTTAAGGCAGAGGCTTTTACAATTCTAGACTGTTGAATGGTTACCGAAAAGGTCTGACTTCTCCATACAAGCTAGTTAACAAAGGGAAATGAACTACTCCGGTGCCCAGTTAGTAAATAAACAATCATCTGTTTATACAGCACCTCATGAAATACAATCGGAAATTCTCAGAAATACTTCACATAAATTACTTCTGAAGTGCAGTCACTGTTGGGGTCATAATTGTGACAGCCAATTGGTGCACAGCAAGATCTTGCAAACAGCAATGAGATGTATGTTTTGATTGGTGTTGATTGGGAGATGAATGCCACCCAAGTCATTTGCGGATCTCCCCATGGTTTGAAAAGCTCCATGGCATCTTTACTGGCCGTGCACAGGGAGGTTAATGCCCACTTTTGTTTCACTGGAGGTTAGCAACTCCAACAATGCAGTACCCTCCTCATGTCACTTAACCATGGCTAGTTCACCCTGGATTGAAGACTGAAGTGTAATTTAATCACGGTGTTTAATTTAGTGAAAGGCATTTATAAAGTTAGAGCAACTATTCCCTTTGACGGCAGAAGTGGAGGATTGGGGAAGAGACTAAATAAAGGAGGAAAAACCTTAAAATTTGAGACAGGACTTATTAGTGGGAGGCAATGGCCAAGTGTAATTACTGCTATACTGTTAATCCAGAGACCTAGGTAATGTTCTGGGGATCTGGGTTCAATTCCCAGAATTTCAATTCAATAAAAATCTGGAATTAATAGTCTAATGATGACCTAGAATCTAATGTTGATTGTCGGAAAAATCCATCTGGTTCACTAATGTCCTTTAGGGAATGAAACTGCCATCCTTACCTGGCCTGGCCTACATGCGACTCCGGGCCACATAGGAATGTGGTTGATTCTTATCTGCCCTCTGGGCAATTAGGGATGGCCAATAAATGTTGGCCTTGCCAGCTGTACCCACATCCTGTGAATGAATAAAGTGGGAAAAAAAGGAACATTGGAAACTGAGGAGCACCTTCTCCAGAGAAGCCTATGGAGCGGGGGTCAATAGAAATTTTTGAAACTGAATGATAGGTTTTTAATTGGGTAAGTATTTAAAGGAGGTAAAGTCAATGCAGGTAAATGGAGTTGAGGTAAGTACCTAACATGATGGAATAGATTTGCATGGGCTCAAAGGCTTATGGACTGGACTGAGATAAAACAGTGTGAGCAAAAACCTTGAGACTGTTGGATATCAGACCTGGAAGCAGGAATAGGCCATTCACCTTTTCAAGCCTAAGACACAGTTTGAGTCCGTGGTGGTAGTGCAGGCTGTAGCTTTGCTCAAGATGGATGAGAAATGATCAGCCAAAAGACCTTGCTCATCCACATCCATCTTGTGATCCTATGAACCAAAATATTCATTCTGCCAACATCTCTCCCCCGATTGGGACCGAGCATTCTTGCCCCAAAAGCAATAATTGCATTCAGTTAGCTGACCTGATAGAGGTGTTCAACATTATGCATGGGATTGATAGTTACATTGCAGAGAAGATTTTTCCACTTGTAGGGAAGACAGATGCATGGAGTGCTAGATCTCCGATAGTTGCTAATAAATCCAGAGATCTGAGGAGTAACAAGAGCACCTCAGCCTTAGTCTGAGCTGAGGCTGAACAGGAATATGATGATCACACTTCTGTTTGACACATGCTGACACAAATAACCATCTCCAATAAGAAGTAATCTATCATCTGTGGACATTGCAGT
The DNA here is from genome assembly GCF_021869965.1 of Rhincodon typus. Classification (NCBI taxonomy): domain Eukaryota; kingdom Metazoa; phylum Chordata; class Chondrichthyes; order Orectolobiformes; family Rhincodontidae; genus Rhincodon; species Rhincodon typus. The sequence goes on along the minus strand of NC_063361.1, from coordinate 32,901,180 downwards.
CACTGATTCCCCCACTCTCTACATCTTGGGAGTTACCATTAACCAAAAACTGACCTGGGCTTGCCATATAAATACTGGCTGCAAGAAGAGGCTAGAGGCTAGAAGCTAGGAATACCGTGGCGAGCAACCCGCTTCTTGACTCCCCAAAGCCTGTCCATCATCTACAAGGCACAAGTAGGAGTGTGAAGGAATATTCCCCACTTGCCTGGATGGGTACAGTTCCAACAACACTCAGGAAGCTTGGCACCATCCAGGAATAAGCAGCCCACACTACAAACATCTACTCACTCCATCGCTGAGGTTCAGTAGCAGCAGTGTGTACCATCTACAAGATGCACTGCAGAAAACCAAAGTTCTTTAGACAGCATTTTCCAAACCCACAACCACTTCCAACTAGAAGGACAAGGACAGCAGATACATGGAAACACCGCCATCACCTGCAAGTTCCCCTCTGAGCCACTTACCATCCTGACTTGGAAATATATCACCGTTTCTCCAATGACACTAGGATGAAACCCTGAAATTCCCTCCCCAAGGTCATTGTGGGTCTACATACAGCACGTGGGCTGCACTAATTCAAGAAACTCATCACCACCTACTCAAGGGCAACTAAGGCGGGGCAATAAATGCTGGCCAGCCAGCGACACCCAGGTCCCATCAATGAATAGAAAAAGATACAAACCATCCAGGCTTTCAGAATCAGGGTGCATTCTGTTCAGCTTAATCCTGGAATTACATTGAACGGACAACATAGAATCAGATCATTCAGAACATCTGCTCCACAACAGTGTTTATATTCCACAAGGCACTCTTCCCAAACCTTCTACATCTCACCCGGTCAACAAATCTCTCAATTCATTCATTCCTCCTAAACTTACCCTTAAATGTATCTGTGCTATTTGCCTCAAATAATCAGCACCAGCATCCACATTTTAACTACTCTCAGGGTCCACATTTTTTCTCGCCTGTACCATGTCACTCAATCCCCATGGTAATAGGCTGTACTGGCTAAAGATCACTGTTACTTGACAATAGGTTGATTGTCAGACTGATATCCAACCAGAGCTGATGTTTTTGCCTCATGTATTGAGATGAGGGCAGCTGTTTATGGATTCTGCCTGAGGGCAATAATTAACCAGAGTTGAGCGGCTATGAGAAGGCAGAGAGAGTCTGGAATGATTGCGAAAGAAGAATACTTTCTAAATCAAGGTCTTGCAATCACATGCAGATTCACTCTCTGGCTGTTAAATGTAATATTTTACAGCACAGAATCCAACAACTGGAGTGAACTTTAAACAAGTGAACTGTATTTAATTAGAAACTAATGGGCCGCACTGTGC
>NC_063361.1:32884695-32899440 GCF_021869965.1 Rhincodon typus | reverse complement strand
TTATCAAAGCAAAGATGTAAACAAGATCCTCATATTCATAAATAAAGCACAAAAGCAAGAAAAAAAGCTATGGGAACACTTTATAAACTGGCAAGGCCATATGGAAGGTATTGTGGCCAATTACAAACAGAACACTTCAGGAAGGAACTGAAGGTCTTGGGTATGAAAGGGTTAATTTGTGAGCTAAACTGAAGCCTTGCCCATTCTGGATGGACAAGGTCAAAAATCACACGACATCAAGTTACAGTCCAACAGGTTTATTTGAAAACACAAGCTTTCGGAGTCTCGCTCCTTCTTCAGGTTTTAGTGAGAGGGGTGACATCAGATACAGAATTTATAAGCAAAAGATCAAAGGGTCATAGAACTGATGTGGATGTATTGAATAAGCCTAAGATAGCTGTTAAATCTTTAATCAGTTGGAAAGGAGATGGAGGTTTCGATTGATTAATATGCAAATCCCAGAATTTCTTTCAAGTCACTGTCCTGAGTTATCAAAAGGTTATCAATCAATCGAAACCCGCATCTCCTTTCTAACTGATTAAAGATTTAACAGCCATCTTAGGTTTGTTCAATACATTCGCATCAGTTCTATGACCCTTTGATCTTTTGCTTATAAACTCTGTGTCTGAGATCACCTCTCTCACTAAAACCTGAAGAAGGAGCGAGACTCCAAAAGTTTGTGTTTTCAAATAAACCTGTTGGACTATAACCTGGTGTCATTTGATTTTTGATCTTGTCCACCCCAGGCCAACACCGGCACCTTCACATCATTCTGGGTGGAATATTGGACAGATCAGTGGCAACAACAGTTGGAGTAATTTGTTGTTGGATATAGTTGCCTGAGGGACGTAGACAGAAACGTATTCCAGGGAAGAGGGCATCATGGGCTAGGCCAGCATTCATCACTCATTCCCAATTACTCAGAGCAAAGTTCAGAGTCAGCTATATTGCTGTGTGTCTGGAGTCACATCTGGGGCCAGACTGGGTAAGGATGGCAGATTTCCTTTCCCAAAGGAATTGAGTGAACCAAATGGGTTTTTACAACACTCAACAGCAGTTACATGGTTATGATTAAAGGGGCCTATTTTTTTTTTTTTAAGGTGAGAGGAGAAAGATTTAAAACAGGGTCAACATTTTCCACACAGAGGGTGGTTTGTGTATGGAATAAACTGCCAGAGGAAGTGGGAGATGCAGGTACAGTAGCAACATTTAAAAGACATTTGGATAAGTACATGAATAGGAAAGGTTTAGAGGGATATGGGCCAAACACAGGCAAGTATACTAGTTTAGTTTGGAAACTTGGTTGACACGGACAAGTTGGACCAAAGGGTCAGTTTCTGCGCTGTATGACTCAATGAATGTATTAGAGCAGTTTATTATTACAGATGATCGCAGAACATGAGCCAGGCCATTCTGGATTATTCTGAAGACCATTCTGAAAAAGGGTCACTGGACCCGAAATGTTAACTCTGATTTCCCTCCACAGATGCTGCCAGACCTGCAGAGCTTTTCCAGCAATTTCTATTTTTGATTCTGGATTACCCATCCAGTGACATTACCACTTTACCATCACATCCTCTGCAAGTCCTAACTATCTCAATTAGTCATAGTTAATGTGCCTTGGAGTACATGTGACCTGTACATAGTTACTGTCATACACAAAACCTGATCTTGTAATGAAAGATAACAGCCTCTTTTACTGAGATTTATTAGTGGTCCATCCTCGACCACAGACTACTCAACAGGCCCTCGGGCTCACAGAGGACGAAGGATCTGTGGCAGCATGTGATCCTAACTAGCAGTTGGTACCCAGACATCATACCATATTTTAACCCAGCAGACAGTGGCCACGGAATAGACATTTCAATTTTGCGGAGAGATGGAAAAGCTTTGATTACTCTCCTCACAGCAGATTATGGGAGATTTCAGAGAAGTTTTCAAAATTATGAAGAGACTTCAAGTAGCTCTGGAAGGTCAGTGACCCAGACTGCTAAGTGGGAAAGCCAGAAGTCTCATTATTTTGCCATTGCTCTTGCCGTTATTAGTGTTGGCATATCTGGAATTCCAGACACTGCTCAGAACCTTGAATCTTGCACAATCATGTTATCCGTAGTGGCAGACAGAAATGGATCACAAGTAAACATTTGCAGGAATGAAATCTTCTATATTAACACAGCAATACCAACCAGTTAATTGTACACCCATGGCTGACAGGCCAAGGCAAAGTGGTGTTGAATTACAATGGACTGATAACCCACAGCGTCGTTTACAAAGGCACAGTGAGTACAGCTTTAGAAACAGAATCCATCAAAATAAAACTAGGCCATGGACACATGCAATTTGTAACAGTCATTGATATAGTGAGAAAGCAGCAAATAAAAGGGTCTGTAAGGTGTGTTGAGAGCACAGCTATGGTCTACATTGTCCTATCTCTTCTACCTTGGGTGTCTCCCAACAGTGCAGTGTGTGGTAAAAAGCTGTAGAATACATTGCTGGCCTAGGGTAGTCATGCATGCAACACATTCTATACTTGTCTATCAGAATAATTTCTCACATTCTAAAGCAGAGAAAGGGAATGGGATTGGTTGGTCACTCTTTTCAAGAATGCACACAAGCATAATGGGCCTAATGGCCTCCTTCCCTACTTTATCATTCTTTGAATCCAGCAGATAACTCAGCTACTCATTCCTAGACACATTGCAGCACTTCTAAAGGCAGAGTGGTGTGGTCCATAAGTACAAACTCGTTTCAGAACTTGCCTCTTTGGTTCAACCCTAATGTGAGGGACCAAAGTTCTAGTCCCTGCCTCCTGTGACGGAGATGAAGCAAATGGACCTTGACCATCCTTTACCAATTTATAACACGTGTCCATGAATTATACAGAGCTAGAGGAGGAAAGTGAAGGAGCTGGAGACTAATGACGTTAAGGGCGATGGAGACAGTGCAGGAAGGTGGCAATGAAGACTGTGATCAATTGTGGTCTGACTGAGTGGCAGAACAGGTTTAATCAGCTGAATGGCATTTCCTGCTCCTATAGATAAATGGGCCATATCCAGAGGTTGAAGGACTTAACTATTATCATGCTATCTAGGCAACAAAGTGAGCTCTGCACTTTCTGGGAAATGAATCTTTGGTCTTTAGAAGATGTCCATGAAATTATGGAGGATCCTACTTGGAACAGTTTCAAACTGTGTGTCAATTCAAACTTCGTCACACTTACAGCACAGAAACAGGCCATTCAGTCCAAAAAGTCCATTCCAGTACTAAAACTTCACACAAACCTCCTTCCAACTCACTTCATTTTATCCTATTAGCATAACCTTCTATTTGTTTCTCTTTCTTGTTTTTATTTTGCTTCCCTTTACCTAAAATTAATGCTGTTCACCCAAACCACTTGATGTGCTGGTGAGTTCCACATTCTCACCAGTCTCTGGGTAAAAAGATTTCTCCTGATTTCCCAGGTAGGTTCATTAGTCACTACCTTTTACTCAAGCACCTCTAGTGTTGGTCACTCCCTGCACATAGAATCATCTTCTCTCCTCTTGAACCCCTTCATAAATTTAAAGCACCAAGAGGTCACTCCTCAGTCTTCTCTTAAAAAAGTCTCAGTCTGTTCAATCTTGCCCCATAGTTATAACCTCATCAGCTTGGTATCCTCATTGTAAATCTCTTTTATGCATCTTCTCTAATGCCTCCTGTTGCTATAGCTGTGGTCATACAGGAATTCTGTTCACTGCAGGTGGTTTGTTCACTGAGTGCTCTGCCATGGATATAGCCGACCTCAGCTTCATGGCTGGCACACAATATCAGTACAAAACTCCATTAAACATTACCTCTCTCCGTGATGAATGAGAAAGTAGCTACAGCTTTAGCATCACACAATTCAAAGTTACATCATTCAAATGATCTGATCCTTCATTTATGAATCATTAAATTCCCACTTTACTGTTAGTTTTAATTGATTTCATTTCAGCACAGCTGAGAAATGACCTTGATCACTCCTCATTCCAGAGCTGTTGGCCAAGCCCCGCCACACTGGTAAACTGGCTCATCCTGTGTTCAGAACAGAATACAGTCCTCCCTACTCCAAAGGACTGGCACAGTAATGGGTTTGAGCGGAGCGGGTTTCACAGTGACTCACTGCCAAATTTGGCCAATGACGCTTGTCACCCGTGTTTCTTTCTTTTTGTGCGAAACAATATGAAGGCGAGACACAGCATCCATCAAAGCTCCAGACTGCTCTGACATCTACAGGAATTAAAGACTGATTGGTTCCCCTCAGCACCATCTCAGCAACAAGAAATACTTTTGAGATTTTTTTTTAAAAAAAGTGACTTATACATTTTTTTCCCCAACACTTTTGCTCATTCTCTACGTAAACATTGACAGTGGGGGGTGGGTTACTTTTGATCCATGAGCAGGGGTCTTAACAATGTGACAATTCAGCGCAGTGTTAGCAACACTACTGCCCGCTCCTCAAAATTGAGGGTCCTGTGTTATTTCAGTTATTACCACATTTAAATCTCCCTATTTAACTTTATTCAAGGTCTGTTTGTCTGAAGTCTTCAGGCCTGGACCTGAGCGGTTTTAAATCTCCTTTGTGCCTAACACACTGTCTGAATGAACCCAGACTGCAACAAGGAGCAGGCAAGGCTGTGACCTGCAATGAGGTTCAAGGCAACAAATCTCCCCATTACAAACTACCACGATCCACACAAGTTTTCCATTCACATTATGTATCTCTCCACAGCAATGGTTCACTGGACTGAGGTTGAAAGCCCACATACCGGGCTTAGGAGGATACAATGTAGAAGGAGACAATCCCACGGTCTGTGTCAGCTCTTTGGCTAAACTGTACAATTAATTGCAGTCTCCAGCCCCTTCCCCTTGTCCCTCTAGACTCTGTAAAACCCAAAAGAACTGTGGCTGCTGGAAATCAGAAAAAGCTCAGCTGGTCTGGCAGCACGCGTTCTGAGCAAGGATCACTGGACCCAAAATGTTAAATCTGATTTCTCTCCACAGATGCTGCCAGACCTGCTGAGCTTTTCCAGCAATTTCTGTTTTTGTCCCCTCTAAACTCTATTTCTCTTTCAAGTTCTTATCCCATTCCCTTTGAAAGTTACAACGGAATTTGCTTCCACCATCTTTTTAAGCAGCATATTACAGATTACAATAGCTCACTTAGTAAAATAATACTTCTTCAAGCCATCCTGGGTTTGCTTGTAAATCACCTTTCACTGATGTCTGCTGAGTGTCCACTGGAAACTGCTCCACCTACTTCTTCTCCTTAACGTGCAAACTCAGCTCCACTTTGTGTAAGGCGAAGGAATTAGCAAAACCCACTCTCCAGGATTGCCTGGAGTCTCCAGGAAAGATGGTGTATTAATCTCCAGGACACAGCTGTGTGTAAACGCAGGAGATACCTCAACACCACTGACACACACACACACACACACAAATTCCCAACCTCGTGCAACATTTCTGGTGCTGCTGTAGCAGATAGCTGCAGGCAGGGAACATTTGAATAAAATCAAAGCTTTAATGCAAAACCATTAGAGTAAGACATAATAAATGCCATAATAAATGTTCATAATCCTTTCACAATTGTCAAGGCAATATAACCCATGTCAGTTTTCTGTGCAATGGATGTTCCATAGATAAGGAGACCAGGTGGATATTTCAAATTACTGAAAATTTATAAACGCTCAATTGACAAAGAATATCTGTTGCTTGAAATGCTGCAATTCCTAAAATGTCAACATTCAAATGACATCATAGAAATGGTTTGCTCAATGCTTCAATTGGCTCATATGCAGATAGCTTTTCTTCAATTTGTTCATGAGTTTTGGCATAGCTGGCAAGGCTAGTATTTATTTCCGATCCCTAATTGCCCCTGAGCAGGCGATGATGAACTGCTTTCTTGAGGTACTGCAGTCCTTGGAGTGTAGGGACATCCACGGTGATGTTTGGAAGGGAGTTTGTGATTTTTGACCCACTGACAGTAAAGGGATAGCAACATGATTCCAAATCAGAATGGTGTATGGCTTGGACGGGAGCTTGGAGGTGGTGATATTCCCATGTACCTGCTGCCATGTTCCCCCCAGATGATAGAGATTGTGGGTTTGGAAGGTGCTGCCAAAGGAGCTGTCATGGGTTACTATAACATACCTTGAAAATGGTATATACTGCTACCGCACTGCAGTGGTGGTGCATGGAGTGAGCACTGAAGGTGACGCACGTGGTGCCAATCAAGCGGGGGCTGCTTTGTCCTGGATGGCGTCAAGATTCTTAAGTGTTGTTGGGGACTATTCTGTTTCACTCATGACTTGTGCCTTGTAAATGTTGGACTGGCTTTGGGGAGACAGCTGTTGAGTTTATTTTCTACCTTAATCTTATTGAACATTAACGGGGAAACGGTTAGATTCTCTCTTATTTGGAGATGCTCATTGCCTGGCACCTGTGTAGAGCAAATTTTACTCCTCACTTATCAGTCTCAGGCTGGCTGCTGTTTTGCTGCATTTGGAGAAGGACTGCTTCAGTATCTGAGAAGTTATGAGTCTAGGACATGATCCTGAGGAACCCTGAATGATGGCCTGGAGCTGAGTTGATCATCCTCCAACAACCACAACTATCATTCTTTGTGGCAGTTATGACTCCAATCAGTAGAGTTTTCCTGAAAATAAAAAAATGCTGGAGATCACAGTGGGTCAGACAGCATCCATGGAGAGAGAGAGCAAGCTAACGTTGAGTCCAGACAACTCTTCGTCAGAGCTTCATCGGTAGAGTTTTGCCCCCCGTTTCCCATCAACTCTAGTTTTGCTTGGGCTCCTTGATGTTATACTCAGTTGAATGTTGCCTTGGTGTCAAGCGCAGTCCAACTTGCCCCATCTCTAGCTCTCAGCTGCCACTCCTGTGTTGAGAGCACACACACTCCATGAAACAAAATATATTTGCTAGAACACATTCACTCCCTTGTGTACGGGCAGAAATCCTCATCAGATTTAAGAAGTAAGTGAATATCCTTTCATAGTTCTGTAACCTATAGGCCTTTGGGCCAAGAGCTGAGGAACATGTAATTGGCTGGCCTAGTTCATTTTGTCTGACTGAACAGCCTGCTGGTCTTCTGTGGCATTAACCTGACTGGGTAGGAAATTATTTCAGAGATAGTAGGAACTGCAGATGCTGGAGAATCTGAGATAACAAGGTGTAGAGCTGGATGAACACAGCAGGCCAAGCAGAGGAACAGGAAGGCTGACGTTTCAGGCCTGAAGGAGGGTCTAGGCCCAAAATGTCAGCCTTCCTGCTCCTCTGATGCTGCTTGGCCTGCTGTGTTCATCCAGCTCTACACCTTGTTATCTCTGGGTAGGAAATTAGGGTGATTGAGAGCAAAGAATCCAATTGAGTAACAAATAATCTATTTGCTTTCTGATTGGTGTAGGGAGATAGAAACACTGAAGATGGACAAATGAAGTGACCAATGGCAGGAGGGGGACGCCATGGTGAGTGGAAGCTGGTCATACGATTGGAGGCCACATGATTAAACCTTCAGTAATATGCTCAGAGTTCTTGTAGAGTGAGACCAATTGAATCCTAGGCACAATTATAGAGGGTACAGCTGAGTGTGTAATCATTCTCACGTCCCTCTGGATAGCCCCAGTAGAAGCGATTTACAAGAATAGCTCCAGGGATAAATTTAAGAAGCTGGGACTGTTTTCCTTGGAGCGAAGGCTGAGGGGACATTTGATTGACGTTTTCAAGATCATGATGTTAGGAGGGGGAGGTTGAACCCCTCTGATAATTAAAATTGAAACACAAGTCCCCAGTCTGTTACAGCAGGAGTAGAGGTCCCCTTCCAATAATTAAACCCGAAATACCCAGAGAAGCTTAGCTCACCTCACTTAATCTGCTAAACTGTTACAGAGAAGGGGTGAGTAATGAATGAAAATCCTTGATATTCACTTTATAAGTAATAATTTATTTATTTAACCCTAACGATGAACAAATTAACAGAATTACTAACAAACCAAACCATTCGCTCTTTTAACAACTAACTGTTCCCTAACTGAACTAAATTCTATTGTAATGCTATTCTAATAAAACACAAGTCCACTTTAAAAACCCAAGTAATAAGAAAATAAATTAAAACTTAGTCTCTCAAAGTCTACACGCCTTTCTTCTGCTGTTCTCAAGTCATAAACACCTTTCATAGTTCCAGTTGTCAGGGATGTTTTCTCTGTGAAGGCTTCTGCAAGGACTCTTAGCTGGAAGTGCCGTGGTGCCTTTTATAGTTGAGATGGTGCTTTCTTTGAGAGCTTAACGATTTCTTGTGATAGCTAAATGCTTTTTTCTCAGATGGCGGTTCGGTCTCACACCAAGTTTCAAAAACCCTCTCCTTTATATACCTTGGATGACATATCAATTTTCTGACAATAGCATTGGTCCGAGGCTGTCAAAACCATCAGATTTAAATTCAATTGACTTTCAATCGCTAAATGCTTGGTTTAAATTAATTGGCTGATTCCAGCTAGTTGCCAAAATATCAAAACAAGCCTAAAGTTTCCAATCACACAGCCAATTGTTACAGGTTTCAATTTTAGAACTGGCTGTATCCCTTCAGCTGCTTGGACCCATTTGCTGTATAAATCTCTAAGCTTAGAAAAGCACTTTACTTATTAAAGGAGCCACACATTCTTCACCCTTTTTTTTAAACAAACAAATTCTAGCTTCCTGCCTTCCAACTCATGATTACTCTACAGAACTTTGTAACAATGAGCAGAACTCCACAGAGCGTATAGAGAAGCTATTCCTATTCATAAAAGGAACAAAAATGAGCGAGTGTAGATTTAAAGCGATGTGCAAATGAAGCAAAAGAAAATTTTTTTAGGACAAAGAGTAGTTAGGGTCTGGAATGCACTGCCTGGAAAGATAGTGGAAGAAGGTTCAATTAAGCCATTCAAGGGGCATTAGATGATTTTTTTGGATGGAAGTAGCCTGTAGCGATATGGGAAAAAGGCAGGAGATTAGCACTAGGTAACTGAACCTATATAGTCATGATGAGCTGAATGGCCTCGTGCTCCATAATAATTCTGATTCTATGATGTCTGTATAACAGTCCATCCTTCAGAGTGCTCCTTCTTGGCCCCAGGGATTTTTGAGGCTGCTCTCTGTCAGAACCTTGCAACGAGAAGTTCTCAAAGCTCGAAGACTAAGTATGTTTTTCATATGTAACCCTTGAGTTACTGCAGCAGTTGAGCACAATACTGGAGATTGGTGTGATTTTACCATCAATGTGTAGCACATTACAGAACGCTCTTGTCAATGCATCAGAATTCCCTCCGACTCCCGGGTAGTCGCTCAGTAATAAGTCCATACTTTGAATACCCGTCTGTAACATACCATCACTATATCAATCAGCAACAAAATAAACCTTCCACATCCCATCACTCCACCACCATCGAGCTTCTCCAGGGAAATGACAGTATGTGCCCTTCCTATTCTCAGAGACAATGGTAAACCTACAGAACCCTCAGACTCTAATCTGACTGGCTCCAGCTTCAATACTGGGGGCCCTCTGTGGTCTAATAGTAGCGTCCCAACCCTGGAGCAGGAGCAAAAACAGAAGTTGCTGGAAAAGCTGAGCAGGTCTGGCAGCATCGGTGAAGAAAAAAATCAGAGTTAACGTTTCGGGTCTGGTGACCCTTCTTCAGAACACTGGATCAGGAGGCCTGGGATCAAGTCCAATCTGTTCCAGAGGTCTGTAATAACATCTCTGAACAGGTTGATTACAAAAATAGGTTAGTATTTAGTATTCAAAGTGCACCGAGAGGCACTTGATGTTTGAAATCAGCATGTGGTCAGCAAGGCCAGGGAAATGTTGCTGATGAATTGTGGGACAGTGAGGGTTTGTGATCCTGATATGAAGACTGGCCGTATGGTCAGGCAGCAAATTAATACTGGAGTGAAACCTGAAGATTTTGATTTAAATACACACTGAACCCAACACACTCAACTGACTGTATTTCATCCAATGAGCCTTTAGAATGGGCAATTCTTGTGCAAATCTCCGAGAAAGAGTTTTGCTTCACTCATTTCTAAAAAACGAAAGTTTTTTTTAAATTTCTTCACTGATCTGCTCACCCAAAACTTGTTCAATAGCAGCGACTGGGTCACAGGGGGCAGGCGTTGTTTACTGCTTCCCAAGCTCTTGAGCATACAACCAAATGGTCATTCTTCACAGCAATGAGAGAGAGTAAGCTTTACCCCCATGAAGGGCATTAAACTGGAGCATACCTTTACCCCATGAGGGGCATCACTGAACTGGATTGTACCATTACCCCCATGAGGAGCATCATTAAATAGAAATGTACCATTGCCCCATGAGGGGATCATTAAACTGGAACATACACAACACTGCAGCTAGACAGGCACACATGTATACAGTTATCAAACAAACATTGGGCAGCAGTACTGCTGCCCAATCACTTATGTTAATTCCAAACGAACAGGTCCACACACACTCAAGCATGCACAGACATAAACACACACATTCCAATATGTACTGTTATATACACACGCACACGCACGGACACTTACAATTAGATGGAGAGCTATGAAATGACTCCCTTTTTTAAGCGCCAGTAAAGATTTTTAGCGCATTCTAGCAGATAACTATTATATCACACTTCAATCAAAATACACAGTCTGCTACTTCAAAAATGAAAGAACTACTTACAATGTTTCCTTGTGTGAAAGAAAGAGGAATTTTATTGCTTACTAACCTTGAGAAAAATAAAAGACGACAAACACGCCCACGAACACCGATAGGAAGTTTAAAAAGGGGAGAGCATCTAGTACAAAAAGGTGAAGATTAGATTGTTTAAGAAGTGTTGAGCATCCTTGAGGCATTAAGTTTAACCTGAGACCACGGGTATATAATGGACACCTTGTATCTTCCAGAGTCAGGAAATTTGTGGGTATCTGTGTTCTTGATAAAGGAATGTTTCCCTGATTTGCTTTTTGCCAGGCACGGATTTTAACAGACAGTGAAATAGAGACAGAGGCACAGTCAGAGAGACAGAGAGAGAGAGCGCTAGATAGATAGATAAAGACAGTAAGTCTTTCAATTTGGTTATTACAATTCTATCATCTCTCTTTGCTTTGTTAGAAAGCTGCTCCTTGAAATCTGGTTAATTTGTCTATTGCCATGTATGTTTTTCTAAAATGGATAATCGGCAGCAGACAAATCTTAAATTCCAATATGTGAGGCATCCAGAAACCAAAAAGGAGGTACAAATCTGAGTGACTGTGTTCAGCAATTTTGATGACACGTTAATTTTAGTCTCCTAACTTCTAAAATTAAATGGTGGAAGTTATCGTAGCAGCAGAGTCACACCCAGCCCCAAGCACTAGTATGTACATACACACACACACCCACAGAAATCATTTTATCTTTGTTAACCCAGGGTTCTGAAGTCAATGTTAATTGGGTCCCTCCTGCAATCCAAGCTGAGAAAAACAAACCCAGCAGGGGTATTAAGCTGCCATCTTCCTGATCTTCTTCCAGTCCTACTTGGGCTCACTCCCGTAGCTAGATATTCCTCCCGTACATCGATGACATCATTGGTGCTGCTACCTACTCTCTCCAGAATTGGAAAAATAAATCAATTTTGCTTCCAATTTCCATCTTAATTTCATCTTCAACTGGTCTATTTCTGACACTTCCCTTTCCTTCCTTGACTTCTGTTTCCATTTTTTCGGAATAGGCTGTTTACTAGTACCCACAACAATTCCAACTCCCACAGTTGCCATGACTACATTTCTAAACACCAGGCTTCTTGTAATGATTCCAGTCCAATCTCCAAGTTCCTCTGTCTTTGTCGCGTCTGTTCCAAAGATGTCACTTTCTTCAGAGATGCTTCGAACCGGTCTTCCTTTCTCCTCAATGAAGGCTTTTCCGCTGTGCCCTCTCCCTCCATCATGGTTAAAAAGGCCATCACCTGTCTCCGAACCACTTCCTACAATTCTACTTTCACCCCTCCCCCTCCTTCCCAGAACAACAATAATAGTCCTTATATCCCACATGGCTGGTCTCCATGTTCAATGGCTCATTCTTTACCATTTCTGCCACCTCCAGCAGGATGCTATCAGTAAATCCACCTTCCCCTTCCTGGTCAGCATTCTTCAGAGACTATTCCTGATGAGATGCCCTAGTCCACTCCTCTGTCACTCCCAACATCACTCCAAGCCCCAGTTCCCATGCAATTACAGAAGGTGAAATACTTGTCCTTTCATCTCCTCCCTCCTCACTGTCCAAGGCCCCAAACACACCTCCCGACTGAAGTGGCATTTCATTTGTACTTCCACTTGAGTCAACTGCGTTCACTACTCACAATGCAGCCTCCTTTACACTGGCGAGACCAAGTACAGACTGGGTGATCACTTTGCGAAATGCTTCTACTGTGTGGAAGAATGACCGCAACCTTCCAGTCTCCTTTAAATTCAATAAACCATCTCAGTCTCATGCTCACATTTCTGTCCATGGCTGCTACAGTGTTCCAGTGAAGCTCAATACAAGTTGGAGCAACATCACCTCAGTTTCTTTTTAGGTACTTTACAACCTTTAGGAGTCGTGTGTGGAACTCATGACAGTGAGGTCAAAAACTTCAGAGAATGATCTCTGATCTTCATTTTGATTTCTTCCCAGCCCATCCTGTCCTGTGTCTTGTTTGGATTTGTTCTCTGTAGAGCTGACCTTTGGTGTCAATAGCAGAAACAGTCAGTCATTGACACTTGCATTTCATCTTAATTTGTCTCTATTCCCAATAACACTCCCTTTGCCTTTTGCTCTGGGCACCTTTCCATCTGTTCCACTTGCTTCTTCTCTCTACTTTTCAAACCCCATCAACTTTCCAGCCACTGTTAGTTCTGAAAAGTCATTCTGGACTTGAAACATTAACTGTTTCTCTCTCCGTAGATGTGTTGGGCTTGATGTGATTCTCCAGCTCTTTCTATTTTTATTTCAGATTTCCTGAATCTGTAGTACTTTGCTTTTCTCTTCCTGAGATGTCGGACTTTCATCCGCTGCAACAATAGAAGATTGACAGGTGCCTCCCTTTACTGTAAGATCTTAATAATTGTCTCACTCAAACACAATGAGGGGTCCTAATATAGAAGCACTCTGAAGTCCTCAAATGGTGTCATCGATAGCAAGAACTAATAACTAGGACTTTTCTTTTGCAATCAAACCTGTAGGAGAGAACTTAAGTTCCAAGAGTTTCAGAAGTTACATTCCTATCACACAGGGAGCCCTTCCACAAGCATCTCCGTCAATCCTCCTTTTGGCTACTCATAATTTGAAATTTGAACCAGCCTATCTTGGTCACAGTGACTCCTCCTGGCTCAGACTGCCGGCTACAGCCTCACTGCGACCCCCATTGAACAAAGGAAACAATGCCAATGAACATTGATGTGGAGAAGATGAATTGGTGCAACCACATTCCCTTCTCAGGGCATGGTGAGACTGGGTGGGGGGGGCAGCAAAATTGACAAAAGGTTGACACAGATTTCACTCACAGCCCCAACCAGTCAGCAACATCTCAGAGTTATCACTGTGAGGGAGTGGTGGTGGGAAGGACAGCCAAGGAGTCTTTCAGCCTTTAGTCATCATAACGTAGTCAGAATAAGGACAAAGTCCGAATAAGTGAAGGATAGCAGACAGAGAGAGTGTGGCAGATGCACTGTGTCCTTTAACTGTATTGAGTAAAGAAGAAATTGCAGCCAATGTCACAGTAAAAAAAAGGGAGAAGGTCATAAACAGACTGGAATGGATAGAAAATAGATGAAGCACTCAATGTTTAGAATGTAATAAAATGGAAGGTCTGGACAATCTGGATGGAGTGCAGTCTAACTGCTGAGGGAATAAAGCTTTAGATACCAGAGATTCTGGCCATTCTTCAGAATGTGAGTGGTGCCAGGGAGCTGCCGAATTACAAAATGTAAGACCAGAATTCCACATAAGGGACAGAAACAACTGCAGCAACTATAGATAACAAGGTGTAGAGCCGGATGAACACAGCAGGCCAAGCAGCATCATAACGTCAGCCTTCCTGCTCCTCCGATGCTGCTTGGCCTGCTGTGTTCATCCAGCTCTACACCTTGTTATCTCAGATTCTCCAGCATCTGCAGTTCCTACTATCTCTGCAGCAACTATAGGCTTGATGGTCTAACTTCTTCGATAGAGAAACAATCCTGGGCGAAAACTAATTGCCATTTGGGAAAAATCAGAGGCCAATGACAATTTGCATAGATTTGCTAAAGGTAAATTATTTTACTAGCTTGACTATATTCTTTAATGTAAGGATGGAAGGGATTGATGAGGGTACTTGTGCTGATGTTTACATGAGCTCTTAAGATCCATTGGATAATGGACGAGTCAACCAAGGAATTAAAGGGATTGTGGATTGTAGTTAGTAACTGGCCAAGACAGAAAGCAGAACATTGCAGTGAACTGTTGGTTTTCAGATCCAGGGGGCAAGTGTTTCTTGGGGTTATTTTGACACACATTCATGACCTGGGAGCATATAATTGCAACATTGGCAGATGGCACAAGATGGAAAAATATAATAAGGAGGGTAGTGTCAGGAGTGACAGACAGGTTGGTTAAATGGGCAGACACAGAACAGAGATAGCAGGAACTGCAGATGCTGGAGAATCTGAGATAACAAGGAGTAGAGCTGGATGAACACA
>NC_063361.1:32868414-32884295 GCF_021869965.1 Rhincodon typus | reverse complement strand
AGAAGGGTCTAGGCCCAAAACGTCAGCCTTCCTGCTCCTCTGATGCTGCTTGGCCTGCTGTGTTCATCCAGCTCTACACCTTGTTATCTCAGACACAGAACAGAGCTCATGTAAAGCAGAGACAAGTGAAGAGATTCAGTTTCAGTTAGAAGGAATGGGGCAAGGAAACATACAAGATAATGCAACCTTAACAGTGACCCCAGGAACAAAGGGACCTCAGAGTATTTGTGCATAAATCTTTGAAGGACAGACTGGGAAGCTATTAAAAAAAATACACGTGGGTTCCTTGACTTTGAAAGGATACAAGGAGGAGATGATGGTCACTGGTTCAAACCCAGTTTGAGTATTGTATCCAATTCTGGATAACTCTCTTTCAGAAAGATCTTGAGATGTTGGAAGAGGATTTTTAAAAATTCTTTCTTGCTATATCGGTACCAATGGAATGGCCAGCCTTCATTGCCCATCCCTGTCAGCCATTTCAGAGCTGGGGGGTGGGGTTAAGAGTCAACCCTGTTACTGTGGGTCTGGAGTCACATGTAAACCAGACCAGGTAAGGATAGCAGATTTCCTTTCTACAGGACACGAGTGAACCAGATATTTTATTTACAATGATTGATGATGGCTTTCATGGTCATCATTACTGACACTAGCTTTCATTTCCATATTTTCAACTGAATTGAAATCCCACTAGCTGCTTCTGTGGTGGTAGGATTTGAGGATACATTCCTGGAGGAGTCAGATTGGACTTGAAACATTAACTCTCTCCACAGACACTGCCAGACCTGCTGCATTTCTCCAGCATTTTCTGTTTTTACTTTCCCAAAGCATTTTCCTGAGCCTGATGATTACTATTCCAGTCACATTGCTGTCTCCCTGAAGAGGAGACAAGACTTAAGAATATTAGCAAAGATTCAGTAAAGTGGAGAGAAATTAAGTGCTGCCTACAGGAAGTTGAAGCTTTTTGTCTTGCACTCATCAGAACAGGGACACAAGAAATAGACTTGAGACAAAAAGAGACACCCTTGCCATGGGATCCCCTTTAGGCCAAGCTCTTGCTAACATCTTTGTTGGTTACCAGGAGAAGCATGTCTTTGATGTAACGACCACTAACCTCCTACCCCTTGCATACTGCTGCCATGTAGAAAACGCTTGCAATATTTCAAAGTAATGCCACAAAGAATGTCTTTACATGTCTGAATAAAATACAACTTGCACTTGAAGTTACCACTGAAATGGAGCTATGAGCTTCCCTTCTGTAAGGTATTCAGTGAGAAGTTGATAAATGAACTGTCAACCACTATGAAAGCTTACATTCACCACTATGGTGAGATTCCTAAAGTCACAAATGCTGCAAGATCTATCTTGTTGGTGATCTCATGAATTGGCCCTCACCATCTGCTTACAGTGTAAGCTTGACACTACAACAGGCTGTGTCAAAACTGTCCTGCGAGATAATGGATACGCTAATGAAATCCTCACTCACTGTGTATCACAGACACTCAATAAAGGGTCTCTGTTCACCATTAAGGCCCTGAGCCATGCCCAGTCTATCTCAGATTACCCTGAAAGGTCTCAAAATGTGAACAACTGGTGAAGCTATCTGTCTCATGCTGCTGCTGTGCAGTAAATCCACGAGTGGTTTTCCCCACTAACAGGATGCTGCTGTTAAACAAAAAAGACATTTGCCTACCACACGGATGTGTATTGTGCTATGTGAGTTTCAGTGTCTCTGTGCTGCCAGGTATGTAAGGCATACAGCCCAATGACTAGCAGATTGTATCAAACAATATATTCACAGCAGGCAGCATAACAATCAGGCTTAACTAACCCATACTTCCATGCCTCAGGAAAGTACATCCACCATTAGAGATGTTTCTGCTGTTGGAAAGCATTCGTTAAATAATCTCAAATGTGCTACGAGTTACACCAGGAACAAATTTAGATCATCAGTTCAGCTCATATTTGCTTGTGCTGGAAGTTCATATGTAAGTACACAGGGCAATGTTTTATATGGGCAAAAGAAATTTGTACATTTGTCGCACTGTTTCCAATAAATAGAATCATGGAGACAGCCCAACTCTGTGGCATCCCCGTGGCAACAACATAATCAGAACGTACTGACTTGGATTGAGAATGAAGATTGACAGTTAACTGTTCTTGTCACATCTCCATACCAATGACACCCGAACCAATCAGCACCTTCTTCTCAATCTATACAAAGTGCTATTTCCTTCTTTGAGTTTGTTTCTCACGTCCTAGTTCTGATGAGAGTAGCAACAACTTCCGTTTCTAATCACCTCTTAGCAAGATGGAGAGATTGGAGAAACTGGTGTCCTCCATTGAAAACAGAAGGTTCAGGGAGATGCAATAGAGGTGCTCAACATCATGTAAGGTTTTGACTGAGTACATAAAGAGTAAATGGTCAGTGATCCGAGGGCAGAGGTTTACTTTAATTTGCTAAAGAACCAAGGCTGAAACAGGAAAGATTATTTTTATACAAGAAGTCATAGTCTGGAATTCTCTCCTGCAAGAGTGGAAACAAATTCAACAGCAACATTCAAATGGGAATTGAATAAATTATTGAAGGGGAAAGCTTTGGAGATTTTTTGGGCAGGGCAGTAGGACTATGATTCTATGACTAATCGGAGCATGATGGGCATTCTTAATCATTCCATGAGCTCAGCAAGAAGTTAGTGACTCACAGACAAGGCAGGCAACTGCAAACAAATTAAAACAAGGATTTAAAACATCCCACCTTTCCTCATTTCAAGTTCAAGGTTTGGTAATTAGATTATTAAAATCTCCTATTGACAGAGTTCCTTCCAATAGCAAGCAAGAAAGACCATAAGTTTATGGAATAATTACTCGGATGGATATATTAGAATTGGACAAGTGTTCAAGAAGGGGAGACTGACTTTCAGAGATATACTGCTGCATTAGTTCCTCATAAGCGGCACAGTAATAAATCAGGGTGAGGTACAGGTCAGAATTAAAATTCTATAAACTCATATTGTCATTGATTCCCTCACAAGAGCTACTCCAAAGAAAATAAACTCCCTTCAAACAAGCAACAGACTGAACAGTCAATTGAATTTAAAGACCAATATCACAAATGTGGTCACTTTGTTTTTGTGATGCCCTTGGAGTCCAGGAGATGTGAAAGTCCTTTACAGCCAATACTTCAAGTATAGTCACTGCTGTAGGAATTGCGACAGTCGACGTATGTACAGTAAGGTCCCACCAAGAGAAATATGATAACAATCCAATAAAGGTCTAGATTTCACTGTGAGTAGCCTAGGAATGGCTTATCCCAATCACTTCACATACATTGTCACAAATGTTTCATGGGATTGTCAGCAAAGACTTGTAGTTCATGCCATCTATTACAGTGGGTCTGTGACATTAAGAGAAAGGCAATTGAAGGGTTGAAGATCCTTCACTGAGGCATGTAGATGGCAACGGAGGAAGGAAGAAATATGAAATATGAATATGTAAATAGTCAAAAAGGAAGACGGTAAATATTGGGAAATGCTGATAGGATTATGAGAGACACAAAAGAGAAAAACTGAAAGGCTAAAAAATGTGTTGTTTTACAAATCTGTAACTTTTAATTTCTTCAGTGGAAATGAGGCTTCATACTCACAAAGTGATTTTTAGCATTAATGATCACCTTTTACACCAGGGCACATAAGCCTTAACTTTATCATCAGTGCTTGATGCCAGGTTAATGGCAAAGGATCACTTGATTATGTCATTATGGCAAAAGAAAAGTGCAGATTTCATTGGTGAAGACTATACCAGTGAGGGTTATGGAGAGGTAAGATATCACCAGCATCTGGATTTCCATGTTCAACTGCACATACATAGATGCTTGATTTTGCTGTCAGTTTCATTCTGTACTAACAGCAATTATTGACAAAATCACCATGATTGTTATTAGAAAAAAAAAAACTTTTACTCAGCATACCTAGGAGACCTAGCCTGGCTTTCTGACAGTGCAGCACTCCCCTAGTCTGTACTGGGCCGTGATTAACAGCAAACATCATGAGCTTCAGGTCTTGAGTAAGATTTGATCTTTTACCACTGACCCAGAGTATGCACACTAGTAATTAACATATCGTTGACACTACTCTGATACAGTGACACCATGTGCAATGGAAACACCCTCCCTAAATTAAAGGTCAACTCATATTAAAATTGGTTGGCTTTGTGCACAAAATTGCAATTGCATGTGACTGATTTGCTGTTACCAATTTACACTGAAAAACATCAGTACTTACTATCTCTGATTCAGTACATATCTAATTGCCAGTAAAGCAGACCTTTTATAAGCCAATGTCCATTCGGTCTAATGATACAGCGCCCTACCAGACAGTATTTCCTCCATATTGTATAGGTTTACATACTTAATTTCCAGCCATGTGGCTTGAATTAGGTTCTGATTCGAGGGGAGTATGCTGCTCACCAAATGATGCCTTCACTGACACATTGTATCTGCAGATACAATCTGCCCATGCACCCCTGGGTGCCTGGGCTCGTGGGCTGGAGTCCTCCTTGTTGAGGAAGGGTTAACAATGGCTCAGTTTGCAGCACTATCACTTTTCAGCATATTCAAGTCTCACTCCCGCGTCTTCAGTGTAGGCTGGCATTTCACTCTAATCTTAAAATTTCTGCTTGCCTTTGTGTAGAATGAATGATGATACAATACCATCTAGGGAGAATTTCTATGGCGACCGTCTATGGGTCAGCTGATTTCCTGGAAGGATGTTATTCTATTCATTGTACTTATAAGCTAATTACACCAGAAATCCCCTGATGTCTTTGAAATGTTAAATGCATGCAAAACTTACAGATGTCTCTCTCAGGGGCTGTTCTCAGATACAATTGATAGTTAAGTCAAAAGCAATACAAAGAACATCAGAATTATGTTGTTCATATTCGTTTGAATGGCACACCTAATAAATAAATTGCCTGGCTGCCTAGAGATAAAGAGTTGATTTTTTTTCCCTGGTTAATGGCCTTTAATTCAAAGAAGGTCAGGAATTATATCTGTGCACTGGTCCCAAAATGTTCAATTTGCAGTAGCCTGCAGGTTTCTATATTTTGGCAATGGGAGAGGCTCCTTAGATTTGAAATTACCCATACAAAATTGATCAAAAATAGTTTAAAAATTCTACAAAAGACACCAATGTTGTGGGCTCTTATTACTCAACCCTTCATCCTCGTGCCTTCAGTTTACCTAGGTCCCAGAGTCAGCAATTCCCTCCATAAACCTCTCTGATATCCTCAAAATACCAAGGTTGTGGACCTTTTATTTGAGGTATAAGAACAAGAATTTCCTTCCTAACAGCATTGTGGGTGCACCTATACCTCATGGACACTAATTTTCAAGGCAGCGGCTCACAACCACCTTCTCAAGGGAGATTGGGGATTAGCAACAAATACCAGTGGTACCCACATTCCATGAAAAATAAATTAAAAGAAAAGGGGCCAATCAACCCCTCGCACCTCTTCTACTATTTAGTCAGGTCGCTCCATATCCACCTTGTCATCCCATCACCTAGATGGGATTTTCATATCCCTTGATAATCTTACCTAAGAAACATCTATCACTATTAGCCTTGAAAATATCAACTGACACCAAGCAGCCATTTTGAGAGAGAGAGAGAGATCCACAGTTCTACTGCCTTTTGTAACAAAATCTGCTTCCTGATTTGATTCTAAAATATCTTGCACTAACTTTTGTCCAGTTTGTATATTTGAAATACTATGACAGCCAATTGTTTTTTAATTGCTTGTTATGTTTGTTTGTTTCTTTGTAATTGTCTGTCTTACAAATAAATCCAACTACTGGTTTTAGCCTGAAGAGCATTATATGATATGAAATGATTTCTGCATTTCATATGAGGAGAAGATCCCACAAACTTCAATGCACAAGAATGCAACAATAAAATTATTAGCCCTTCAATCTGCTACTCCTCTTCAATAGATGTACAAGCTGTAAAATTCAGGTTGTGAGAGGGTTCTACCTGTTCATGCAAAACATTATTTTCTCTGATCATGATTAATAAGCATGGAGAGTGTGTATTGTAATTGAAATTAAGTAATGATCATGGATGTCAATTTAAGGTCACAAAGGCCACTTATAATCCCTGAAATATCCATGATCAATGGCAGGGGAATTTAGAATTCAAAATTAGCTTGGGAAAAAAACATCAACAAACAAGTAGAAAAGAACTGTCAAAGCCTCCATCTGTTTACATTAGAGATGCTGTCTTATTGATGAATGCGCCAGCAACAATTTTCTGTTTACGTGGTGAACCAAGTGGTTTGAAAATTTTGAGTGATCATACTGTTCACATCGTGAATGGTTTTTTCAAGTTTGACAACCAAAATGACACTTGTGCACAAGATGGGACCAGGCAATGAGGAGCTGAATCAAAGATGAGTTTCAAGTCAAATTAGACTTGACTTCACTGGTTTCTTAGACAAAATAAATCCACCAAATACAAGCCATTAGCACAAACACATTGCTGTAAACAAGTACAGTGTTAACCAGCTTCAGGGGATGTTGTTCTATCATCATTCATCATGATCTCTGATCAAGTTGGACTGTTGCTGATCCTCTATTTCCTTCACAAGGTGCAATTTCCAGACTGTGAGAGGGCGATATCAGCCTTCTCTCATAATTGGCAGGTGTGAACCCACTACTAAGGCTGTAACGCAGGAACTCCCTCCCTGAATCTCTCTACTTCTTCATTCAGATTCCCTTCAAAGCTACTCTTCGACCAAGCCTTTGAACACCTGCACTGATATCTCATGTGTCTCAGTGTGAAATTATATCTGGTGATGGAAGTCCTACCACATCCAGTTGTGAAGGGTGGTGACAATTAAACACTGAAGAACAGATGGAGGTTCCTCAACTATCCACATCCTTAATGATGGGAGAACTCAGCACATCAGTGCAAAAGATAATGCTGAAACATTTGCATCTATCGTTAGCCAAAAGAGTCAAACGGATGATCCATCTCTGCCCCCTCCAGAGGTTCCCAACATTATCAAACATCACCAGTCTTCAGCCAATTCAATTCATTCCATTTGATATCAGTAAATATCTGAAGGCACTGGAAATTGTAAAGGCTGGAAGTCCTGATAACATTCTGGCAATACTACTGAAGACATGCTTGAGAATTTGCTGCACACTTAGCCAAACTTTTTCTTGTACAGTTACAACACCAGCATCTGTATGACAATATGAAAAACGGCCCGAGTTCATGTCCTGTATACAAAAAGCAGAACTCTCAATCATCAGTAAAATGATGGAAGAGGTCATTGACAGTGCTATCTGGTGACACTAGTTAAGCAATAACGTGCTCATTGATGCTTAGATTGGACTCTGCCAGACAATTCAGCCCCTGACCTCATTATAGCTTTGGTTCAAACATGGTCAAAAGAGTTGAATTCCAGAGATGATGCAAGAATGACTGCCCTTGACATAAAGGCTGCATTTGAGACAACGGCATTAAGGACCCCTAGCAAAACCGGAATCAATGGGAATCATGAGGGGAGCTCTCCTATCCAGCAAAAAGGAACACGGTTGTGCTTGTTAGAGGTCAGTCATCTCAGCTCCAGGAAATCTCTGAGTTCCTCAGGGTAGTGTCCTAGGCCCAACCATGTTCAACTGCTTGACCAATGTCCTTCCCTCCATCATAAGGTCAGAAGTGGGGATGTTCGCTGATGGTTGCCCAATGTTCAGCACCATTTGCGACTCCTCAGACATTGAAGCAGTCCAAATGCAACAAGATTTGGAGAACGTCCAGGCTTGGGCTGACAAATGGCAACTAACCTTTATGTGACACAGGGGCAGGCAACGATCATCTCCAACAAAAGAGAATCTAACATTTACCCTAGACATCTCTCTTGGCATTACCATCACAGAATGCCCTATCAACATCCTGAGGGTTATCATTGACCAGAAAATCAACTGAACTAGCCACATAAATATATTGGCTACTAGACAGGTTAGCGACTAGGAAATCTGCAGAAAGGAAATCACTTTCCATCTCCTCAAAGCCTGTACACCAGGCACAGGTCAGGACTGTGATGGAATGTTCTCCCATTTGCCTTTACGGGTGCAGATCCAATAAAACTCAAGAAGCTCAATGCCATCCAGGATAAAACATTCCTCTTGATTGGCACCATATCCATCACCCTAACATCCACTCCCTCCAGCAGTGACACTCAGTAGCAGCAATGTGTATCAGCTACAAGGTGCACTGTGGTAACTCACCAATGTGTTTGGACAGCATCTTCCAAAACCACAACATCTACTTCCTGGAAGGGCAAGGTCAGAAAGTACATGGGAGCATCACCTCCTGCATGTGCCCCTCTGAGTCACACACCATCCAGGCCTGAAGTACATCACCAAACTAACACTGTCGCTGGGTTGAAATTGTGGAACTGCTTTCCTGATAGCACGATGGATGTCCCCACTCATCAAGGACAGCTTCAGTTCAAGAAAGCAGTTCACCACCAATTTCTCCAGGGCAATTAGGAATGGGCAATAAACGCTGGCCCAGCCAGCAACATCCACTACTTGTGAAATAATAGAGAAAGTCGCTATGCCAGAGGGAGTCTGTAAATGAAGCTAATTGTTGTGAATCTCAATGTGGATTGATGAAGAATGAAAAACTGCTGGAAATGTAATTAATAGAGAAAATGTTGGAAATCGACAGCAATTATAACGAGAGGGATATTTACACCACACTTGTATATTCTACTGCTTCTGTCCTTTTGTTTAATGATACATCCATAACCTCTTCACTTCAATCACTCTGAAGAGGAGTTATAGCTGGGTCCATGCAATAATGTTCACACATTCATACTCACTCATCATCAACATGTGCAGCTTGAAGTTCCCTAACAACCATGGTAATTTCTGAACTCCACCACTCTATCCTGGTATATCGGGTCATTATCAATACTGTTCCCTGATGATGCCAATTCCCCAAAATTCACAACCAACCCATCAAATTGTAATGTTTTGAACAATCGCTGAAATTTTACTTGAAGTGGTCACAGTGTTTCCTCTGTTCAGTCCTGGTGGAATTTTTTCCTTGGACATCTCTACGTTCTTTGTTATATAAACTGTATTGAACACAAACTGCACATCAAACAACGTTGTTCTGGAGACAGTGCTTTTTTAAACAGAGATCAAGGGGGGGGGTGTCAGACAGTCTCGTAAAGGGAAACAGACCAGCAGATATGCAGACAGTGCCATCACATTTCGAAGTAAAATAAAAACCCTCGCCTTTATCCCTTAAGCCCCATTTAAATGAAGACACAGCACAGAGAATGGTGGTTTCAGTGACTGAGCAGACCGACACTCTTCATGCAGGAGCACATGCAGGAATGGCTGCACAGAAGCGGTACTGACCTTGAAACTCCAATAGTTTGACTGCAATGGTAAAATTAATAGATGAGTTATTGGTTAGAATTTTTTTCAGTAAATGTATCAAGCTACGAATATCTGAAATGAATCCCATCAATAAGATCAAAAGGTTATGGAAAGGAGGAAAAAAATACTCTTGGTTACTTCTTTCTCCCTCCAATTTTTTTTACATTTCTGTTTGCCTTGAATGATAAAAAGGTATTTCCTCTACATCGCGAGCACCCAGCAACTATCCCGGACTTTACACATTCTTTATGAAGTGATTGGAAATGGAGAGGTAATCTAACCATGAGAGGACAATCACAGTTGAGCCCAATCTTGTCTCTCCCCACAACCCAGGTTGGTGGTGATCAGGTTCAAGTCAGGTTTACCCCACAGAAACCCAGAGGGACTGAGGTCAGAGTACAACTAACTTAGCACAGGCTGGGGTCAATTAAATCTGCTGCTTATTTTGAGACTGAACCATGTACATCGCACTACGCTACCCCTTGGTCCCTCACACTGCCATACAAGGTGTTGCATTTCAGGGTGGTATCTAGCACTTCACTGAAACTATTAAATATTTTTACACAAAGGTGTACACTTTTGCATAAAGTTCCTTAATGTCGTTGTTCTTGTCAGTTTTAGCTGAAATTCTGTTATGACATAAAGCTGGTCCAGGATGGATGAGGCAGCCAATCAGAACCAAACTTCTTGCCATTTATCCATGAGTAGGAAGCAAAGTACAAGCAACATTTGGCAGCTCCTTACTGACAACTTTTCATATTTGAAACTATCCTTGTTTTAAGCTTTGCCCTTGATTTGACCAGATTTTGTTGAACTTAAGGATTTTCCCACTCTTCCCAACCTCTTAATCGAGAATTAGAGTTAGAGATCCGGAAAGTGAGAGGGAAAGGGATTTCAGTTCAAGGTCTCCAGTAAACAGAAAGCTATTTTTAAGGTGGGGGAGGGGAATTTGGACTCATTAACCCAAACATTGTTATCTGTCACACATCCTGTCTCTAAAGGAGACTCATGAAACAATGCTCCCCAGTGTCAACATTAGAACACCAGAACCCATCCAACTCCCTGCCCCTCACATTGTTGACTAACTAATATAGCCCTCCTTCCAGGTT
This sequence comes from Rhincodon typus, assembly GCF_021869965.1. Lineage (NCBI taxonomy): Eukaryota > Metazoa > Chordata > Chondrichthyes > Orectolobiformes > Rhincodontidae > Rhincodon > Rhincodon typus. The sequence continues at coordinate 32,873,729 of NC_063361.1, read as the reverse complement.
TTGCATAATTTATTCAGCTCTTGAATAGCTTATGCTTCCAAAGCTGTGTGCTTTTGTGAATGAATGAATGAATGAATGAATGAATGAACGAACACAGAATTCCTGCTTCTGCCGCTTCTCGTTAAAAAGAAAAATCAATTCCATTCAGAGCTTCAGCTGTGGCTGATGGAATCATAGATTCTGAAGTGGGTAACACTCTCACCTCAAAGTCAGAAGCTCAAGTCCACTCCAGAACCCTGGGTCCACAATCCAAACTGAGCCAGGAGAGATGGAAGTATAACAGTCAGCTTACTGAACCAACATTGCAGAAGCCTGCACCAAACATCCAGAGGCATTCATCGAAATCCACCACTGGCAGGGGAACATACATTCAGTTTGTTAAATGTGTAACTCCTCACCCACAGCAATGTGGTTGACTCCTTGTGGGCTTTAGAAATGACAGGCTGTTCTTTCGTATTCAAGGCCCAACACCACCCTCTCAAGGACAATTAGTCTTGGGCAATAAATACAACAATGCCCACATTCCCTGGATGAATAATAAAATCGATGAAGGGAATCTTCAATGGTGGCTTTTGAAGGAGAATTGGACAATGACCCAAAGAGAAAGAAATTGCAGGAAAAGGCAGTGAAGTTTGAAGGCTGGTGGAGGGCCAGGGTGAACATAATAGGCTGAATAGTCTCCCTCTGCGCTACAACCATTCCTATAATTTTGCAACCAAGGTCAGGATCTTTGACGGCATTACTGGGGGTTGTTAAAACCTTTGAGACCATGATCTGTACACGGTACCCTATGAGTAACTGGAGTGGAGCATTATACCCAATTCTGATGTGGAGGTGCCAGTGTTAGACTGGGGTGGACAAGGTCAGAAATGACACAACACCAGGTTATAGAATGCATCTGCAAATACAAGTTCACCCCATCGATGTTGGTGTTGGGGTGTGTGTGTGTGTTTGTGGGAGAAAGAGAAAGAGAGAGAGAGAGAGAGAGAGAGACATCACAACACCAGGTTATAGTCCAACAGGTTTATTTGAAAACACAAGCTTTCAGAGTCTTACTCCAAAAGCTTGGATTTTCAAATAAACCTGTCGGACTATAACCTGGTGTCGTGTGATTTCTGATCTTGTCCAATTCTGGACCTCCCTTTAGAAATGATTGCAAGGTTTGCAGAAGAGATTTATTAGAATGGGACCGGGGTGAGGGGTTTAAATTCAGTTACATAGTGACTGAGAAGTTGGGACTGCTTTCCTTAGAGCAGGGAAACATAGAAACTAGGACATGAGGAGCAGGAGTAAGGCATCCAGCCCTTTGAATCTACTCCACCTTTCAGTATGATCCTTTATCTCAGCATCATTTTCCCCCATTCTCTCCCCTTAATTTCTTTAATATCTAGATGTTATCAATCTCTTTCTTGCATATACTCAGTGGCCCAGCCTCCTCAGCCTTGTGTGGCAGCAAATTCCACAGTTTGACCACCTACCAATTAAATAAAAAAGTTTCCTCTTCTCAGTCCTAAATGGTCTACCCCATATCCTGAGACTGTGTCCACTGGTTCTAGACTGTAAACTAGGAGAAATATCCTCTCTGCATCTAGTCTGACCAGCTCTGTTAGGAATTTATACATTATAATGAGGTGTCCTCTCATTCTTCTAAACTCTAGTCAAAAGCAAAGTCATTGTAGTCCCTGAGGACCATAGGGCTGCTCTCTCATTACAGGGAGATGACTGGTGGTGGTGTAACCGGAGGGTCAGACTTGGCAGGACAGTTGGCATTGATGCAAATTTCAGTCAATTAAAATAGCAAGGAGCAAAATTAACAGAATCTTTTTTACATAAAGAGTTATTACCTGAAACTGTTGTGAAAGCAGATTCAATAAAAACTTTGAAGAAAAAGAACTGGATAAAATACTTGAAAGGAGGAAAGATTTTCAGGGCAGGCACAAAATGCAAGCAGAGAGAATCAGTTCCTAGCACATGATTTCTCCTCATTTTTTTGGGACCAGCAGTTGGATCCTGTGACAGATCAAACTTCCCCAACTATTTCTTCAACAATCACTCCTATATGTACAGGACACTGGTGAGGCTGCTTTTGGAATGCTACATATAATTCTGGTCGCCCTTCCATAGAAAGGATGTTGCTAAATTTGAGAGGGTGAAGTAAAGATTTACAAGGATGTTGCTGGTATTGGAGGGTTTGAGAGTTGGAAGAGACTGGGGCTTTTTTTCCCTGGAGTGTTGGAGACTGAAGGATGATCTTATAGAGGTTTATGAAATCATGAGGGGCGTAGATAGATTGAGTAGCCAAGGTCTTTTTCCTAGAGTAGGGTAGTCCAAAACTAGAAAGCATGGGTTCAATGTGAGAGGGGAAAGTTTAAAAAGGACCTGAGGGGTAACATTTTCTCGCAGAGGGTGGTGCGTGTACAGAATGAGCTGACAGAGGAAGTGGAGGAGGCTGGTACAATTACAACATCTAAAAGGCATCTAGATGGGTACATGAATAGGAAGGGTTTAGAGGGATATGGGCCAAATGCTGGCAAATGGGACAATGTCAGATTGGGATGTCTGAGTTGGACCAAAGGGTCTGTTTCCATGCCATATGATCCTATTCAGAGCCGGGTCATAATCCTTGAAACACAATGAATCATCGTTTGCAACAATCTCCTCCAGTCAACGCAAACCTCTAAGGTCTGTGTTTCACCAATCCTGGCCTCTTGCACTGCCCTGATTTTAGTGGCTCACCATTGGTAGCTGTGACTCAAGCTGTTCAAGCCTCTGGAATTCCCTCCCTAAACCTCTGTTTCCTCCCTTTAACTCACCCTTAAAATCCAACACTTTGACCAACCTCTCTCAATGTCTGGTTACATGGCTCAGTGTCACATTGTATCTGAACAAGGACCGATAAAGCATTCCATCATTGCAAAGGCAGTATATTAAGGACACATTGCTTTTAAACAATTTGAGCACATCTAGTGTTCTCTCAACAGGAAGAGATGCAACGTGACAATTTTATTCAAGATCAACACATTTGGTATCCAAGTCCCTTTAACTTACTTTACTGCAATTCAGAGATTCAGATGACTTGCTGCCAAACTTTCCCTAATTATGGTAAAATTTTGAGAACGTTCTTTCTTTAACAAAAAATAATAAAGCCGTTTATAGTAATTAGCTGGCAATGATTACTGTTGTCAGTTCAGATGTTTCATGTGTTATTTCACTCATTTGAATTTCAGAGCCTGTGATTTTAACCAATAATTGAGAATTAACATTTCCCATAGATCCATGGAATTTTTCAGCTGGAGGGGTAATATAGATTTTGCTTCCAGGTGTGGCAATGCTCATATTATTCACCTGTAATATGAGTAACTAGAATATGCATGAAGTGGTTTTGAAAGGTCTGACAAATAATGTATTCACAAACACTTTAGTGGCTGGGCTTACATTCAGTTATTTTATTACAAAGAATAGCATTCTTCCATTGGCATATCACGCTTCAAGTGACCCTGGTTAAGATAGAGTCTGAAACATTTTTTACCCTCCGGTCACTGTAATGATACAGCAATGATATCATGAGCATATCTTTATGACATACATTGCACATGTAACAAAACACAACATACCAAGGGCAGCCTTTCAGCCAAAGTAACTTGGTTGGATCTTTGAGGAGATCCATTCTCCACTCCCTCTGCAAAACCTTTCCTGAAAATCCTGATCAGTGTCAAATTCAGCCTGACTAATATAAAGAAATGAAATGAAAAGAGCTCTTGCTGTTTCCCTGATACAGCTTATACTGGACAAAAGATTTTTGAGTGCAAGTTGTTTTTGCTCTCAACAAGTTGTTGCATGGAAACAGGTCAGGAGGGAAGAAAGGAGTGGGAGTATAGTTTGCTCGATGTGAGCTGTGGGTCACAGTGACCTAGGTGGAACAGTTTTCTGCCAGAGATTGGAGTCAGGGTCAGAATTCAGTTTCCACAAAACTAGGTCAGTTGCTTATGCACTGAAGGAAGAGTTGCTGTAATCTGCATTTACATTATTAAAAACACCAGACCACAAAGACAGACAGACTTTGGTATTGTAACCTTTTTGTGACCTCAGGACACCCCTCCACACGTTAGAGTCCAAATAAGTCATTTTGAAATATGTTTACTTTTATGACCTACAGAGACTCTGGGATGGAGGGATGAACTGGGAGGAAAGTTTAACAGAAGCCTGTGATTCTGTTCCTAGTTTTCTGAGAAATCTTTCCTCTTTCTTTCTTTCCTTCTTCCTATTAAAACACCACAACTGTGAGGCTTGTCCTTCCCACAACGTGTTGACGACGCTTGTGAACAATAAAGGGACCCAGCACTGACCCTGTAGAACACCACTGGACACTGACCTCCTGTCACACAAACAGCCTTTTACCACCAGCCTCTGTGTCCTGTCACAAAGCCAACTTTGGATCTAACTTGCCAAGTTATCCTGGGTCCTACATGCTTTTATCTTCTTTATCAGTCTCCTATGTGGGACCTTGTCAAAGGCATTGCTAAAATCTATACAAACTGCATCAACTACTCTGCCCTCATCTACGCACTTGGTCACCTCTTTGATGAAAAATTCAATCAAATTTGTGAGGCATGACCCCCCCCCGCCGACAAAGCCATGCCGATTACACCTGATCAAACCTTGCCTCGCGAAGTGGAGATTAATTCTCACCTTCAGGATCTTCTCCGATAGTTTCCCTACCACTGACAAGAGACTTACCAGTCTGCAATTCCCTGGTTTATGTCTGCCACCTTTCTTGAACAGAGAAACCACATTCACTGTCCTCCAATCCATGGGCACCTCCACTGTGGCTAGAAAGGAATTAAAATGTGACTCAGAGCCCCTGTAATTTCCTCCCTCGTCTCCCATAGCAGCATGGGATACAACTCAAGCCCCGTCCTGGGGAGGTGTTCACGTTAAAGCCTGACAAAATGTCCAATATCATCATAGTCTCTACGTCCAAACAGCTCAAGAACCACACAGTCGCTCTCCCTGATTTCTGAACCTACATTCTCCTTCTCCAGTGTGAAGGCAGATGTGAATTATGTATTTAATGTCCTCTGGCATTACACACAGATTGCCCTCTTGGTCCCTAATGGGCCCTGCACTTTCCTTGGTTGTCCTCTTCCTTCATATACTTATAGAATATCTTGGGATTCTCCCTAATCATACCCACCAAACATCCTAAGTGCCACCAAATCATGTTTCCATATTAGGTGTTGAATTAGCTTAACCTGGGCAGAGAGCCGTTAACTTTTGGTCAAAGTTACTAACTTTTGGTCAAAGTTACTAACTTT
>NC_063361.1:32846846-32868404 GCF_021869965.1 Rhincodon typus | reverse complement strand
TAACTTTTGGTCAAAGTTACTAACTTTTGGTCAAAGTTACTAACTTTTGGTCAAAGTTACTAACTTTTGGTCAAAGTTACTAACTTTTCACTATGCTAGCCATTGGTTTGCATAGCTAACATTGTCAGTTCTTTTTCAATGAGCTAGGAAGCTATTCACGCCTTGAGGGGAAATCACTGTCAAGGAGTCTCTGTTTATGTTTTGGAAATTGAATTTTGAAAGGTCACTTGTGATTTCTTTTTGAGATAAGTACAGTCATGTCCCAGTACCAGCATCCTCAAGGATAGTCATGCAATTTCTGCAAGCCATCTTCTTTGTGCATTTTAAAGACACTTGGGTTTCTTTAAAAATATACAGCATGATAATTACACCATTATGACAGGCCCAGTCATGCTATTTTGAAGAAAAACAGGGAAGTTCACTCTGTACTGGGGAAACATGTAATCCTCAAACATAAACACTCAAACAGATTATCTGGTTGTTATTTCACTGCTGGTGTGAACTTCACTCATTCGCCTTTCTCATTTTCTATATTGCAATACTAACTCCACCTACCAGACTTGGTAAAATAGGTTAATATTTTGTTCCAATAAGAAAAACTTATCAACCTCCATTTTTACATTTTCAATTGACAGCCAAAGCCTCTACAGCTTTAATTAGGCTTTTCCACCATTTGTTTAGTTTCTATGGAAATCATAAACCTGCTTTGCATTCTCTGCACAATAATTGTCCAAATTTTGCTGAGGTTCAGTTTCACACCAATCCACTGACAAGAGAAGACATGAGAGGGACAACAGGGGGCTCAAATCTGATCCTACTATCCCTCTCGCACCCAAAAGAGTCACACTAAAGGCAATTATAAATTTGGGAAAGAAAACTTTGTGAAATGATTCATTAAGTTCCAGTACCTCCTCTCCATTCTGCTGAAGGGTAGCAATATCTACATTTTTACTCCAGGATTTCAGGAGAACAGTTAAAGATAAGTTGGAGTCAACAATATTTAGACGAAAATAGACGGGAAAACAAATTTGGTATAAACCAGAAAAAAAATGATTTCTAACCTGTAAAGAGATTAAAGGTCAAGAGGGAATTCTTTAAAACATTTGGAATTTGAGCAGAGAGTAATGTTCTAATCATTTATTTAAGCTAATTTTTATATTGGATTTCATGTATTCATTTTTCAACGTGTCATTTTTATAGGAAAAATAAATTTGTTGGGTTTTGTAATTAAATTTAAAGAAGAATTAGCCTGATATAAGATCACACACACACACACCCCCATTCTCTAAACCAATCGGTGATACAAAATGTACACCTTTCTCATTGCTGTGTTGTAGTGTGCTTATCCCAGATGAGGTAAGGGGCTAAATGAATGCCTTTCATTGTCTATGTAGCTCAGCATCACGTCATAAACATGCAGTTACAGACTTTAAAGCACAGGAACAACCCAATTAGCACAACTGGTCATTTCTTCTTCACAAGAGCCTCCTCCCACCTGAAATAACTCCACAGAGGCCGGTATCCCATCACCAAGTCACCCTTTGTTTACACGTGCATTGCACTTGACACTGATCCCGTTCCCTCAGTGAGAACAGAACCTCTGACACTCCTGTTTTTATCTGTCTGCCAGGGCTCCCTGATTGGACCAAATTAACAGCCCCAACCAGGGAACTCATATTCTATGAGGTTCACCTGGATGACCATATTACAATCATTACACTGCCCCTCTTCATCTTACTTATTTGCATATCCTATTTTTTTCTCCCTTTTGTACTGATCTACTTTCCCCTTATACCTGTGAGTGGTAATACCAGTCCTGGTATTGATGGAGGAGAGATTCAAGGAGAACAGTGTTTCTGGAAACCACACATTGCCATGCTGCATTCATGAAGAGAGTTGGTTAAGAGTTGGTTAGATAGAGATGCTCCCCCCACCCAACCATCTCATGATGCAATGATCCAATGATACCTCGAAACACAAACTTCTACTTACTTAGCTCCCTGCCATTTTCCAATCCAGGATTCTCACTATCCACCAATCAGAAAATCTGTTATGCAGCTCCCTCAGTGATTTACTTTCAAATTCTCAACTCATCCTCCTCTACTTTTCCCTCCAACACTCCTCAATCTCACCAAACTATACACCCCCTCCCACCCTCTACATTCATGCCATACAGTTCCTGTCCACATTCACTATGTTTAGGGTCAGAAACATCAGTGCACGAGGTGAACTGTTTCTCTCATCTTTGTTGTTAGATTTGGTTCTGTCCTGCCCAGTGATTCTTTGCTTAATTCTCCTGAACCAAGCTTTCTTACTCCAGGATTATTCTCTCAGGCAAGGATTTCCTGAAGCTACTTCTCTCCACAATTAACAACCATTATCTTTTGCACTCAACCCTTACTTCCAACAGCAACCATCAGGAACCTGTGGATTCTTGTATCCCAAGGTTCAAGATCTTCTACATAAGGTCTTTCAGTCTTTTTTCCCCACTTTCTGCTCAGGTTTTACGGGTGCACAGTCTTCACCTAAATGTCTATTACTCTACAGTTTAGCATCCATCTCCTCGAGTGTTCCAGGTTCATCTCTTCCATAAGACTTACTACCTGTTCTCTTGGATCCCCATCTCACCAATTTCCTGAGCACTCACCTACCACTCACAGCCTTGGAGGAATCACCCCTTGGCTGTGAGATTTACTCAGGAGCAAGCTGATGAGAGATGTACATGCCCCAGCTGTACATCTGTCAGAAAATACAGTCAGTACAAACAGAACACACATGAAGAGCACCCTCTCAGATTCCAGATCCATGTGAAATGAGCATTGTTCCATTTTCATCAGTCAATTCTTCCACTTTGGGCCCAGGTCAGAGGTATTTTCTTGAGAAGTACAGGATTCCCGGCAGAGAGGGGAAGATGGTGAAGCAGCCAGTGACAGGATTCCCAACCAACCTTACTAATAACAGATTAGCTGATGGCCAATACATTGCTGCTTGTGGGAGCCTGTGAACACAAACCGGCCAATGTGCTTCCTACATTGCAACGGGGCAAAAGTACTTTGCTGGCAATAACTTTGGGATTTACTGAGGATGTGGTAAGTGCTACAGAAATGCACGGTATTTCCTTGATCAAATAACAGAGGCCACAACGTAAGTTTGAAGGAGTAATATTTTCGAGCATGAGCTCTATTTATTGATCGAGGAACACGAATTGTGGTTGCTGGTGTTGTACGGTTTGTTCAGGGAGTCCAAGTTAGTCTGGCAACAGACACTTTTATACCTGCATGTTGCAGTCTGGATGTGTGGATGGTGATTGTAGAGGCTGTTTCCTGGGATGGTGGGACTGACATACACGGAGAGGTTAGGATTATATTCACTGGAGTTCAGAACAACAGGGGGCAGGGGGTGGGTGGGCGGTGATCTCATAGAAACCTATAAAATTCTCAGAGGACTGGACGGGATATACACAGGAAGGATGTTCCCAATAGTGGGGAGTCCAGGGGGTCACAGTGTAAGATACGGGGTAAACCATTTAAAAGAGAGATGAGGAGAAAGTCCTTCACCCAGAGAGTGGGGAGCCTGTGGAATTTGCAACCACAAAAAAAAACAGTCCAGACCAAATGATTTCAAGAAGAAGTTGGACTGGGGCTAAAGAGATCAAAAGATATGGGGAAATGTAGGAACAAGGGACTGAGTTGGATGATCAGCCATGATCATATCAAATGGCAGAGCAGGCTCAAAAAGGGCCAAATGACCTACTCCTGCTCTTATTATTTTTTATTTCTCTAACGTTCGTTCTATTGCGTGGCTGGCCAGGAATCTCTTCTGCTCTTACTGCATGCCACTAGCACGTACAGGAAAGATTTATAGATTATTTGGCTATATTCTGACCAGCTAGTGGGACCAGAGTGGGACTTGATCCCAGAGATCTGACACAGGGCCAGGGACACTACCCACTACGCCATGAGACCTCCAAATGCCAAAGCGTATGAAAAGATTTTCCAATTAGCTTCTAATTTAACAAAGATGCATCTGTGATTGGAAACATGAGACTGAAAGTCACAGAAATAGCATGTGTGTAGCAGAATGAAGCAGGCAGCATTAATGGCTATGCCTTGGTTCTTGCACTGATCTCCAATTGACTGTAAGAGTCTAGTTCTATGATTTGTGGACAACAGGAATCTCCAATGTCAGGTTTGGCACAAGAACAACTCCCTAAATATTCTGAGAGACAAGGCAACAAAGACAGTTTTCAGATGCTATCTCTGCTTGGAGCCACTGTGAACTGGAGTGGAGCACAATCTGGCGTTGATTTGTTTAACACCTTCATGGACAGCCCATGTTTCTTCAGTGGTCAGATTTAGATTCCGATTCCCACACTCAATCCACGTGCTGACATTTTGATGCTACTCTCTTTATCAGCCTCACACCCCTGCCCTTTTCTCCCAGCATTTGGAATCTAAATTCCAGCCGAATAGCTAGATGAAAGACTTGTTGTCAAGTCAGTGTCACCATAACCTGGCTGCTAGGAAATAGAAAGGTTATCATTAAGCTGGAGAGGGTTCAGAAAAGTTTTACCAGGATGTTGCCAGGACTGGAAGGTTTGAGTTATAGGGAGAGGCTGGATAAACTGGGACTTTTTTCACTGGAGTGTAGGGGATTGAGAGGTGACCTTATGGAGGTTTATGAAATTGTGAGGGGTATAGATACGGTGTCTTTATAGATAAGGTCTTTTCCCTGTGATGGGGGTTTTCAACACTAGGGGCTTAGTTTTAAGGGGAGAGGAGAAAGATTTATAAAAGACATGAGGGGCAACTTTTTTTTTTTTTTTTTTTTTTTTTTTACACAGAGTTGTTCCTGTGTGGAGTGGACTTCCAGCGGAAGTGGTGGGTGCAGGTACAGTTGCAATGTTTAAAAGACATTTAGATAAGTAATGTTTGGAGGAGAACGTGCCAGGAGCAGGCAGGTGGGACTAGTTTAGTTTGGGATTATGGTCGGCATGGACTGGTTGGACCGAAGAGTCTGTTTCCATGCTGTATGACTGTATGACTGTATGACTTAATGGGAGGTTGATGTTGAGGCTTCCTTAGGGAATTGTTGGAGGCTATTCAGTCTCTTGAGGCAGTTCTCAATCTATTAGATCACAACTGCTTTTATCTTAACTCACATTATCCACCTGGGCTCTGTAACCCTGAACATCCTTGTACATTCTGTCAAATACAATCTCAATGTTGATTATAAGCCTCCACAACTTTTCTGGGGAAAGAATTCCAGACTACCCTTTATCTAAAGATGTTTCCTGACAGCAATCCTAAAATATTTCATTTTTTCATGGGATTTAGCCATCACTGGTAGTGCCAGTATTTCTTGTCTATCCCTAACTGCCCTTAAATGGGGTGGCTTGCTCCCCCATTTCAGATGTCAGTTAAGATTCAAACACATTGCTGCAGGTCTGGAGTCATGCATAGGCCTGGTAAGAACATTAATGAACCAGATGGATGTTTACAGCAATCAACAATAGTTGCGTTAGTCACCATACTGAGATTAGCTTTCAACTCCCGATCAATTCATCGAATTTTAAACTGCCTAATTGAGTTTTGAACTCACGTCCTCAGAACATCAGCCTCGGCCTCTGGATGACTAGTCCTGTGACATTAGCAGGACACCACTATTTCACCACAGAAATAGTCCATCTCTAATTTTAGACTTAAGTCTCCTCACTAGAGGCAATTGCTTCTCTCGGTCAAACCTAACCCCTCCTGAATTTGGTCACACTTAAACGTCTATGCACAAGGGAATACAAAGTGAGGCAGTGAGATATCACCTCCTCAGTATGACCTCGAACTCATCAAACTGGAGACTGCGCTTGTCAAATACTTACTATCTCTCCCATTGATTGACACATACTCTCTATACCGCGGTGTCTCCTCCCATCTGCATCACATCCATTAGGTGCCCTGCTACTTGTGGGTCTTCCCCATTGACATCATTGTGGTGGGGTCACTCAAAAATGCACAGTTTATTGAGTACAGGCCTCATTACTTTGCCTTAGTGGTGGGCCTAGGCTCTGACTGTCAATGGTATCTATACACACACACTTATGGGTCTCTAATACAGATATTGATAAAAATGACATGGGAAAAGGCTAGACAATCATTTGGAGTACAGGCACAGAGGTTCCTTGGTAACATCAGACTCAGGATCAACACTGTGTCAGAGCCTAGAGCTTCCATTAATCATCAACCTCTTTCTGTCTTCACTCAAACTTGGGTAATTACAGGGCAGACTTGCAACAATGGATCAACTCAAAATGTTTGGAAAGATCCTTTGGAGCTGTCCTTTCTTCAGAAGCATTTCGTTGCTATGGGAACAGGTAATGCTACCCTCATTACTGTGAAGTCTTAACTAAGATTTGGAGAGATTGGACGAACCTCGTCTTCAGAACTTACCAATCGAAAGCTATCCTTTTGTAATGAAAACCTGTTTGAATCATTTTGTATGACAGTGACAGATTAAAGCAAGAACTCAGTGAATATATCTTGTATTATATAGGATTACAAGCAGAATTCAAAGAGGCCAGACCAAGTATTTAGCAGAAATGTGAGAGATGTAAAGAGAATCAGATGTGTGTCAGATGGCAATGTTTAGTTACGTAAGTGGATTTGATTCTCTTCTCCCCATTTTTTACTCCACTCTAGGGTAATCAATCCTTTAGGATTCACCTGAAGATTTCTGAGATTGAAGATCAATCTCCAGCACACTACTGCAAAGAAAACAAGGAAGAAAAATTATTGATGCTTTCAACAAAGCATTGTCTTCCTTTTCTTTGAAACCTTTCGTTTACACCATTCAAATATTGGAGAAGCGTGAAAGGTTCTTGCACTAATGTTCAAGATTAATCCAATTGGATACTAAAGAGTCAACAGCCTTTTCCAATTGGCTGTGTAAAGGTAACACATCCAAAGGTTGGACCAATAAGGGATGGGTTAGAGGTCATGTGAACACGACTTCAAGAATTGACCTGAGCCAATTTGGCAGCCTTACTGCTCATGACCAACACTCCTTCCATCCAGCCTCTACACTCTGGAGCCTTCTCATAATCAGTTTCATGAAGCTTGGGCAACCTCAGTGGGTCAGGTAACCCCTGTGGGCATTTCTCAGTCTATGTTTTGGTCCATTCTCACAACAGCGTCAGCCCATGCAAATCCTAGGGATTAAATCAGCAAAATGAATTCAAAGATCATGGATAACAAGGTATGGAGCTGGATGAACACAGCAGGCCAGGCAGTATGAAAGGAGCAGGAAAGCTGACGTTTCGGGTCTAGACCCTTCATTTCTGAAACGTCAGCTTTCCTGCTCCTCTGATGCTGCCTGGCCTGCTGTGTTCATCCAGCTCTACACCTTGTTATCTCAGATTCTCCAGCATTGGCAGTTTCTACTATCTCAAAGATCATGGAGTCCATTCTTTATAATCGTCATGATGTAATCCAGAAATATGAACTCGGAAATCCAGGCTGACATTGGAATTATCAGCAATCCACTTAGGGTGCATTGTCAAGGGTTTCTTTAAGGTTTTGACCAACACATTAAACTTTTCCTGTCCCCTCTGAGTGGGTATAAAACACACCAAACAAGAGCAGGAATGTTATTTTCAGTGTTCTGAATAATATTTATCCTAAAATTAGAAAAATCATCTCATCAAAGATCACATTGCAGTTTGTGGGAACTTGCTCTGCACAACTACTTGCTACATTTCTGCATGACACCTCAAAAAAAAAAGTATTTCATTGACTGTAACGGACCTTGATATATCCTTCCATGCAGATTTAATGAATCTGATTTAATGATTGGGGGTCAGGTAACACCACACAACATCAAGAAACACATTGTGATATGATCTGAGGTGGACCAGTCATAGTTCAGAGCAATGGTAGCTGGGTGCCCTCATGTTGCCTCTGGAAACCAGGGCAGAAGTGAACTCTGATAAATTAAAATGACTGCACCTCTGGGTTTTACATGGCCATGACAGAAGAAATCAGCAGTAACTACCACAAAAAACCATTAGTTTATTGAATTCTATTAACATCATGCCGAATTAAAAATATAAAGCTTGATCCAAACCAAACAACTTGTATGTATATAGCGCTGTTTCCATAGTGAACCATCCGAAGATACTTCACAGGAGGACAGAGGTTGGCAACGAGTCATAATGAAAGATGTTAGAACAGGTGACCAAAAACTCAGAAGAGAGGTTTGTTTTACAAAATAGAGATAACACAGTGTGGACTGGAGGAACACAGCAGGCCAGGCAGAATCAGAGGAGCAGGAAAGTTGATGTTTCGGGTCGGGACCATTCTTCACAAATGATTTCTGGAGAAGGGTCCCGACCCGAAACGTCAGCTTTCCTGCTCCTCTGATGCTGCCTGGCCTGGTGTGTTCCTCCAGCTCCACACCTTGTTATCTCCGGTTCTCCAGCATCTGCAGTTCTTACTATCTCCGTTTTACAAGATAGCTTAAAATAGGAATAGAGGTGACAGAGAAGGTTTAAGGAGCAAGTTCCAAAGGGTAAAGCCTGTCAATCTCACTCAAACTTACAGAACACAGAGGCCTAGATAGAGTGGATGTGGAGAAGATGTTTCCACTAGTAGGAGAGATGAAGACCTGAAGTAACAGCCTCAAAATGAAGGGAGGAACTGAGGCTTTGGAATTGAGATGAGAAGGAATTTCTTCAGCCAGAGGCTGGTGAATCTGTGGACCTCACTGCCGCAAAGGGCTGTAGAGGCTAAGTCAGTGAGTGTGTCCAAGACAGAGATAGATAGGTTCCTGATTAGTAAGGGGATCAAGGGTTATGGAGAGGAGGCAGGAGAATGGGGTTGAGAATCATATCAGTCATGATTGAATGGCAGTTTAGAGTCAATGGGCCAAATGTTCTAATTCTGCTCCTATATATAATGGTCTTAGGGCACAGTTGCATGTCTTCGAACAATGAGAGCAGGGAAATATGCAAGAGGCTAAAATTGGAGGACAGTTCTCTCAGAGGTGGCTATAGAGATAGGGTGACAGGATGAGGTCAGGGAAACCAATGGAAAGTTCCAAAACACACCTGTTCATTCAATGGTGATATGAAGGAATACCAGCGCAAGATGTACTAATAAAAACAGTAAAACATCAACCCTCTTGTGGAGTATGTTGTTGTAAATTCAAGAACATGACACATAAGGAGCAAAGTGCACATATTGATCTGTTACCACGATGTGGACTTTGCCTGCCTTTTCAAACTCTCTCGCCTCACCGGAGGCACGTTGACCCTCAGGTTAAACTCACCACCAGTCTTCTCGCTCTTTAATGAGGGCGGTCCCCGGGGTCTTTGGTGATTTTAGCTCCCTTAACATAAGAACTGGGTAATGTTGTGCTGACTCATCCACTAGAAGTTAATTCGAGCTCCTGGTATCTGCATTATGTTATAGTCACAGGTATTTCTGTGCCAGGGCTAGTATTAAGCTATTTGATTACATACAGCAATCCATTTCCAACCGCATGTCAAGCTTCAAGTGGCCCGAGTTAAGTTAGAGACCGAGATTGTTCTATCCTCAGGTCACGTGCTATGATACAGTGATTTTATCATGCGGATGCCTTTTAGAAGTACACTGCATGGTAAATGCGAGACAGAACACAACACGTTGCTATGTGAAAGTAAACAAACCACAAACAGATAAGCACATGACAGACTGATGTCAAGTGTGAGGCAGTATGACTCTAACAGGAAGCAGGTGAAGAATGCCGAGTGTTTAAATATCTTGATTTTATTCGGCGTCAATGCAATAAAATTCCCATAACTGGACAAAGATTTCAGAGCGAAAGACATTAGGGGGCATCGAGACATATCAAAAAGCTTGGTTGAAGCTGTAGTTTTTGGGAGTGTCTTAATTCAGGGAAGAGGTGTTTGAGGAGAGAATGTGGATCTTGGAGGCTGGACAGTTTCCGATGGTGGGGCAAAGAAAGTGAGGGGGCAGGGGAAGATATGAGAGACACCAACGTTGGACGAAAACAGAATTCTCAGAGGCTTGTATGATATTTCAGGGCAGGATTAACCATACGCTCTGCTGGAGGCAATGCTGATTAATGAGTAGAGATGAATATGTTGTAATATTTGGCAGTACAGACAAAGAATCTAATTTGAAAACAATTCCTGCTAATTCAAGTACACGGGGCTTTGTCTCCACAGATGTCTGTGACATGTACCTCTGGAGAGTGAGCCTCACCTCATTTGTAGCCTAGCAGGAAGGTGAAGGCAATGTTCCGTGACTGCACAGAGTGCTGTGGAGTTTAATTACTCAATAGCTCTTACAAACTATATCTAGTTGCCATGCCAACACCTCGTGAAACACAGACTTTAGCATGAAGTATGGGGATTCTCTGGCTCAATTCCTGTCCTCTTTAGGACTTGAATAAAGTAATTGCGGCAGTTTGACATTGGGGTTTTTCTACCTTGTCTGGCACAATCTGAACATTTATTGAACTGGGCATATATTGGTTAGCTCAGTTGGCTGGATGGATGGTTTGTGATGCAGAGTGATGCCAACAAGTGAGAGTTCAATTCCCATGTGGTCGGAGGTCACCATTCTCAACCTCACACATTGCTGAAGATGTGGTGACCCTCAGGTTAAACTCATCTACAGTTGTTTCTCTCTAATGAGGGACAATAGTGACTTTGCCTTTACTTTAGAACAGAGTGCAATGTGACTACACCAGGGACAGCATCAAGAGATACTGGGGAACTCTGCAGAGGAAGACTAGAAGCTGTCAGATCATTTGTTACAGCTCCAAAGTCTGCAGTAGTTTGGGAGAGTTTGTGACTTGGTGAGATAAAACCTGAGGAGTACACAGAAAAAAAGATCAAAATCAAAAAGTTGTTCCCTTTTGTTTCTAAGTTCACGTGGGTCCATTGAAATGAATTTGATCTCCCAACATAACTATCCATGTGCTCTAACTAATGTGTGAATGCCCTTTGTGAAGGTGTAATCACAACATTTAACAAATGGTGAGAATTGTTTACTTGGAGAGCATGCTCCCAGTTTGTGGATAGTCCCTGTACCTTCAGTGGGCTTATGTCAGGCTATTCTCATAGAAACTGGAAAGAAGGCCAAAGGGCAAAATTAGAAAGAGGCCTTTCTGCTGCTGTAGACTCTTGTCTCACGGAGTGCAGGTGCGTGACTGAAGGCACATTCCTTTCAGGAAGCAGTGTCAACGTGACCTCGAAAGGCAAAGGCAGTGACCAACCCAAATGAACAATCACTAAAGATACAGTAAAAGGCAAAAGAAAGAAAGCATTCAGTCAAAAATGTGCAACTCCTGATTTCAGAATGTCCTGAAGACCTCAACCAATGCAGTATTACTGTTGTAACACAGGAAACGTGGCAACCAATCTGGGCAGAATAAGCTATTGCAAACAGCAATGTCACAAATAGCCAGATATATCGGGCAGCCAAGGCACTGGGAATAACTCTCTTCCTATTCATCATAAGGAATCTGTGGGATATTTCATGCCCATCTGAGCAATCTGATGTCCCACTTGTGAAGCTCAATGCAGTCTCACGAGAAGAGATTGGGCAGCGAGGAGGTGGGTAGTTTTTTGCAGTGGCATGGCTGAGGAACTGGCACCAGGCCTTGTTGAGACATTGATGTATAGCCTGACCAGCTAGCTAGACCTGGTAGCTCCGAGAAATTCAAGGCAGCAGTAGCTCAGTGAAGCTAGCTGTTTAGTAGGAAGCTGAAATTCCTCTGATAGTTAGATATTTGTGAGCAATTCAAAGAAATATGGAGAACTAGGTTTCAGAAGGAGAGATTGAATTACCAGGATGCAGACAGTTACTGAGGTAGACCAAGTCAGAGCAACTTTGAGGAAATTCAGAAGCTACACCTTTGAAAGTGAAGATTTTATATTCCATGTGAAGGAGACAAAGTTATAATGAGGTTTGATGCTCTAACGGTGGGTGGGTTCCTGAAAAATCCATAATATCTGCCCTTGATTACAAGAGATGTTCAACCAAAGTTTTTGTCATCCATATTTACCTCTGTTAATTCTGGATGTTAGAGTAGGAAGTTTCATATTCGCATGTATGATTTGGGGTGTGGTCAGGAACTCTGCAAAGCAATGACTCAAAGGATGCAGCGACATTGCTGATGAAGTCAGAGTCACAGAGATATACAGCACAGAAACAGACCCTTCAGTCCAACTTGTCACTTCCGACCAGATATCCTAAATTAATCTAGTCCCACTTGCCAGCATTTGGTCCATATCCCTCTCAACCCTTCCCATTCATATACCCATCGAGATGCCTTTTAAATGTTGTAATTGTACCAGCATCCATCACTTCCTCTGGCAGCTCATTCCATACACACACCACCCTCTGTGTGAAAAAAAAATCAACCTTTATGTCCTTTTAAATCTTTCTCTTCTCATCTTAAACTTATGTCCTCTAGTTTTCGACTCCCCCACCCCAGGGAAAATACCTTGTCTATTCACCCTATCCATGCCCCTCATGATTTTATAAACCTCTATAAGGTCACCCCTGAGCCTATGACGCTCCAGGGAAAATAGCCCTAGTCTATTCAGCCTCTCCGTATAGCTTAAATCCTCCAACCCTGGCAACATCTTTGTATATCTTTTCTGAACCCTTTCAAATTTCACAATATCCTTCCTTTAACAGGGAGACTAGAATAGCCCATAGTATTCCAAAAGCCGCAACATGACCTCCCAACTCTTATACTCAATGGACTGACCAATAAAGGAAAACATACCAAATGCCTTCCTCACTATCCTATCTACCTGCAACTCCACTTTCAAGGAACTATGAACCTGCACTCCAAGGTCTCTTTGTTCAGCTAAACTCCCCAGGACTTATCATTAAATGTATAAGTCCTACCCTGGTTTGCCTTTCTAAAATGCAACACCTCACATTTATCTAAATTAAATTCCACCTATCACTCCTTGGACCATTGACCCATCTGATCCATATCTCATTGTACTGAGGTAACCTTCTTCGCTGTCCACTACATCTCCAATGTTGGTGTCATCTGCAAACTTACTAACCATACCTCCTGTGTTCACATCCAAATCATTTACATAAATGACAAAAAGCAGCGGACCCAGCACCGATCCTTATGGCACACCGCTGGTCACAGGCCTCCAGTCTGAAAAGCAACCCTCCACCACCACCTCTGTCTTCTACTTTTGAGCCAGGTCTGTATCCAAATGGCTAGTTCTCCCTGCATTCCATTCTAACCTTGCTAACCAGTCTACCATGAGGAACCTTGTCAAACACCTTACTGAAGTCCATACAGAATACCTCTTCCCTGATCAATCCTCTTCTTCAAAAAGCTCAGTTAAGTTAGTGAGACATGATTTCCCATGCACAAAGCCATGTTGACTATCCCTAATCAGTCCTTGCCTTTCCAAATACATGTAAATCCAGTCCCACAGGATTCCCTCCAACAACTTGCCCATGCCCATGTCAGGCTCACCAGTCTATAGTTCTCTGGCTTTTCCTTAACACCTTTCTTAAATAGTGGCACCACATTAGCTAACTTCCAGTCTTGTGGCACCTCACCTGTGGCTATCGACTTTACAAATATCTCAGCAAGGGGCCCAGCAATCTCTTCCCTCGCTTCCCACATAGTTCTAGTGTACATGTGATCAGGTCTTGGGGATTTATCCACCTTTATGCATTTTAAAATGTCCAGCACCACCTCCTCTGTAATATGGACATTTTTCAGAGTTCTAGGGTACACCTGATCAGGTCCTGGGTTTTTAACTATTTATCCACAGGATGTGGTCATTTCAGGTAGAATTTACTTCCCATCCATGAGAATGTCAGGACAAATATCTGTTGAGAGTCGAATTGACTTCAGAGGGCAGTTACCAGTCAACCATATTGCTGTGGGACTGGAGTCACGTGTAGGCCAGACCAGGCGAAGATGGCTGATTTCCTTCCCCAAAAGGAAGTCACCGATCATGTGGGTTTTTTTTAAACCACAATCCTCTGATTGGCCAGCAGCTGCCAACAGGTGGGACTTCAGCCTGCATAGTCCTCAATGCTGATTGGCACATGGTGCTGTAGGCCTTCCTGCAAAGAGGTGACATGAAGCTCTGGCCAGCTCTCTCTCCACTTCCCATTTCCACAAAACCTTCACATGAACCTAGCAACTGTTCTCGTTTTCATAACAGGACA
The DNA here is from genome assembly GCF_021869965.1 of Rhincodon typus. Classification (NCBI taxonomy): domain Eukaryota; kingdom Metazoa; phylum Chordata; class Chondrichthyes; order Orectolobiformes; family Rhincodontidae; genus Rhincodon; species Rhincodon typus. Next base: position 32,854,179 of record NC_063361.1, on the reverse strand, counting down.
TAGTTCCCACTCATCCAAGGTGCCAGCAGTTGCACCAGACTTCCCAGGAATCGGGCAATCTGATTGGGTTGAAAGGAAAAACTGGTTCCCAATTTTGTTACGTTTGTGAAAATCCTCCATTAGGCAGCAAACTAAGGCCCTAAACTAAACACAAGCCTGCTCCTGTTCAACTTTGGCCCTGTGGAAAACCAACAATTCTGTCCAGGAATGAAATTCCAAAAGGAATCCAATTTTTTCCAGCAGTCCCTATATAATTGTAAAAGCTACAATGCCATGAAATCAAAGATAAATATGATGTCACTGGGTTGAGGGAATTCAGTGTTCAGTCCTCACCAACTCAACCATATCCCCAAATGGGTTGAACAGCTTTGCTTGCCAAGTGGCTTTTGTCAAGTAGAAAAATAAGAACACCGTCTTTAACCCAAGCCTGTGAATTCACCAAATAACTAGGGACTTACTCCTGTCAGTTTGTGAGATCACCAGCAGCCTGTGGCCAAAACCCCCTGTAAAATGTTATTGTCATGTGTGGCCATTTCTTGTGTATGAGCTATTTATGGTTTCTTTTCTGTGTGTCTGTACAATGTTGAACCCAGAACAGGGCGTGCAATGTTCTTGCATGGTTATGCATGTGTGCAGTTGAGCAGGACCATGACCTGTGACTAAAGCCAGGTCACATCTAACGCTCTCAACCCACACCAGTCTCCAAGTGATGCAAGCCCACAACTGATGCCAGCCTGTGACTGAGGCCACCATGAACACAGTTCAAATCCCAGCTCACAACCAATGTCAGCTTGGGACTAGCTGCAGTCCCCGAGCATGCAGGTTGGCAATCCTATAGTTCCTTCCCTGAATAATGTTGCAGCAGTAACTGCTGCTGGTCCTCTTTGTCTGGCAGCTTTCCGACCCATTTGTCACTTGTCGGCTTTTTATTGCCTTTCTGTGAAAATAATTTTCTGTCAGGAGATGGCTGCACCTTTTGCTCAATGGGAGGGTCCACTTTCCCAAAATCTTTTCCAAAAGTAAGTTTATAAACTGAGTCCGGGGGTTCCAGTGGAACACAAAGTACAGTGTGTTTAAACCAAACTGGACATTGGACCTGGACTGCAGTTATATTGTGTATAGTGATTGTAATGAAGTGAGCCCTCATAGGTGGACCTCATAGAATATGAGTTCCCTTTCTGGGGCTGTTTACCTGGTCAATTGAGGGAGCCCAGGCTGTACAGATATAAACAGGAGTGTCAGGGGTTCTGATCACTGTGGGAGCCAGCTCTGTACTAGCTGGGTCAGTATTATGTATTGTGCACTATGTGTAAATACAGGGTGACTTGGTGACAGGATACCAGCCTTTGTGGAGTTATTTCACTATACATGACATCAAATCCAAATGAAACATTCTCCCTCAAGTGTTTCTCATTACAGTGATTTGGAGCAATCAGTTCACAGCCCAGCTGTAGGACAATCATTTTTCAAACCATTCACTTCCATCTTTCACAATTCAGCTAAGAACAGTTACAGGCTTCATTAGTGACCTTTAAAAGGAATTTGATTCTACACTTGAATAGGAAAATAAACTACGAGGGCTCTGGGAAGACAGCAGGGGAGTGGGACTAATTGGATAGCCCTTTCAGAGATAGTATGTGGTTTAACTGCAACACTGCTCCCACTGTTTAGAGTGAACCTCTACATTCAATCTGTCTCACGGATTCTCTTGCCTGTACCATGGGCTACCATGCGTGTTGAGACTCTGGGGTTTGAATTTGCAATGCAGAGTGGGAGAGAGAAAGAGAGAAAGAGAGAGGGAGGGAGGGAGAGTCAGTCTCTCTTTAAACTATACCGTCTCCACTCTGACTGTGCTGCCTCAAGTTGTCTCTGCTTTATCAAGAGTGGCCGTTGTGTGACACTCAGGATTGAACAAACTCTTGAACTAATCTCTGTAGCACATACTCTTCCATCCTGTATTCTCAGAACCTCTCAGATTGCTGCCATAAGCATCATAGCATTAGTATGCATTCTCATTATATACTGAAGCACATTTCTAACAGCCTCTTTCTCCACTGTATTGTTCTCTGTGCCTCTCTGACCATGCAGAGCCCAGGGGTATTGTCTCAATGGGACACTGTCCAGTTTAAAATAGGACTCCCTTAAGACAGAAAATCACACTCATCTTTCAAAGAGTGACTTGTGTTTAACGTTGGGCAGCACAGACAAGAGGCGTTGCAGAGTTGAAATATTCAGTATTTTGTTAAGGAAAGAGGATTCTGAAAGTGCCAGTGATTATTGATCATGCTCCTGAGCCAGTGCAGGAGCACAGATTCTGCAGAAAGCTCCATTGCTCATCAACACACACAGACAGAATTAAAGACTGAAGCTTTCTGGGATGTAATTAGATGTATGGCTGCACATCCTCCAATCCTCCACAGGCTGCACTATCATTTCTGCAGTAAAACTAAAACAGCCACTTTCACTCTCAGAATCCTATTTGCCCCATGTTTAATTAATAAAACATCCTTTTGTGTACTTTTGGATAAAATTCCCAGATCAGCAGTGTCAGGAGTATTGTAACCTGGTCTGGTAATGCATACTGGTGATATTACCAAATGCTTAAAGCTTCAATCCTATTTAAGTTTTTAACATGGCTGTTAATCTATTCTGTCTCAGCCTGTTTATATTGTGGGTGGTGTGACTCTACTCTGCAGGAAGCTTGCCACATATGGCACCCGAGGGTGACAGGGTAAGGTGACAACAATGGCTCCAGCTTGACTGTGTCAACGAGCCGATACCAGAACCTGGTCCTAGTCTGACAAATTCACCAACATGCTGTACAGATACATGCTCGAGGAATGTTTGGTGGTGGGTGGTTTTGGATTAGAGTGAGCAGGTGGCATTCCTGGTCAGTGTTGATAGGACCTGAAATTGAGACTGTGAAAATTCAAATTTCCAGCAGGGTCCCAGAAAGAAAGCCCCTTCACTAATGCGTCCCTCCCCACTGACCCCCACCTCAATCGGGTCCCACCTGAAAGACTGAACCGTTCCACTGTCTGACCCACAGCTGTGGCACTCAAAATGCAATGTCAGCAAACTCCCTGCAGCAGCAAATCAGGAAACAGTAACAGGGCTGTCATGAAGAGTCGTCCAGACTTGAAACGTTATTATCCTCTCTCTCTATGGATGCTGCTGTGATTTCTGGCATCTTTTGTTTTCAGTACAGATTCCAGAATCTGCAGTAATTTGCTCCTACGACAGAAACAGTTACACTGTATGACATTTCTAAAGCCTTGGAGCTACTGATACAGATGGGAGCCCAAGTTAATGATAGCATCTTAAAGCAGAGTGTCCTTACTTCACTCCCTGGAAAGTCTTCCACAACATTGAGAAAGTATGTGTGTGTGTGTGTGTGTGCCCATTGCACATTATTAAATGCGCAACTACATCTTCTGTACACAACTTCACAATTAAACTCATGATACAAGAACAGGAACTTGTATTTTTTTTTGGAGTGCCTGTATTCCGAAGATGATTGAGTGATTTCCAGAGGATGAGGAGATCAATGAGCAAGAAACAAAGAAGAATTGAGGGATGCTGCAGGATATTTTTTGGGAAGTGAAGAAATGACATATTCCTTTAAGATGTACCTTGGAGGACCATCAGCAGCTCCAAGCTCTCAGAATGGTGACAAGATTTTGATCCTGTCATTATTTTCTGATTGGGAGGAGACCAAAAGTACCACTGGAGGTAATAGTTTTGGAAGAGTCCATTACAAAAGCAGGGAAATAATAAAGGCAAAACTTTAAAAGCAAATTACAAAATCAGAGATGACAGATCGTGGGGGTTGGGGTTTGCAGGGAGTTGGAATCAAATATTTTCACTTGGTGGCAGTACCCCATTCACAGGAAAACTGCACATGCAAAACACATGGTCCCTTCTGATCCACTCATTCTCCAAACCGGAATAAAGAAAACCCCACAGGACACCTCATTCCTTTTCCTCTCCCTGTAGCTAAGCTGAGAACCAGTATCAGCTGTTTTACATGCTCTGTACTCAAAAGGTTGGGCAGGGGGAGGTGGTGGTATTATCGCTACACGATTAATCCAGAGACCCAGATAACATGCTGGGGGGCCCAAGTTCGAATCCCGCCACAGCAGATGATGGAATTTGAATTCAATAAAAATATCTGGAATTAAGAATCTAATGATGACTGTGAATCCATTGTCGATTATCAGGAAAACCCATCTGGTTCATTAATGTCCTTTAGGAAAGGAAACTGCCTACATGTGACACAGCAATGTGGTTGACTCTGAACTGCCCTGCCCTCTGGGCAATTATGGATAGGCAATAAATGCTGCCTAGCCAGCGACGCCCTCATCCCGTGAATGAATAAAAATAAAGTGGTTGCAATCAGGCACAGAGCCTGGCCAAAGGTCATAGAGTTATAAAGCACAGAAGAGGTCCTTGGGCCTATCAGGGTCTGCACCAACCTATCTATACTAATCCTGCTTTCCAGCACATGACCTAATGGTCGACGGTTCCAGCTGTAGCTGCCCCTCACTGGCCCACCATACAACTTGATGCTGTGCTAAATCCTTAATGTACAATTTGTTTGTCTTAATATTGAGTCATGTTCCACCAGGGAGTCCATCCAATAGTTATTAACTTTAGGGAAGTTTTTTCAATGCTGCTTTCCAACTCAATTACCTTCATAATGAGACTGACAAATGATCATTGATAAAGATGTGATATTACAACAACTCATTTGTCCCAACTTCTGAGGCCAAAAACAAACCTTGCACAGAGCATACTGCATGCTTGTGGAACTACCAAGTTTTATCCAAATTCATCTTTGTGGCTTCCAAAAAGGTAATTTTATCTTCCATTTTAACTTGTCCCAAAATTGTGCAAAAATCAGGGGTCACTTGTACCAGACGGAAAACTGCTGTAGAACACATTGCTGGAAAGAAGATAAACAGAAATGTACTGTCCAGGTGGTGGATCAATATCAGAGAGGGCCAGTGACCTAGTGACTTGAGTCTGCGTCACATTGAATATTGTCAACATTAAAGAGCAAGGTTTTATTTAAGCCAGAAAGACTCCATTTTAAAAAGAAATAATGTTCTAAATGTAAACAGGTGGAGTTTTATTAATAGAACCCAACTTTTACAAGGAAACAAAGCCTTTGGTGTTTCAATCCATAGAATTCTCTTTGATAAACAATCTCAGTCAAGGTTTCTTCAATGCTAACTATTGTCATTACTGGAGATCCACAGATTCAAAATTTGGAGACACTGTTTAGTGACTTGAACTGTTTGGCATCAACAAGCCAGACCTTGTTGGGAACTGGTCATCATGTACCCCCTCCTTCTAGAATTCTTCCAGCCCCCTTCAACTCGAAAAATAGACGTCACAACTTGTTGCGAGTGTGAGCTGTGAGCTTTGGCACAGCATGTGGTACCGTGAGAGCAAACAAGGCATCAGGTCACCTCATGAATGGAAGGACCAGAAGTCTGTCCAGCTCAACTGATGTAACCTCAACACACAAAGAAAATAAGGTGAGTTGTGTCAATCAGGTCAACAAAGAAATAAAGAGAGGTTTAAAAAAAAAGGTAAGCAGAAAGGAAGAACAAAATCAAATATTATTTCAAATTTAAAATATTTTTAAGTCTGGAAGAGCTCACCACCTACAGGATTGAGATTTGTCATTTTAAACAATTTTAATCATCTCCTCTGGAAAAGTTGATTGGCAGACATTATCAGTTAGCACATTGTGATGATTATATCTGTGCTGTTATGTACAGGCCCTAACTTTCTGCAGTGAGTTTAATGTGTAATTAATCTACAAATCCGGTGGACAGTTAAATATAACGAGGAGGATGAGATGCTGTCTGGTGGCAAACAGCAGCGAGGTCAATTCCAGAGATTTACAACTCACAGTGTATCTCTCTATCAATAACAATATTGTACATTCATATAGCACCTTTAATGTAATACAGTATCCAAGGATCTACATCGCACTGTAGTAAAACGAACATGATATCAATGCTATAAGGGAATAATAAGTTGGATGACCAATTGGTAGGAGATAGCACAATGGTATTATCACTAGACTGTTAATCCAGAGACCCAGGTAATGTTCTGGGGACACAGGTTTGAATCCCACCATGTAATGTGAATTCAATAAACATCTGGAATTGAGAGTCTAAGGATAACCATGAAACCATTCCCAATTGTCAGAAAAATCCATCTGGTTCACTAATGTCCTTCAGGGAAGGAAACTGCCATCCTTACCTGGCCTACATGTGACTCCAGACCCACAGCAATGTGGTTGACTCTAAACTACCATCTGGGCAATTAGAGATGGGCAATAAATGTTGGCTTAGCCAGCGATGCCCTCATCCCGTGAATGAATAAAACGAAAGATTTTGAGGGTCATCTTAAAGGAGGAAAGTGAGCTAGACAGGTGAAGAGGTTCAGGGAGGGAATACCAGAGTTTGTGGTTCAGATAAAAAGGCACATCCACCAAATGTGCAGTAATTAAAGCTGGGATGTTTAGGCATTCAGAATTAAGTGTGCACAGATATCTGAGCGTTGTGCAATGGGAGAAAATGGCAGAGAACGGAAGGAGTGATCCATGGAGCAATTTGGAAACAAGGATGAGAATTTTAAAATCAAGATATTGTTCGGCTGGAAGCCAATGTGGGTCATTGAGCATTAGGGTGGTAAGACAGTGAGATTTGGTGTTAAAAGTTTGGAGTTACAACACAGGAGGCAGTATTCTAAACAATCTCAAATCTCTAGAATGGGGTACTGCCACGAAGTGAAAATATCTGATTCCAACTAGAAGTGGGAGGACAGCTGGGAGCGTGTTTGAATCCTCAACAATTCCTGAAATATAATGGCTGATTTTCACATTAATAATATTGTATTGCTTACACAACGAGTAACACAGCGTGATGGTTCCTTTCTTAGGGAAGCGTACAGATGCGTTGGAGGCAGATCAGAGCAGGTTTACTCAGTGATAAATAGAAAATGCTGGAGAAACTCAGTCCGGTGGCCCATCTGCAGAACTTGAAACATTAACTCTGTTTCTCTCTCCACCGTTGCTGCCAGACCTGCTGAGTTTCTCCAGCAACTTCTGGTTTTTTTTTGTTATTTCAGAGCTCCAGCATCTACAGTTTCTTTGTTTATTTTATTACATTAATACCTGAATGAACGGATTGTCTTCCAAGGAAAAATCCAACAGACGGGTGTGGGGTGACTTGATTTACATTTACAAGATTGTGGACTGTCTTGACGGGAAGGATGTGGGAAGGATGTGGGAAGGATGTGGGAAGGATGTGGG
>NC_063361.1:32827956-32846836 GCF_021869965.1 Rhincodon typus | reverse complement strand
TGTGGGAAGGATGTGGGAAGGATGTGGGAAGGATGTGGGAAGGATGTTTCCTCTTGTGGGCGAGCCCAGAACTAGGGGCATGGTTCAAACCTTAGGGGTTGTCCTTTTAGGGCAGAGCTGAGCAGGAGTTTTATCTCTCGGAAGGTTGTGTAACTTTGGAACTCTCTGCCTCTGAAGGTGGTGCCTTTGACTGTTTTTAAGGTAGAGGTAGATAGATTCTCATTAGGCAGGGAATCGAGGATAGATGGGAATATGGAATCTAAAACAGAAACAGATCAGTCATACTGAATCGCGAAACAGGCTCAAGGGGCTGAATGGCCTACTCCTGCTCAAAATTCATATGCTCGTGTGTTTTGGGAAGGCAGTGGGATAGTGTTAAAGTCACTGGATAGGTAACCGAAAACCTGGGACTGAACTCCACAAGGGCAGGTAGTGAGATTCAATAAAATCTGGAATTAAAATCTAGCCGAATAGAGGCCATGTGTTGATTGTTATAAAACCCCATCTGGTTCACACATGAGCTTTAAGGAAGGAAATCTGCCATCCTTACCCAGTCTGGGCTATAAAAGACTCCAGATCTCTGAAATGGCCCAACCAGCCATTCATTTCAAGGACATCTAGGGATTAGCAACCACTGCTGGCCCTCCCTATATCCCATGAAAGAATAAATGATGTTCATATGTTATTCTTCTGGGGGAAGTGGTGTCATAATAGTCATGTGACTGGACGATTCAGAGGCCCAGACAAATGCTGTTGGAGCGTGGCTTCAAATTCTACCATGGACTGCCGGTGGAATGCCCATTTAATCAATGACATACTAGTTGATAATAATCTGGGATAATGAAGGTAAATAATATGTTGGCCTTTATGGCAGACTGACATACGAGGGAAGACTGGATCGACTGGGCTTGTACTCGCTGGAATTTAGAAGAATGAGGGGGGGGGATCTCATAGAAACATATAAAATCCTGATGGGATTGAACAGGCTAGATGCGGGAAGAATATTCCCAATGCTGGGGAAGCCCAGAACTAAGGATCACAGTCTAAGAATAAGATGTAAGCTATTTAGGATTGAAATGAGGAAGAATTTCTTCACGCAGAGAGTTGTGAACCTGTGGAATTCTCTCCCACAGGAAGCTGTTGGGGCCAGTTCATTAGATATATTCAAGAGGAAGCTGGACGTGGCCCTTGCAGCTAAAGGGATGAAAGAGTATGGGGAGAAAATGGGAGATTTCTGAGGAAACTGAGATTGCATGATCAGCCATCATCATATTGAATGGTGGTGCAGTCTTGAAGGGCAGAATGGCCTACTCCTGCACCTATTTTCTATGTTTCTACATTTATTGCAAGAGGGTTGGAGTACAGGAGCAACCAAGCCTTATTGTAGCTGCACAGAACTTTGGTGATCCCACATTAGAATACTGAGTGCTGTGCAGTTCTCCCTCCCTAAGAAAACATATACTTACAATGGAAAGAGAGAGCAGCGAAGGGTCACAGACTGATTCCTGGGATGACAGATTTGTTGTATTTGGAGAGATTGGGCTGATGGGGTCTGTATTCACTAGGGTTTGTGGGGACCTCATTGAAATTCAGAGCGGGCTTGTTGGGATTAGACCGAGTGCAGGGCAAATGTTTTCCACTGGCTGGGGGTGGGGAAATGGGGAGTTGTTGAGGGGCAGTTCCAGAGTAAGGGGTCACAGTCTCAAGTTGCATGGTAGGCCATTTTGGATTGAGATGAGCAGAAATTACTTCAGAGAGTGGTGAACCTATGCAATTCTTACTTCATAAGGCTTGACCAAGTCACTAATATATTTAAGAATAAAATGTCTAGATTTTCAGACACTAAATGCATCAAGGGTCATGGAGAAGAGTGGGAGTGTGGCGTTAAGATAAAAAAAATCAGCCAAGATTTTGTTGAATGGATGGGCCAAATGGCATAACTCTGTTCCTACCTTCATGAAAGGAAAGTTAGGGGTTGTGACCATGAGTCAATTAAATGTCATAAAAACCCATCTGGTTCACTAATGTCCTTTAGGAAAAGGAAATCTGCCATCCTTTCCCAGTCTGATCTACATGTGACTCCAGAACAGCAGCCATGTGGATGACTCTTAACTGTCCTCTGCAATAATGGCAAGGCACGTAATTCAAGAGCGATTAGAGATGGAGACCAAACGCTGACCTTGTCAGTGACCCCCGGTCCCGTGAAGGAATAAAAACAGAAAAGGCTGGAATGAAGCAATTAGCACCATTCAGGTTGGAGGCAATCTCCACTTGACGGTTTTTGGTAACAGCTGAGATTGGGATGTTATCACTAGAGTAATAAACGACCGAATCTGACACCTCTTAAAGCCACATAATAAAATCAGCTTATGCTGAATAATAAATAACCCTCACAATAATACAATAGAACACACCAGTGAGCTTGCTATGTTGCAGGACAACTTAGACAGAATCAACAGGAGAGAAACCTGATACCACATAATAACTCAAAACTAACCCATTGGATCTTCAACAAAGCACAGCTTGGTAATGGAAATCAGAATGACACTGGCACCATACTCTATACTTACAATCCCTGTTTACTTTCACACAGTAGGTAGAAAACCATCCGAGGAGGTTCATAGGAGCTTAATTTGACAAAGAAGTGATTCTGAACAGGAGACGTATAAGTGTAGTTAAAGATGGAACCTCATAGAGGAGAAGAGCAATGCAGAGGGATTTACTGAAGGCATTATACAGCATAGGAACAAAGCAGCTTTGCAGAACACCTACGCTCCGTTCGCACTAAACAACTGCGCCTCCCAGTCGCGAACCATTTCAACTCCCCTTCCCATTCCTCAGATGACATGTCCATCCTGGGCCTCCTGCAGTTCCACAACAATGCCACCCGAAGGTTACAGGAACAGCACCTCATATTCCGCTTGGGAACCCTGCAGCCCAATGGTATCAATGTGGATTTCACAAGCTTCAAAATCTCCCCTCCCCCAACCGCATCCCAAAACCAGCCCAGCTTGTCCCCGCCTCCCTAACTTGTCCTTCCTCCTACGTCAGGCCCCACCCCCATCTCCTACCTACTAGCCTCATTCTGCCCCCTTGACCTGTCCATCCTCCCTGGACTGACCTACCTCCTCCCTAACTCCCCACCTACACTCACCTTTACTGGCTCCATCCCCGCCTCTTTGACCTGTCTGTCTCCTCTCCACCTATCTTCGCCTCTATCCATCTTCTATCTGCCTCCCCCTCTCTCCCTATTTATTTCAGAACCCCCTTCCCCTCCCCCATTTCTGAAGAAGGGTCTAGGCCTGAAACGTCAGCTTTCCTGCTCCTCTGATGCTGCTTGGCCTGCTGTGTTCATCCAGCTCTACACCTTGTTATCTCAGATTCTCCAGCATCTGCAGATCCTACTATCTCTGAGCACATTCAGTTCAGACTCCAAGCTTGTTCCTACTTGATGTTTGGAATGTTTCCATATCTGGATGTGATATCTGGATGTGGAGGGGGAAGGAGTGTGTAGCCATGTGACCCAGACCTCCTGGTCCCTAGTATCCTGGCCAATATTTACTTTGCAACCAACATTCCTGACAAAAAAGGGTTATCTGGTTATCGTATATCTGATTGTGGGAACTTGCTTTGCACAAACTGGTGTCATATTTACAACATTACAACGATGACTACACTTAACAATACACTCTATTGGCTGTAAAGCATTCAGGGATATCCTGGGGTCATAGGAGAGAAACAGAGACAGAGAAAGACAGAGAGAGAGAGAATTGGTTGACATGAGGGACAGTATTCCACAAGGATGGGGTAAGGGGGAGGAGGCAGATCTTCAAGGATCTCAGCTGGTACAGGGACTGAACCCCATGCCATTGGCCTCGAGCCAAGCCAACTAACCCCATGGTTAGTTACGAAAGGCACAATGTAAATGCAAATACTTCTTATTTTGTTTGTGTAAAAGATGTAGATCACAAGACAAATGGATACACATGTGGAAAACCATCTGACTCGTCAATCTGAACAGATCGTCAAAGCTGTTCTTACAGCCTCTCTCAACTTTCCTGATGATTCTTCCTTCCGCTGACCTAATGAAATGGCAGAGTCCACAAGATGCAAACACTGACCCAGTGCTTTCTCAGTAACTGGAAATCAGTCACTTCCTCAATGTGAGAGATTCCGGAACTTTTAAACCCTAGTTTCCCTGTCAATACACTAAACCTTCCATTTAAAAACATTTTTAAATTCAGACATAGGGCCTGGTTGTATTAGAACATAGAACATAGGGCCTGTACTGTGCTGTACAGTTCTTCGGCCCACGACGTTGCGCCAAACTTTTACCCTAAACCTAAGGATTATCTAACCTCCACCCCTACCTTATATTATCATCCATATGCCTTTCTAATAGCTGCTTAAATGCCCCTAATGAGGCCGACTCCACTACCCTCTCCAGCAATGCATTCCCCGCCCCCACCACTCTCTGAGTAAAGAACCTACCTCTGACATCTCCCCTATATCTACCTCCACTCACTTTAAAACTGTCCCCTCATAATAGCTACCTCCACCCTAGGAAAAAGTCTCTGGCTATCCACTCTATCTATATCTCTGATCATTTTGTACACCTCTATCAAGTCACCTCTCATCCTTCATCGTTCTAAAGAGAAAAGCCCTAGCTCTCTCAACCTTTCCTCGTAAGACCTTCCCTCCATTCCAGGCAACATCCTAGTAAATCTCCTCTGCACCTTTTCCAGCGCTTCCACATCTTTCCTGTAATGAGGCGACCAGAACTGGACACAATACTCCAGATGTGGCCAAACCAAGGCTTTGTACAGCTGGAATATAACTTCACGGCTCTTGAACTCAATCCCTCTATTAATGAAAGCTAACACACCATACGCCTTCTTAACAACTCTATCCACCTCGGTGGCAGCTTTCAGGGAACTGTGGACATGAACCCCGAGACCCTCTGCTCCTCCACATTGCCAAGAATCTTTCCGTTAACCCTGTATTCTGCTTTCAAATTTGTTCCTCCAAAATGAATCACCTCACACTTTTCAGGGTTAAACTCTATCTGCCACTTCTCAGCCCAGATCTGCATTCTTTAAATGTCCCTTTGTAACCTAGAACAGCCCTCCGCACTATCCACACCTCGACCCACCTTCGTGTCATCCGCGAACTTACTAATCCACCCTTCCACTCCTACATCCAAATCATTTACAAAAATCACAAATAGAAGAGGACCCAGAACAGATCCTTGTGGTACACCACTCATAACTGAGCACCATGTTGAATATTTTCCGTCCACTACCACCCTTTGTCTTGTAAGGGTCAGCCAATTCTGAATCCAATCTGCCACATTTCCCTCTATCCAATGCCTTCTTACTTTCTGCATGAGCCTACCATGGGGAACCTTATCAAGCACCTTACTTAAATCCATGTATACCACATCCATGTGTTTGGACACCTCTTCAAATAGGTTTGAGAGGCATGATCTACCCCTCCCAAATCCATGCTATCACGAATCAAACTGTGCCTATCCAAGTGATCATAAATCCTATCTCTCAGAGCCCTTTCCAATAATTTGCCCACCACTGAAGTAAGACTAACTGGCCTGTAATTTCTGGGGTTATCCCTATTCCCTTTTTTGAACAAGGGAATGACGTTTGCCATTCTCCAATCTTCCGGCACTAGACCCGTGGACAGGGAGGACAAAAAGATCATCGCCCAAGGCCCTGCGATCTCCTCCCTCGCTTCCCATAGAATGCTTGGATCAATCCCATCAGGCCTGGGGGACTTATCTATCTTCAAGTTCCTACTACATCTTCCTTACTAATATCCACCTCCTCTAGCCTACCAGCCTGTTTCACACTGTCCTCCCCTACAACTAGGTCCCTCTCAGTTATGAATACCGAAGAAAAGTAATCATTAAGGACCTCTCCTATCTCTTTAGGCTCTGTGCACAAATTGTCTTTACAATCCTTGATTGGCCCTACCCTTTCTCTGGTCATTCTCCTTTTCCTCACGTACGTGTAAAAAGCCTTGGGGTTTTCCTTGATCCTGTCTGCCAAGGTTTTCTCATGCCTCCTTATAGCTCTCCTAAACCCTTTCTTCAGCTCCTTCCTGGCTAACTCGTATCCCTCTAGAACCTTTTCCGATCCGTATTGTAGAGTGATGGGGCTGTGTATGTTGACTCCGAAGACATCAATAAAACCTGGTCATTCAATAGTTAAACATGAAGGTGACCATTAAGCCCATCTTCAATGATTCGTCTCAAAATTCTTGATGTCCCCCTGTTGCAGCATCCAACTGGTTCTTAAATGATTCCAGAGTTTCTACCTGTGCTACTGTATCAGGAAATCCAGTGTGTGTGAATAAGGATTCACTGAGATCAGGCCCCAGTTTGTCTACTGTTCGTTTCAAATTGCATTTCGCTTTAACTTTTCACTGTAATTACAGTAATATTTCAGATATACTTGTTTCACTCCTTAGTCTCACTTCACTCTTTAATGTACCTCACAGATGTAGAAATGCTCGCTTTTCTCCTGTCTTTTGACATAACACAAATCTTTAACAATTTACCACAATATACAAGATGTGATTTTAATAAGCAGGGCATTTCCATTTCAGTGTTTAAGGGCTCTGGTGGAGAATGGTAGTGTTCCTACCTCTGAGCCAGGAGATCCGGGTTCAAGTCCCACCTGCTCCAGATATGTCATTACATTTCTAAACAGACTGATCAGGAAAATATCTATAAGACATGGTCTGATCAAGGCCCTGTACAGTTTGTTGCAATCTTTTCTCACCTTCATTACAACAGAATACAACAAATGGGAAGCATGGCTGGGCTGTTTGATCCCCTCTCACCTGCTCTGCTATTGGATAAAATTGTGGACAACATTTCTCAGCTCAACATTCCTGTCCCATCCCCTGAATTCCTACATCCTGTTGGTATCCAAACATTTACTGATCTCAGTCATGACTGTATTCAATAACACATCATCCTGCATGTTGGATAATGCAGTGAGTAACTGAAAGTCTTAACTGACATCAGGAGACAAGTGAATCAGTTTCTGGGATGTTGTTCTTCATGTTAACAACATGTAGCTAAAGTCATAACATGTACATCTTCTCAGGTTGTGCTTGATGTCTCATGGAGACCATGGTGTATTTTAGATGGAAGGAAAATAGCTACTAAGTAATAGGAAATTAACCCAGAATAAAATGCAACACACTAAAGATGCTGGAAGACTGAAATAAGCAGAGAAAGTTGCAGAAACTCAGCAGGTCTGGCAACATCTGTGGAGAGAGAAACAGAGTTAACGTTTCAGGTCTAGTGTGACTCTTCTTCAGAACTGCTGAAGAGTGGTCAATTCTGCTGAACCGCAGCTCCAAGGAAGAGTCAGACTGGACTCTGAGATGTTAACTCTGTTTCTCTCTCCACAGATGCTGCCAGACCTGCTGAGTTTCTCCAGCTTTCTCTGTGTTTGTTTGGAATAAACATATTTAATTGAGATGGAACCTTTCCTCTGTCTAAGATGTGACATAGGCATCCTTCCCAATAATTAGCCCAGGGTAATATCAGCAAGGGGCACTGGTAAACCCCCACCCATTGCATCCCAGAAATCAGCATTTACAATATCCTGGGATAAAGAATTCCAAAGATTCACAAGCCTCTGTGAAAACACTTCTCCTCAGCTCTGTGCTAAATGGTCAATCTCTTCTCCTGAGACTGTGACTCCTGACTGCACCCACCACCAGGCAGGGAAATATCCTCTGACAATTGCCTTGTCAAGTCTGTTAAAAATTTTAAGAGGTAAAATTTGTTTGTCCAATAAATTCTTCATCAACATCACTGAAGAGCACTTCACCGGCTGGTGACCCTTATACAACCTGCCTGAGGAATTGATAGAGGTTTGTGTAGTGCTGCTGTGAACAATTTTATCCCATTATGTATTTTCAATGAGACCACCTCCCAGTCTTCTTAATGCTAAGAAATACAGATCTAGCCCAGTCAGTCTCCTACATGGGACAATCTCCTTATTCCACAGCACTCATTCCACCATATTTAAAGAAATTTTCAGAAGGCACAGAATTTCCTGTCCAGCCAAACCTTGCATTCTCTTCGCTGCACTGTTCTCCAAAACAATTCAGCCGGGCTGCATTTTTGAAGATCTCCAGAACTCCCACCCTAGATGTTCACTTAGCTTTGTACAACCCTCCAGCAGCTCAGGTTAGATTCACAGCATGAGAACAGGGTACATCCCCTAAAAAAAAAACCCATTCTTCTGAGGATTGACAATGTGTAGTTTAAATAATAAGACTGATTCTTTAAAAAGGGAATTGAGCCAAGGTCTCTCTGAGAAGTAACAGAAACGGGAAATGATTCCCAGTACACCTGCGTGACACTAGCCCTTCTTTCCAATGGCACAATCTAACTTCGGACTTCTGTTCTAAACTTCCATCATGTGATAAGCTCTGCCACACCTTTATGACTTTGCACACAACACATTTTACTTTCTAAAACATTCCCTGGAGAAAATAACTGCCAACTCCTGGAAACAATAGGTGGTAGTGTGTATAAATTACATCAGGCAAGGTGACAAGAACTGCAGGAGGCAGCTCAAACATTGTAATTATTTTACTTAAATGCTGCAAAGGCTGTGGAGACTCAAGTTCTTGTTGCCATTTGTCTAGCAGATACAGCACATGTTGGCTTCCACGACAAGTCAATTCTCAATAAATGTGGAGGTGGTAAGTCAGGAAACATGAAACACGTGTAAACTGCTGTTACTGCCTGGCAGGAAGACGTTAAAGGGGCAGCTAGTGGTCACGTCATTGGGTTTGTAATCCAAAGACCCAGGCTATCCCTGGGGTCATGGGTTCAGGTGCCACCAGTGGGTAGCATTGGAATTTCACTGAATAAATCTGAAATTGGTGACTATGAAGCGATCATGGATTGACGTGAAAACCCATTGGGTTCAAGAATGCCCCTGAGGGGAGGAAATCTGCCATCCTTACCTGGTCTGGTCTACAAGTGACTCCAGACCCACAGCAATGCAGTTGACTCTTCACTGCCTGCTGAAGTAACTGCGCAAGTTTAAGAGTAATTTGAGATTGACAACAAATGCTGGCCGTGTCAGTGACACACATATCCCAGAGCAGAATAAAGAAACCTGCAGACAGAAATTACATCCGCACTGTGGTCACTATCTCAGTTATGCCAACTGATATGAAGACACACAAGGAATCTGCTCTGGACCCTTTATTAATATGCTCATCACAGGATTCCCACCTTGTGATCAGAAACACAGTTTCTGAAAGCCCGGGTGGTGAAAGAGGCAAGATCTTCATGAGGTTAATGGACGTTTCACCATCCCTTCTGGACCAGGAACAAGAGGATCTTTCCCCTCTCCCTCCTCAATAAAGACTTTGACTTTCACAGAGCCCTATCATCAGCCTCCCCCCTCCCCAATGCTTAACTCCAGCCTCTCATCCCCACCACCTGAGGCCTTCTCCTTCACAGCTTTGATCTCCAGCAAACATAAGGCCATAAGAATGAGAACAGTAGAAGGCCAGTTAGCCCCTCTAGCCTATTCCACCATTCAATAAGATTATGGATGATCCAACATTCATCACATCCACTTTCCTACATTTTCCTCAACTGATCAAGACTCTACCTGACTCCACCTTAAATACAGACAAGGACAGTGGCCCAAAGCAAGGTTTTCCAAAGACTCATAACCCACAGAGAAGAAATTCCTGAACAAAAACAAAGTTGCTGGAAAAGCTCAGCAGGTCTGGCAGCATCTGTGAAGGAAAAAAACAGAGTTAACGTTTCAGGTCTAGTGACCCTTCCTCAGAACACAAGAAATTTCTCCTCATCTCAGTCCTAAATTAGTACCTCTTTATTCTGAGACTACACCCTCCAGCCCTAGACTCTCACATGAGGGGAAATACCCTCTCAGCATTTACCTTGTCAAGTTCTTTAAGAATCCGATATGTTTCAAGAGATCACCTCTCTTTCTTCTAAACTCCGGTGAGTAGAGTCCCAACCTGTTTAACCTTTGCTTATAAGAAAATCCCTCCATACCGGAGATCATCCTAGAGAACCTTCTCTGAACTCCCTCCAATTAAATGGTGGTTTTCCTTAAATAAGAGGACTAAAACTGCTCACAGTAATCCAGATGTGGTCTCACCAGCACCCTGTACAGTTGAGCAAGACATCCTTATTCTTATACTCCAATTCTCTTGAAATAAGGGCAAATATTCCATTAGCATTCCTTGCTCACCTATCTTGTTTGTAATTGTATTTGAACTCAACAATGAGATTAAAGTCAGCAATTCACTCTTGGCACCTCATCAATATTAGGAGAGAAATGTTGCTAGGAAAATTGATGGGATTGAAGGCAGATAAATCCCCAGGGCCTGATAATCTACATCCCGGAGCACTTAAGGAAGTGGCTCTAGAAATAATTCTGTGGACTCTGGAACAGTCCCTGCAGATTGGAGGGTAGCTAATGTCACTTCAATATTCAAAAAGCGAGGTAGAGAGAAAACAGGGAATTATACACCATTATGAGCTCTGAGGAAGGGTCACCAGACCTGAAACGTTAACTCTAATTTTTTCTTCACAGATGCAGCCAGACCTGCTGAGCTTTCCCAGCAACTTCTGTTTTTGTTCCTGAATTATATACCAGTAAGCCTAACATCAGTAGTGGGGAAAATTCTCGAATCCATTACCAAGGACTTTATAGCGGAGCATTTGGAAAGCAGTGACAGGATCAAACAGATTTGGAGTAAATTTATGAAGAGGAAATCATGCTTGACAAATCTGTTGGAATTCTATGATGATGTATCTAGTAGAGTTGACAAAGGGTGGCCAGTCAATGTGGTATATTTGGACTTTCAGAAAACATTTGACAAAGTCCCACATAAGACATTAATGGTCAAGATTAAAGTGCATGGGACTGGGGGAAATATATTGAGATGGATAGGAAACTGGCTGGCAGAGAGGAAACAAAGAGTAGGAATGAATGGGTCCTTTTCAAATTGGCAGGTAGTAACTAGTGGGGTGCCATAGGGATCGGGACTGGGACCTCAGCTATCCAGAATATATATTAATGATTTGAATGAGGGAACAAAATGTAAAATATCAAAGACTGCGGATGATACCAAGTTGGGTGGGAGGGTGAACTGTGACGAGGATGCAGAGATCCTTCAGCATGATCTGGACAGGTCGGGTGAATCTGCAAATCAATGGCAGATGCAGTATAATTTGGATAAATGTGAGGTTATTCATTTTGGAAGCAAAAATAAGAAGGCAGATTACTACCTGAAAGGCTGTAAATTGGGAGACGGGAGTGTGCAGTGGGATCTGGGTGTCCTTGTGCACCAGTCGCTGAAGGTAAGCATGCAGGTACAGCAGGCGGTAAAGAAGGCAAATAGTATGTTGGCCTTCATTGCAAGATGTTTCGAGTACAGGAGCAGGGATGTGTTTTTGCAGTTATACAGGGTGTTGGTGAGACCACACCTAGAATATTGTGTGCAGTTTTGATCTCCTTTTCCGAGGAAGGATGGTCTTGCTCTCGAGGGAGTGCAGTGAAGGCTGATTCTGGGGATGGCTGGACTGATATATGAGGAAAGATTGACAATGTTAGGATGGTTTTCACAAATAAGGGAGGGATCTCAGAGACTTATAAAATTCCAACAGGACTAGACAGGGTAGATACAGAGAGGATGTTCCTGATTCTGGGTGTGTCCAGACCCAGGGGTCACAGTCTGATTATTCAGGCTGGACTATTTTAGATGGAGATGAGGAGACATTACTTCACCCAGAGAGTGGTGAGCCTGTGGAATTTGTTACATAGGAAGCAGTTGATGCCAAAACGTTGAATGTATTCAAGAGGCGGCTAGATATAGCACTTGGGGCAAATGGGATTGAAGGTTATGGGGAGAAAGCAGGATTAGGCTATTGAGTTGGATGATCAGCCATGATCGTGATGATTGGTGGAGCAGGCTCGAAGGGCTGAATGGCCTCCTCCTGCTCCTATCTTCGATGTTTCTACCACCTTGTATCTCGGTGGACCATTCCATCAGTACAATTAGACTCCAACATGTAACTCACTTTATACATAAACATTCTGAACTTTGTAACTTGATTCCAACTTGTGACTTACTCTCAACATTCCAGTATTCTACTTTTAACAAAACACCTTGGATTCAATTCCATTTATTCCTGGCTGCCTGTTACCTGCTGGACTTGGCTGCAAGAAAGGTTTAAAGGTTTCTGACAGGAACAGAAAATGGCCAGAACTTTGCTCTGTTTGTTCATAAAGTCACAGAAACTATTGTCCCACCAACTGAATAGTCTTACAGAACTCAATCGGTGCTGGCAACAATATTTTAAACAATCATTAATAACGATTGCACACTTTTTTAAAAAAATCAGCAGATGGCAGTCACAAGGACCATAAGAAGCAACAGAAACACATATAGGCCCTTTGGCCTCTCAAGCCTGCTCTACTATTCAATAACACCACGGCATTCCTCACATCCACTTTCCTGCATTTTCATCTGCAACTCTTGAATCCCCAGCTGATATCCAAGTTGGCCTTAAATATACCCAAGTACTCTGTCGCCATAGTTCCCTGTAGCAAGGAGTTCCAAAGACTCACAACCCTTTGGAGAGAAGACATCTCAGTCTTAAACCGGCATCACTTTATTCTAAGACTAAGCCCCTCTGGTCCGAGACAGTCAAACAGAAGAACAAGCGATTCCTTTAAATATCTCACTGCTGGAGTTTAAAAAGAACAGGGAATCTATCAATCCGTAGGCAGTCGCAATCAGGCACGAAAAACCAAAGTTGGCTGGTGTAACACACAAGTTAATTTCTTACCTGCACAACAACCGGTAATGTGTTAAAACATCAATCCTTAGCGTCCACTGAGCTACCTGTCCGGAAGCATCACAGTGATACTGGGCACCCAAACATTCCCTCTGTCACACCGTTTTCAAAGAACTGTTTTACCCTTTCAAAACCTCTGATGCTGTGGGCGTGTTTTATTTCGCTGGATTGAGCTAAACAGCACACCCAGGAAGTCAGCACTGGTGTCTTTCACAACACTGACTTTTGCAATGTGATCTCACTGCATTCCTTCAAACATAAAGTGGGCATTGACCATGGTTCATACTACTCCACCTGTCTGCCTTCACACAGTCTCACACAGACACTGGCTCCAGCGCTGCACAACATTTAGCTGCAGTCCTCTGCTTCCACACTGCCTTTGCAGTACAACCTCGCTTTACCTTTCTTTGAAATCCCAGTGCATCCACTCCCGGCTTCACTCAATTCTCCTGCTTGCTCTGTCCATTCACTTGGCATTGAATTTTTGACCAACTTCTCTCTGTTTTTCCCTCCATTTCCTCTCTCCTCCGGGTTTGGCTCTCTTCGTATTGAGTGGTGAATCCCGCTGGCGTCATGACTGGGCAGGATCAGGGGGAGGGACTGAGATTTCTCACAACCGTGGAAACTGCTGAATGTTCAATCAGCTGATCCCGGCACAAACACTCCGCCCCGCGGGTAGCCAATCCATTCTGTACTGTCAGCTTGCTCATCTCTGCCCGCTTTACTTCCATCCCGACTGTCCCCTCCCCCTGTCACCTCCTCACTCTGTCTCCCCCTCCCTCCCCTCTCTGACACTCCCCTCCATGTCTCTCCCAAACTCTGCCTCCTGTCCTCCATCCCTGTCACTTTCTGTCTTCCCCCCCCCATTCCCCTCTCCATCCTTGTCTTGCCCTCTCTGTTTCTCCCCTCATTCTGAAACCCCTTTCTATGCCCTCTCTCCCTCTCATCCTGTCTCCCTACCCCCATTCTCTCTGTCTCCTCCCTCTCTCCACCCCCTTACTCTCTGTTTTCCTTCTCCTTCCCCTCCCTGTTTGCCCCTCCTCTTTTTATCCCCCGCTTGCTTCCCTTGTGTCTCTGGTCCCTCTCTCTGTCTCCCCACACACATCCCTCCCAGTCTCCCAACTCTTTCCCTCTCTGTTTGCTCCCCTTCTCCCTGCACCCCCACCCACTCTGGTCTTATCATTATCAATCACTCCGAGGGACATGTGTGTTCAGCCTGAGACACCGATACCAGCTTCTGCTCAGCAGTGACATCCTCCAGGATTGTCCCTGGAGTCTCTTGGGCTCGAAGGTTAATTTCTGAGATGCTCTAGCGAGTAACACCCAGGAGAAAAATCAGAGGTGAATGGAGCAAAGAAAAATCATTGAATCTTTTAAAAAGGAACAGTGTTTTTATAGCAGCTGGAGCAGAATCACAAAAAAGGTTCCACTATCCCTCTGGATTCAGTAACTGTCATATCCCTAGAGGCACCTACATCGGACATATTGGGTGAAGATGGTGGTCCTGGCATTGATATAAAGACATTTCATTTTTTTGTAATTTTGATTGTGAAATAAAATGAAAAAAATGACTCTTCTCAAAACCAAAGATGTTGGAAGGAATTGTTGTACTTTTAAAAACAAGTTACTGAAATTCAAAGATAGTAGGAACTGCAGATGTTGGAGAATCTGAGATAACAAGGTGTAGAGCTGGATGAACACAGCAGGCCAAGCAGCATCAGAGGAGCAGGAAGGCTGATGTTTTGGGCCTAGACCCTTCTTCAGAAAATGGACCCTTTCTGAAGAAAGGTCTAGGCCCGAAACGTCAGCCTTCCTGCTCCTCTGATGCTTCTTGGCCTGCTTCTTCAAGCAGCAGGGAGGTGGTGGTGGGGGGGAGATATTTATAGACAACAGGGGAGCAGGGGTGTGTGCAGAATAAGAATGAGTTGGCCACAGGTAACTGATCGGTCTGTCTACATTTGGATGTGAATGGTCATAGCCTGATGACAACTCTGATTGGTTCTAGGCAGCCAAACAACATTTGGGTATGGATGATAAAGGGAGAAACATTTGACTGTTGGAAGGGCAGGTAGTTTGTCTCTCTGCACAGTAAAAATACCTGAAGCCTGAAGAAAGCCAGTTATTTTCTCCCTCCAGTAGCTGTAAGCTGTTACCTTTAACCAGGAACAAAGGGACTTTGTGGTTAGTGTACCAATTGCCCAGTGCATCCTGTGAGGAGCGAAGAGTGAAGAGGAGAAAGTCCTGGCAAGCCAAAGAAACATCTCATCAAACCCTGTGAACTGGCGCTATGTTACTGTGTTTCCCAGTTTTATCCCTCCAACCATAAAGCCAGCTTTGTTTTGGTTTGCCTGTGTTTGTCTGTTTGTTTATGCACCGTTTTTAAATGGAGGTTAGAATTTGAACTGGTAGAGACACATTCTTGTCATGGTTTACTTGTGATTAGAATTTGTTTATTTATACAGTCATAGAGTCACAGAAACAAATCCTTCAATCTAACTCATCCATGCTGACCAGGTATCCTAACCTGAATTAGTCCTATTTGCCTGTGTTTAGCCCGTATCTCTGTAAAGCTTTCCCATTCACATACCTGTCCAAATGTCTTACAGCCACTAATTGTGAGGCAAAGGAAATGGAGTGAAGGCAGAAGAGGGCCAATTTAAAGGGTCACAGAGATCTCAGAGGATTGTAAGACTGGAGAAGTTGACAGAGGTAGGGAGGAGCAAGGCTATGGAGGCATCTCAACATGACTATAAAATACTCCATGCATTGCCCTCCCAATCACCTGCTGTCAAACCAGGAAACCCATGCTGCGCCAAGCTTTCTTTATAAATTTGTGAGTTCTCATCTTCAGAGATCAAAATTCTCAGGAAAGGCTGAGAACATTGGAGGCACAGTACTGTGTTCGGTTGAAAATTGAAAACGATTAATTGCATTCATTTTATTTTTTAAACCAGAGTGGTAATGACACAAAAGGAATCTGGACCCAGAAGATGCCTGAACTCAGTGGTATAAAGAAGCTGACATGATGATATCCCCAGAGCCACACTAGGTCAGGGCAATTATATAACGATCAGCTGTAACTATTTTTTTTAAATTCAGGTGACTACAGGCTGGTAGAGTTATTTAAAATTGCAAAAGGATGAGACAGTGGAGCTAGAATGATACTGCTTCCAGTAGTTTCATTTATAACAAGGAGCAGAGATAAAAGATTAAATGTAAGAGATTTATGAAAGAGATGCAACAACTTTACATTGAGGTTATGGAATGTGCAATCAGGGTCAGTGACTGAATCATGGACTGGATAAATTGTCCTGGATTAAGGATAGGCAAAAAATATTGCAGAGAACTTTGAATTCTCAGTATTTGGATGTTTCTATAACTTACTTTGTCACTAGGCTTTGTCCTTCCTGACACAGCAGACAGAGACTGAGAGAGTCTTCTCTAGTCCCAGTGACAATCCATCTCCTTAGCTCTACCAAAACACAGCTCACTCATGTTTTCCCATGCCTGGGTTTATTGCCTCCAACCTGGAGAACTGCAGGTGATGTATTTTATCTTCAACTTCTCATACAGGTATAAATCTAATTGGAGAGGTATGTTCTTCACACCTGACTGGTTTCAATCTCTTCTGATAAGAATGTGAATTTCATTTCAGACTGGTTCTTGATAATTGATATTTTCATGAAGACTGGCTCAATCTGTGGTCAGACAAATACTGCAGCCATTTTTAAGTCAGTGAATTTTCCTTTTAGAAACAATTTGAATCTTTGAATGTCCAGAGATGAAAATCAGACGATAGATATCAAAAATTGATAGTGCATATTTTATCACAGTCCTGAGAGTAGCAAGACCTGCTCTTCAAACTCCTTTTGACAATTGTCATTCATACTGTAAGTGGTATTTCTAGCAACTTCTAAAGCATCATTGATCTTCCTTTGACTCCATCTCAAAAGAGAAGAAAAATTGACTAGATTCAGAAACAGAAGGATTAAGAGAAGATAGTGTTAGGAATCAACCTTGGTTCTCGAAGCAGAACTGATCAAGAGGAAAGGTTTGAAGAATGAGGGAAGAAACTAAAAAGGGGAATAAAAATCCTTAAACTGATACAATTGAGTTCCTCATATTCAGTCTTCATTTGCACATTATGATGCATACTTTACAGGTACCACAAAGATACTTAGTTCTGTTACTGATTACTTTTATCCATTTTAAGAATCTCACTTTGCCATGTTGACATTCAGGTTAGAATTCGCCCCTTGCCAATCTCAGAAATAAATGAAAAAATGCATCAAAACAAGAGCAAGTGAGAGATTGATAAATTGATCAATTCCCACCCCATCAAATTCCTCCACCATCTGCAAGGCTCAAGTCAAGACACTGATAAAACATCCAGGGTGGGCAGGTTTGCGACAGCACACCAGAAACTCAACAGTTTCCGAGACGCAACAGTTCTCCCGATTACTGCCATTGGACTCAATATACAATCTATCCATTACTGGCAGGGAATTGGAGTTAACAATGCTCTTTGTGGTGCATCTGCTTCATCTCACTGAGATTGCTTCAAGAAAACCTCCCTACTCTCTGATATCACCAAGGGCAACAGCAGCAACATTTGGGGAACACCATCACTGGGACTGTTGGGTTCCAGAGAAAGCTCAGAACAACCACTTTCCCAGCATCATTGGACCTGGGCAATAAAATCACCTTGTCACATCCCACATTCAATAATGAAGCCCTGAAGTTAATATGTTAAAAAGTCAAGAGCAGTTTCTCCTTTTTATTTGGATCCAATATTGTTTAATTTACCAACATAATTCCAACTTACCACACTGCAACATGCCCCCCCAACTGCAACACCCCCCCAGACTCACAATAAGATTTAGCTTTTTTTAAAGATTCCAAATTTGGGAAGGGTCACCCATTTCTGGGAAAGTCTGGTAAACAATGAAATATTACAGTGTAACAGTCCATTTTACCTCAAAATAATTTCAAGATGTTATGATACTTTCAAATTCTTCCTCACTGGATGTCTTTACATGGTGTCAGGGTCTGATTAGCTTAGCTGACTTGCACATGGTTTGGAATAACACTACCAGCTCCTGCCAGAGCTCCTCTTCTCCGCCTGTTCTTTTTGTTTCTTTTTCTTATTTTTTCTTTATCTTTTTCACTCTCCTCAGCCCCGGAGGCGAATCCTGGAGCAGCGGCAGGCGCGGCGCGACCTGCAAACCCCCAGAGCAGCGTGTGAGGAAGCAGTGCTGGAGTAGCATGGGGAGCAAGACCCTGAACAACATGCGGGCTGCGAGTCCCCGAACAGAGTGCGGGCTGCGAGTCCCCGAGCAGCGTGCAGGCTGCGAGTCCCCGAGCAGAGCGCGGGCTGCGAGTACCCGAACACGGTGCACCGTGTGGGTAAGCAGCCCCGGTGCAGTGTGGGTAGGAAGTCGTGGGCGGAGACCGGTGCAGGGGAGACAGCCCTGGAACTTACCTTGGAGTAGCTGAGTGCCTGTACGCAGTGGACTGAAGGCTTGGAGCAGAGCGAGATGGCTGTTGCATGGGAGTCTAGCGTGGATGGTCAGACCACGTGTAGAGGCCCTACTCTGACCTGCTACAATATAATATTTATTTGACATTTTTACCAGGCTGTGAAGTCAATCCTTTAACAATGTCTTATTTCTAACTTATTTTTTAAACTCTGTAAAGTAATGCAACTACTTTTTATTCCTCTTTTGTATCCAAGATATTTACCTAGGTCCCTTTACCTAAGATGGTGCCATAAGAGGCAGACATTGTAAAAGTTTTTCACTGTTCACCTACAATGGAGTACACCTGACAATAAAGGATCTTCTACTCTATTCTAACAACCTGGGATCAATTCCTGCTCTGGTCGACATAGACATAGGACCTGCCTCCTTGCCTGTCCACAGCTTAATGCAAAAGGGATTCAGAGATAGTAGGAACTGCAGATGCTGGAGAATCCGAGACAAC
>NC_063361.1:32809016-32827556 GCF_021869965.1 Rhincodon typus | reverse complement strand
TTGGCCTGCTGTGTTCATCCAGCTCTGCACCTTGTTGTCTCTTAATGCAAAAGGGTGCTCCTTAAACTATGTAACCCATTGTCTCTCTATAAATGTGGATGCTTGTGCTCCCTTGCGGTTTATGGTTAAGGACCTGGTACTCAAGGGTCTTGTTACTTAATGAATTCCACAAGTTTTGAACATTAAGGTTTGGATATGAAAGCAGAATGTTGCTGATATTTTACTTCAAAAATATTGGATACAATTCTGGAATTCACACATCTGGGCTTCAGTGGTCTATTCCGAATCATCTGTCTTACTCACTGCGGTTACCATTTTGATAAAACTCCAGTATTTCCTGGTCCAAATGTCACTTTCTCCACCACCCCAAACACAACATTCAACCACCAGTCCAGGTTTCCTCTTAATCCCCAATTTTTGCACAATAATCTCACTTACCTTCGCCTCAATCTTGTTCCCTCCATCCCTGAACTCGCAGGCACTCCAAGCTTCAAAGCCCTGCTGTAAGAAACATCCAAAGCTTTGAAGCAGAAAAGATTAAGTTTCATTGTAACTTCAATGATTGAAATACATTTGTATTACATTCGGCAAAGTT
The DNA here is from genome assembly GCF_021869965.1 of Rhincodon typus. Taxonomy (NCBI): domain Eukaryota; kingdom Metazoa; phylum Chordata; class Chondrichthyes; order Orectolobiformes; family Rhincodontidae; genus Rhincodon; species Rhincodon typus. The sequence goes on along the minus strand of NC_063361.1, from coordinate 32,826,961 downwards.
CAAAGAGTAAACTCATTTACATCACCTGCTATTATCCAAAAAATAAGAAATTATATTTGTGGCATTGCTTAAATTTGCCCCTTTCATTGTACAAAGTTCAAGCGTCCAGGGTACTAGTGGGAACTTAATATCTGCTCAATTTCCAACGGCCCATTATTCTGCAAACAGCTGTGCCTCAGGAACATGTGGGTGTCTGTTTCTGAGCGGGTTGATTGACCATATGGACATTTCTCTGGCTGTTCCCATGAATAATCCCAATATTATCAATATTATCACCGGTCTCCATTTCCCATAAAAATTCCTGAAGAATCCATCAGCGTTTTACAACAGTCAGTCCAGTGATGCTAAAAATGAAGCATTAATCCTCATGGGGCCAGGCATCAGGTTTAAATCAATATTCCCATTAACCTGCAGATATTTCAAATGGGTAGTACCAGTGTTCTGATTTTGCATTGAGGCATAAACAATATAGAAGCAGCCTCTCCAAAACTTCAGCTCCGAAAAATTCAAAAAAATAAATTGCTAGTCTTGAAGGAAGAAGACATGGAATGGAGGCATTTACAGCTTGGTAAACCAAATTTCCAGGTTGGATACTGCAGTTCAAGTAGAACAGCTGTCCCTGGAACAGAAGCCATACTCCCAATGTCATTAATGTTTCTTACACAGGGTTTGAGCTATAGGGTGAGGCTGGGTTGGCTGAAGCTATTTTTCCTGGAGCATAGGAGGCTGAGGAGTGACCTTATAGAGGTTTATAAAATCATGAAGGGCATCGATAAGGTGAATAACCAAAGTCTTTCCCAGGATAGGGAGTCCATAGGTTTGAGGTGAGAGGGGAAAGATATAAAAGGGAACTAAGGGGCAACTTTTTCATGCAGAGGGTGGTGTGTGTATGGAACGAGCTGCTAGAGGATGTGGTGGAGGCTGGTACAATTACAACATTTAAAAGGCATCTGGATGGTTACATGAATAAGGAGGGTTTAGAGGATACGGGATAACTGCTGGTAAATGGGACTAGATTAATTTAGGATATCTAGTCAGCATGGAAGAGTTGGACCAAAGAGTCTGTTTCTGTGCTGTACAACTCTATGACTGTCATGTGCCGAGGTGTTTTCCAGGAGTTTGAGTAGACATTGAGCCACATAAGGAGAAACTGGAACAGATAACCAAAGAGATAGGCTTTATGGAGTGAATGAAAGGTTTAGGCAGAGTACTCTGTTGCTTAGGGCCTAGGCAGTTTATGGTTGTCGTCAATTGTAGAGCAACAAAATGAGTAAAATGCAACAGGTCAGAATTGGAGCAGTGCAGAGATCTAGGGTGAGGGTATGTTATTGAGGTGAGGAGGGCACAAGGCCATGGAGGGACTTTAAAAGGCAGCAACAGCAAACTAAAAGATAGACAACACGGACCCTCTGAGCACAAGCAGCAATGGAGATTCTCCATACAACTGCAATCAATCAATTCATCAAAAAAGCTTCTAGTAAATCAAACAGCTTGTTGCACCTGGTCTGTCTGCCAATTTTCCTTTTTCCCTTTCCTCGAATTAACCCTAGCAAGATGGAAAACATTTCAGGCAGGAAAATCATGTGCATGAACCATGTTGTAGAATGTCAGGTTTCTATTTGTGTAAATTTCAGTTTGATTATTCCAATGTGCTCCTCTCTGTGATCCCTGTCCTCAATAATTCCAATACAGTTCTGCCCCATGTTAATTCTGACTCAATCCTTGCCTCTGTCCTTTCAGACCTATGGCTGGTCTTTATCTTCTCTAACGTATGAAATTTATCCATATTTTAGTCTTCAGATTCTTCTGAGACCATGCTGCACTTTGTAGTTACATTTGAATTCTGCAGCCCTCCCCACATGTGTTACAATCCTTTTGCCTTAACCTCAGCACGGAAGCCTGTGCCTTTAGCTGCCATGTCCTCATTCTCTTTACCTTCCTGCTTCTCTTCCCTGTTTTAAAAGTAGGTAGCACTGTGGTCATGTTATTGGGCAAGTGGCCTGGAGGCAAGAATTTTTTAATTCATTCAGGGAATGTGGGCTTTGCTGGGCAGGCCAGCATTTCTCATCCATTCCTAGTTAACTGAATAAATCTGGACAAAGAAGCCGGTGTCAGTAACAAAATGAAATGACCAGATTGTCAAGAAATCCCACATTGATCACGAATATCCTTTCGAGAAGAAGGTCAGCCATTCCTGGAGAGTCTGGCCTCCACGTGACTCCAGGCCCACAGCAATGCAGCTAACCCTTAAAAGCATTCTGAATGCCTTCAGTTGTAAAACAAAATCTCACTGTGAAGTAGGGTACCCTCACCACAACAGCAGCAGTTCAAGAAGATGGCTTGCCACTGTAGTGATTGGAATGAGGTCAGCCAGTTGGACATCATAGTATATGAGTTCCCTGATTGGGGCTGTTAACCTGGCCCAATCGGGGATCCCTGGCTGACAGATATAAACAGGAGTGCCAGAGGTTCTGCTCACTCTGAGAGCCGGCTCTGAGGGAGTTGGATCAGTGTCAAGGACTCTCCACGAGTAGATGAAGAGTGACTTAGTGATGGGATACTGGCCTCTGTGGAGTTATTTCAGCCACCAACTTCTCAAGGTCAATTCAGGAACAGTCTATTACAGGCATGAGGGGCTGAATGGCCTCTGTGATTCAATTGGCCTTAGCCCTGCCACTAATACTCAAATCCTCAGAATGAGTTTGTAAAGTCAGTTTACCTTTCTATGACTTTCAGTCAACCAGCTGATTTGCTGAATGTAAATATTGTGTTACTAGGAACTTGTACCTTTTCGACCAGAGTGGGAAAAGTATGTCTCAATGAAATCTACCCTCAGCTTATAGCCAGGGAGACAGTGTCAACAGGAAAACCCATAACGTGCCTTTTGTTCATTTGTGGTGCACATGTGATATCCTTCAAATACTGACTTAGTGAGGACAATTCCTCATTTTACACCTTGCCTTAAACTCACTGGTCATTGAACTCTCAATGTCACCTTTACCACACCACCCACAGCCATTTGTCTCTCTTTAAACCATGATCAACATAGAGAAATATTCTAGCCACAGGATCTTTCACAGAGGAACAGCCTGGCCTCTGTTCAATTTCCTACACTGAGCATCACCTTGGCCTTGCCAGCCCATCTACATCCTGTAGTTTTTGTTCATTCATTCATCTCTAGCTCTTCCTCTTCATACACATCGTCCTTTTCTCTCTTACTAACCTTTTCACCCCTTGGACGTTTATCCTTCGTCCTGATACCCAGCACAGCCTCCCTTGTCTCCCCACTTTAGCCTCTTCCCTGAATTTGCAGATGGTCCAGGTAATCCCCTTTAATCCTAGAACAGGAGGAGGCCCTTCATCTCCTTGACCCTCTTCGTCTATTTAGTTAGATTGTGGATGACATAAACATGATAACTACACCTACTTGAAGTACAAACACAATGGACCAAATGCACTCCTACTGCCCCATAGAAACTCTGTGATTCTGAGAGACTTGCTTTGGTTCCATAAACTTTATTTTCTACATATAAGATCCACTATTCTTTTAAAAATTCAATTGACTGTCTCAATAGCTTTCTATTGTTCAGAATTTCATATTTGTACTTTCTCGCTTTGTGAAGAAATGTTTCCTGGGGTTACACTAACCAGCCTAGCTCCACGAACAAGACTGGTTTTCAATTCACACATGGTGGATTTCTGTCTGAGCTCCATCCTCTTGTCTTTGCTACATCCTTACCTAATTAATAACCTATGCATCTCAGACACAAAATCTCAAACTGGTTTAGCATTCAGTTTTTGGGGATAGAAAATTCTAGATTTCCACCATCTTGCACCTGAAAAATTGCTTTTTGATTTCACTCTAATGTAAACACAATGTCCTCTTATTCCTAACCCAACCCCTCAAGTAGAAATAGTTTTCTCTAGATTGAGCCTATTAAATCCTTTCAGTAATTTGCAGACCTCCTCAGACAGATCGCTCCTTAATCTGCTACATTCAAAAGAAATACAAGCCAAAGCAACCTGCTATTATAATTGACCCCTTCAATATCTTCCACACTGCCAATCTGGTTGACTTTAATAATGCCCTAGATTTGACTCCTCATGTGCAAGACCATTGAAGATTGGTTAGCGTTAAAATAATTCCCGTGGAAAGATATCACAATTACTTTAGATAAATGGATGGTTTTCTCAAATCTCCCAAGCCTCTTCCCGACACAGTTTGACTCTTGAGTTAGTGTTACTGGTACATCGACAATCTATACACTATCTAAACAAACACTGCTGTATTTGACAAGATATAGACAGGTTGGAAGCACTTGACATACAAGTTTTTGTACATATCTACTCAATAGCCTAGGCTCTACTTTTACCGTGTTGGCTGAGAAGTGTGTCCACTGGAGCACTGTCTCTGGCAGATCAAGACAACTAAACAGATCTGGTTTCAGTGTCCACCTTTTAGGAGCGCATGCTTTACTCAAACAAGTCCTTTTTTAGGGGATTTCCTGAAGAAGGGTCCAGACCTGAAACGTCAGCTTTCCTGCTCCTCTGATGCTGCTTGGCCTGCTGTGTTCATCCAGCTCTATACCTTGTTATCACTGTTTTAGGGGATCCCAGACATCAAAACTGTACTCTCCTTGAAGCTATTGAGACCATACATTGAGAATCAATTCCCTAGATGGACAGACAATGATATTGAGCAGATCTTTCTGACTCTAATAACTCACATGGTCCATTTCAGATGACAGGTTATCTCAATAAGGCTTCTATCCCTCGAATATGGACGATTAGGAGATAATCTAATCGAGGTGTTTAAGATGATTTAAAAAGTTGATGGAGTAGACAGAGGGAAACTATTTCCTCTGTAAGTTCAGGACGTGGGACACAGCATTACAGTCTATCAATGAGCAGTTATAGTGTGACACCAAGGAGCATTTCTTCACACAAAGGGAAATCTAGAACCTGCTCTTGGGTGGGGGAGAGTCCATTTAAAATTTCAGACTGACATTAATGATTTTCGTAAGGCAATGACACCAAAGGTTGCAGAACCAAGGTGAAAAAGACAGGCTACAGTGAAAACAAGAAGTGCTGGAAATCACAGCAAATCTGTGGAGAGACAGCAAGCTAACATTTCAAGTCTCGCTGACTCTTCTTGTAGACTTGAAACATTTGCTTGCTCTCTCTCCATGGATACTGCCTGGCCCACTGTGATCTCCAGCATTTTTTGTTTTCAGTACAGGTTCCAGTATCTGCAGTAATTTGCTCCTAAAGACAGGCTACATCTCAGTCACCCTCCAATTCAATAGCCTGCTCCTATCAAGCTTGTCCAGTATATTTTGGACCAGGATATCAAAGCCATAAATCCTGGGTTAACAGCAACTTCCAACAAGGCGAGTGACACATTGTTGTTTGGTTTTGAACGTAAGCAAGTGGATCAATCAGGATCTGCCTTAATTGCAGCATAGGCTCAAAGGGCTGAATGGCCTCTACCTGCTCTTTTCTGCAATAGATTATCTATTGGACCATCTCAGACAGATTGGGATTTTCTATGCATTTTGATATCAACTTTGCACAGCTTGGTATTATTGTCTTCCTGAATATTATTAAATACCTTGGACTGAGCAGAAACTGACATTCCACACATCTTACTTGGCAGGCCATTCAGCCAGTTCGCAATGTCAAAAATGACCAGCAAAACTCAATGGCAGGTGGGGTAGATGGGGGCTTAACAGAAAGGATCCTCTTCACTGCCCCAACAATGGTGGGTGATAAGGGAAAGTGGGGAAAGTTTGGTGACATCATTTCATCTCAGTATCATAGCAGGAGGATTTGCTCTGGTCATTTAAAGCAAAATTGTCAAACTGTTCTCATAAAAACATTCGTACCGTGCTTACAACTTCATAAAGGCAGATACTACGGAGGACCATCATCCCCCATTCTCCGCTCACATACCCACCCCCTTCCCCGACCCTGGGAAGCACTGAGGATCAAAGGGATACCTGAATAAAGTGGTTTTAAAGGCATATGGGAAACTTGCCTTTATTAGCTGAGGCATAGAGATTGACAGCAGGGAGGTTATGCCGGAACTGTATAAAACAGTCCACAGCTATTGTAGAGTATTGTGTACAGCTCAGGAATTGACATTATTGGGGGGACGTGTTAGCACTGGAGAAGAGTCAGAGGAAATTTAGCAGGATGTTGCCGCACTGCAGAGTTTCAGTTATGAAGAGAGTTAGGCTAGACCATGGTTGAGTTCCTTGGAACAGAGGATAGTGAGAGGGGACATGATTGAGATGTATAAAATTATGAGGAGCATAGACAGAGTAGACAGGAAGGAACTTTTCCTCTTGATGGCGGAATCAATGACCAAAAGATGTAGGTTTAAGGTAAGTGGCAGGAGGTTTAGAGAGGATGTGAGGAAAATTGTTTTCACCCAGAGGGTGGTGGCAACCTGGAACTCACTGCCTGCAAGGGTGGCAGAGGTAAAAACTCTCATAATGTTTAAGAAATATTTGGATGTGCACTTGTGATGCCAAGGCAGGAGACAAGTGCTGGAAAATAGGATAGAAAAGTTAGGGGTTGTTTTAGAGTGGTGAAAATTTGATGGGCTAAAGGGCCTTTTTTCTGTGCTGTAGACCTCCATGACCCTCAAGTGTCTGAACCATATAAGGCCACATACCGGGGTTCCTCCAATCTCAATCAATCCCTTCAGGGATATATAGCATTCATTCTATTCTCATCTAGCTCACACACTGTCCTCAGTAACCGGATGAATGAGTGATGGGAAAATAAAACTTAGAGGGCTATGGTGAAAGAGCAGGGGAGTTGCATTAATGTGATATCAGTCCCAAATACCCAGCACAAGGAACTGTGGGCTGAATGGCCTCCTTCTCTGCCCCACCATTATGCTGGATTGCGGAGCTATTCTGATATTTGATATTGGACCTTCAGCATTTATAGTTTTCACATCTCCTCCCACGCTTTCCCTGTCTTAATGCATGCTTGGCAGGGGGGTACTGTTTCTGAATTCACACTGCAAATGACAACCCAAAATCTGACTGTGACCACGTCATCATAAACTGTTTACAGCCACTGTGCAACAGTGGAAACTCTGCTTCTGTTTGCAAGTGCTGAGGCTGTCTGCTTCACTGACTACATCACCCACTCAGCAGACAGAGATCACCTTTACCAGTCCTCATGGGTTCCAGGAACCACACCTGTGCTGCACAGATGCCAGATGAAGGTAAGTGAGGTCGCACTTTATTCTTGGAGTCAGGCACACAGGCATTTCTCACAAGGAGATGTACAACATTCAATAATCACATTGCTTGGCACTCAGAATACAAAGTGCTCAAATACCATCAACAGGGTGAAAGGAGTTGCCAATATTTCAATGTCACATGAAGTGTAACATGGGTTCTTGTTTCCTGAGCCAATTTATACCATTTGCTTCAATATCATCCCTAGTAACACCGAAGTAAACCTGTCTGCCTTGGCTCACTTGGCAGCCTCTGACTCAACAGATTGTTAATTGACACAAGGGACTAAACCCACATTCCCAGTGTAGTCCTGAGGAAGTGCTGCACTGTCAGAGTTACTGATTTCTTTGGATGAGATGTTAATTCCAGGTTTTTGCCTTACTGTGTAGGAAGATCCCAGTGCACTTATTTGTCCGGTTCTGAGGAAGGGACACCGGACCCAAAACGTTAACTCTGTTTTTTCCTTCACAGATGCTGCCAGGCCTGCTGAGCTTTTCCAGCAACTTCTGTTTTTGTTCCTGATTTACACCATCCACAGTTTTTTCGGTTTTTATTACTTATTTGCTGGTGTTTTGTACAATAATTATCCCTCAACCCACAAGCAACCTGGTCACCGTCAGACTGCCATATATGGGATCTTGCAATGTGCAAATTGGTTTCTTTGTTCCTATGTCAGAGCAGAGACTACCCTTCACAAAGTATTCCATTGTTGTAAAGTTCTCTGGAACATCCTGAGGCCAGCAAAATTTGCTCTTATCAATACCTGGTGCATGCCTCAGCCTCTGTGTAACCTGGGGATGGGAGACAGCTATTGAGCATGGGAAATGGGGGCTTGAGGAGGAGGGAGAGTGGGGAAAGAAAGAAAAATTCAGCATAATGGAAATTATTTAAACTGCAGGGGTTTTCAAACCAAACACCAACCTTCTCATTGGCTTCTTTTTTGCAATAATCAGTCTCAAAGATCTGTCCAATGGGCCATATCCACTAATAGAACATTACATGAGATTTTAAGAACCATAGAATCCTTACAGTGTGGAAGTAGGTCGTGTGGCCCATTGGGTCTTCACTAATCCTCCAAAGAGCATCCCACCTAAACTCATCTGCGCTGGCCCTCCCCTCCCACCCCTCCGCAGCCTATCCCTGTAAACCTGCACCTAGCCTGGACACTATGGAGCAATTTAGCATGACCAATCCACCTACCCTGCACATCTTTGGACTGCGGGAGGAAACTGGAGCACCTGGAGGAAACCCATGCAGACACAGGGAGAACGTGTAAACTCCACACAGATAGTTGCCTGAAGTTGGAATTGAGCCTGAGTCCCTGGCGCTGAGGGACAGCAGTGCTACTCACTGAGGCATGTTTAAGGGGCATACAGTCCGAACTCTGTAGGCCATTACTGCTTCAGAACCTGTGACTGCAACATCACATTTTGTGGCTTATAGTTTGGGAAGCCCTGAACTGTACAAAGGAAGTTCACATGAAATTATTCTGTCCAAATCCCTTTTTGTTGCTTAAGCATTTCAATAAATGACTGCTGATTATATGTGGGGTGAGAGGTGAGAACAATTCTGTCTTCACCCATTATCCATGAGAACAGAGAGTCCAGTCGATATCACTTAAAGGGAAGGCATTGGCATAGTGGTATTATTGATGGACTGTTAATCCAGAAAACCCAGACCCCAGATGTTCTGGGGACCCGGGTTCGAAGCCCACCATACTGATGGTGGAATTTGAATTCAATAATAATCTGGAATTAAGAGTCTAATTTGGACCACGAAACCATTGCTGATTGTCAGGAAAAACCCATCTGGTTCACTAATGTCCTTTAGGGAAGGAAATCGGCCATCCTTACCAGGTCTGGCCTATATGTGACTCCAGACCCACAGCAATGTGGTTGACTCTTAACTGCCCTCTGGGAAATTAGGGATGGGCAATAAATGCTGCCTAGCCAATGATGCCCTCATCCTGTGAACAAATAAATAAAAAAAACTTGATGGTTTTGCTGGACGTTAACAAATGCAGGGTGGTTTTTCTGTTGCCCCCTTCTTGCAGTGTTAGGGTTAGTACTCAGCTATTTCACTCTTACCTGCAGGTAGCTAAAGTCAGCCAAATTATCATAGACTGTGGGCTGAATGCAGCTGTTCCCAAGCTGATCGCTCAGGCCAGACGAAGTAGAGCATTAACCCATCAGTGAGACAACTTACATTCTCTTTAAAGAAAGAACTTTAAAGCAAAAACCACTACACACAAATAAATAAGTTGCACTTTGGTGGTACTGAGAGAAGAGATGTCAGGCTGTGCGCTACCTTCTCACCTTAGTTTCAATGTTAATAATGAACCTGCTCCGGAAAGGTGCCATTCGGGTCTGTTGCCAGCTACTCTGATCTAAAAATGGCAGCCTCTCAAAAAGAATTAAATAACATACATTTCTATACCACCTTTGGGATGTCCCAAAGCACTTTGCAGCCACTGAAATACTGATGAAGTACAAGCACTATGTTAATGAAGAGAACACACAAGCCACAATCGGCGTCACGTTTTACAAAATAAACACTGAGCAGCACACTGGGGAGAGCACCCTGCCTTTTTTAAATTCATTCAGCATTCATGGACATTACTGGTTGCATTTATTGCCCATTCCCAATTGCTCTTGACAAGGTGGTGGGGAGCTGCATCCATATGCTGTGAGTAGAGCCACAGTGTGGAAGCAGGCCATTAGGGAGTGAGTTCCAGGATTTTGACCGAGCATCACTGAAGGAACAGTGATATATTTCCAAGGATGGTGAGCACTTGATGGGAATTTGCAGGTGGTCGTGTTCCCAAGTACCTGCTGCCTTTGTCCTTCTCAACGACAGTGGTTGTGGGTTTGGAAGGTACAGTCGAAGGAGTCTTGGTAAATTTCTGCAGTACATCTTGTAGATGGTACACATTGTTGCAACACAGCATTGATAGTTGTGGGATTGAATGTTTGTAGATGTGGTGCCAATCAAGCTGCTTTGTCCTGAATGGCATGAAGCTTCTTGAGTGTTGTTGGAGCTGCACCCATCCGAGCAAGTGGGGAGTATGCCATCACACTCCTGAATTGTGCCTTCTAGATATTGGACAGGCTCTGGGGAGTCAGGAGGTGAGTTACTCACGCTGTGGGTTTCCTAGCATCCAACTTGCTCTTGTAGCCAAGGTATTTCTATGGTGAGTCCAGCTGGGTTTCTCATCAATGGTATTACATAGGATATTGATAGCCAGGGATAAGCAATTGATGCCACTGATGCCATTGAATAACAAAATGATTAGATTGTCTCTTATTGGAGGTAGTCATTGCCTGGCATTTTGTGGTACAAAGGTTACTTGCCACTTGTCAGCCCAAGCCTGGATATTATCCAGGTTTTGCTGCATTTGACCACGGAGTGCTTCAGTATCTGAGGAGTCCTGAATGGTGCAGTCATCAGTGAACATCCTCATTTCTGACCTTACGATGGATGGAAGGTAAAGCAGTGAAGATGGTTGGGTCCAGGTCAATACCTTGAGGAACTCCTGGAGCTGAGATGACTGACCTCCAACAATCACAACCATCTTGCTATGTGCCTGGTATGACTTCAACCATTGGAGAGATTTCACTGATTCCTATTAAATCTGGTTTTGCATCCTCGATGCCCTACTTGGATAAATGGGCCTCAGTGTTAAGGGCAGTCAGTCACTTGTTTGAAATACTGCCAAGAGATCTTTTATGTCAACCTTTCAGACCTTTCAGATGAAATGGGGTCTCAGTTACTATGTCAGCAGTATCCTCCTCCAATAGAATGATTTGAGGGTAACAAAGCCAGCATTGACTGGGGTGACACACCATTGACATGAGAGAGTCATAGAGATATACAGCACGGAAACAGACCCTTTAATCTGACTTATCCATGCCGACCAGGCATTCTAAATAAATCCAATCCCATTTGCCAGCCTTTGGCCGATATCCTTCTAAAGAATTCCTATTCATGTGCCCATCCAGATGCCTTTAAAATGTCATAATTGTACCTGCCTTCAGCACTTCCTCTGGCAGTTCATTCCATACACACATGATATTCTAGTTTAACTGCTAGTGAGATCCTCAAGGATGGGACTGGCCTTCCCGGGAAACTGCTGTCTATATCGAGTACTGTGCCTCAGTGTCTTTAGAAAGGGTTACATTAGGGTGGCCCCTTGTATAAAAACAAAACTTGTATTTATATAGCGACGTTACTATGGTAAAGCAGTTCACAGGGTGGGAACTAGATTGCAGTTCCTTCACTGTCACTGGAACAAAATTCTGTAACTGCCTTCCTAACAGCACAATAAGTGCCCTGACACCCCATGAATTACAGCAGTTCAAGAAGGTAGCTCTCCACTATCACTTTCTCCACGGCGTTTAGACATGAACATTAATGCAGGCCTAACCAGTGGCACCCAGATCCTGCGAATGGGTTTAAAAATGGAATGCTATTCAGCAAGATTTGACCCTGAACCACAAAAGGAGATATTAGGATAGGTGATCACAGTTTGGTCACAGTGGTAGGTTTTAAGGAGCATTTTGAAGGAAGAAAGAGAGGTAGAGGGTGGCAAGATTTAGAGAGGGCATTGCAGAGCTTAGGGCTGATTGAAACATATAAAATCCTGAAGGATCTTGAAGGGGTAAATGTGTGGAGAAGGTGTGGGATAATCTAAAACAAGGGGATAATGTTTGAAAATTAGGGTGGCGCATTTAAAATAGAGATTGGGCAAAATCTTTTCTCTCAATGGATCCAGGATCTTCGGAACTATCTTTCTGAAAAGGTGGGAGAGGCAGAATCTTTGAATATTCTTATTCAAAGGATGGGGTTGCAAATTTATCAGAGGTAGGTGGGAGTGTGAATTTGAGGTTACAATGAGATCAGCCATGATCTTAATGAATGGCAGAAAGCGATCGAGAGGCTGAATGGCCTACTTCTGCTTTGTATGTTTGTACATACAACTAAAGGCATGGCCACCCATGGTGGAGTGATTAAAGGGATGAACAAGAGGCCAGAATTGGAGAAACACAGAAATTTCAAGGGCTGTGGAACTGAAGGGGCTTGAGGCACAGGGAGGGGTGAGGCCGGGGATAGATTTGGAAACATCGATGAGAATGTCACTGCGAAGGTCACTGACATCACTGAGGGACAATGACACAAGCACGAGAAAGAGTCACAAACTCTTATACTGATCACCATTGCATTACATAGACTATGTCAACTGATTAGTTAGGTAATCAGCTAGTACAGCAAGATTACATTTGTGTGTAAAATTTTATGCTTGTGAAATGAAGCACTGATAGAAATTTAGAAAATAGGAACAGGAATAGGCCATTCAGCCCTTCAAGCTTGCTGCACCTTGATCCTCTATCTCAATGCCATATTCCCATCTTATCCCCATAACCCTTGATGCCTTTAGCATCTATATCTATTTATTACCTGATATAATCAAAATATCCTGAGTAGGCTATTACCTGTATCGTACATGTGGTGGAACTAAAGATTTCTTAAGGTGCCCCCTTGACCTTCATCGACTTTGTAAATGATTTTCTCGTCTCAGGTAATGACCCCATATTCTGAATTATCAAACCCCAAGCCATACAATTCTCAATCTGCTCTATCCAATTACCACCCAGATCTCCAGCCTTCCGTTCCTCTTCAAATCTCATGAACATTTTTCTGCCTCCTGTAGTTGCCTCTTATTTGCCCTCTAGGCAATTAGGGATGGGCAATAAATGCTGGCCTAGCGAGCAATGCCCACATCTTGTGAATGAATTTTTAAAAACCTCCAATCCTGTTACAGCTCCAGATTTGAATCTGTGCTGTTGGTTTTTCCCGCTGCTGATACAGTCCTAATCCAAGTCACAAATGTGGCCACTTCGGATCAAACCATTATCTTCCAACATTGCACCTCCATTGTCCAGTTTGGAATGACTGCTCTCACCGGGGTCCCGCACTTAGCCAATCAGAACCAAAGCATTTCCCACAGTGGTTTCTCTTCCGACCCCTCCCCCATTAGCTCCGGAACTCCAAACCATTTATCCTCGGCCTATTCCACTCCTTTGCGCATGTAGCCCCCCTGCTTGATATCATCCAAACTTGTGGAATCTACTTCAGCAATATATCAATGGCAACAGCTCTCACTACCTGCTCTCCCAAACACTTCACTATCTGACATTTCATCTTGGATGAGCCGTTCCCTCTGATAAATTTTTAAAAGGTCAAAACCATAGTCTTCAGCCTCTGACTGAAACTCTGTACCTTCACGACCAATTCTCGCTCACATCCAGGTAATGGCTCAGATCTTTGCTTTGCCCCAGTCTGGTATCATCAATAAGACAATGTAACATGGTCTTCCCTGAGCACCGTCAGCTCAGCACATCTGAAAACACTTGTCCGTACAGTTCTTACTTCAATTCACCCCGGCTAACCTTCTTTGTAAATCTCATCTTATCTGAAACTCCGATGCCCGCATTGTATCCTGCGCAAAACCCCTACAGCCATCAGTGCTGTCCTTCCCGGACTACACTGGCTTTACTCAACACAAATTTAAAATTTCAATCCTCATCTTTAACTTCCCTCTGATGCTTGCCTGTCCCTACTGCTGCAGTATCTTCGAGACCTGAAAGGTCTCCAGGACATGTCCTTCCATCACCCCAAGCCCCTTGTGGATCAAACCTTACCAGTAGTGGCCATGCTTTCAACCACAGCCTGGGATTCTCTCTCCTTGCCCTTCCTTTCCTTCTTGTCCAATGTTTTAGCATTGTCCTCAGAGAAGGTGGTTGAATCCTTTGTTAAAATGATGGGCATGTAACAAATGCATTGGTGTTGGGGATACTTTTGTGCAGACGTGTATTGCTAATGGTTGAGGACAGCAAGCCATAAAAGACAGGTTTGATCACAACAGCTACATACTGGGCAATTATCAGATCTCATTGTAGAACCTTGTGGGCATCTTTTTAAATATCCCAGAGATAGTAAGAACTGCCGATGCTGGAGTCAGAGATAACACAGTGTGGAGCTGGATGAACACAGCAGGCCAGGCAGCATCAGAGGAGCAGGAAAGCCGACGTTTTGGGTCAGGAATCTTCTTCAGAAATAGGGGAGGGGGAGGGGGCTCTGAAATAAATAGAGGGGGGGTTTGGGCTGGGAAAGGTAGGTGGGATGGTGATAGCAGGTAGGTAGTGGTGAGGATTGGTCAGTGAGGTGGGAGAAGTGGATAGGTGGAAGAGAAGACAGACAAGTCAAGGAGGCGGGGATGAGAGGGGGGCTGGTCTTGGGATGAGGTCAGGGTGGGGAGATTTTGAAGCTAGTAAAGTCTACATTGAGACCATTGGGTTGCAGGCTCCCAAGGCGGAATATGAGGTGCTGTTCCTCCAGTTTCCGGGTGGCATCATTGCGACACTGGAGGAGGCCCAGGATGGACATGTCATCCAGGGAATGAGAGGGGGAGTTGAAGTGGTTCGCAACTGGGAGATGTTGTCGTTTGTCACAAACAGAGCGCAGGTGCTCTACTAAGCTGTCCCCGAGCCTCTGCTTGGTCTCACCGATATAGAACATAGAACATAGAACATAGAACATTACAGCGCAGTACAGGCCCTTCGGCCCTCGATGTTGCGCTGACCTGTGAAACCAATCTGAAGCCCATCTAACCTAAACTATTCCATTATCATCCATATGTTTATCCAATGACCATTCAAATGCCCTTAAAGTTGGCGAGTCTACTATTTTTGCAGGCAGGGCATTCCAAGCCCTTACTACTCTCTGAGTAAAGAACCTACCTCTGACATCTGTCCTATATCTATCACCCCTCAATTTAAAGCTATGTCCCCTCGTGCTAGCCATCACCATCCGAGGAAAAAGGCTCCCACTGTCCACCCTATCTAATCCTCTGATCATCTTGTATGTCTCTATCAAGTCACCTCTTAACCTTCTTCTCTCTAACGAAAACAGCCTCAAGACCCTCAGCCTTTCCTCATAAGACCTTCCCTCCATACCAGGCAACATCCTGGTAAATCTCCTCTGATATAGAGGAAGCCACATCGGGAACAGCGGATACAATAGACCACATTAGCGGATGTGCAGGTGAACATCTGTTCAATGTGGAAGGCTTTCTTGGGGCCTGGGATGGAGGTGAGGGGGGAGGTGTAGGGGCAGGTTGTAGCACTTCCTGCGGTTGCAGGTAAAGGTGCTGGGTGTGGTGGGGCTAATGGGGAGTGTGGGGGCAGACAAGGGAGTCACGGAGGGAGCGGTCCCTCTGGAAGGCAGATAAGGGTGGGGAGGGAAATATATCCTTGGTAATGGGGTCTGATTGCAGGTGGTGTAAGTGGCGGAGAATGATGCGTTGAATCCGGAGGTTGATGGGGTGATATGTGAGGACAAGGGCAATTCTGTCTTTGTTGTTATTGCGGGGAGGGGGTGTGAGGGCTGAAGTGCGGGAAACACAAGAGATCCGGTTGAGGGCGTTTTCGACCACTGAGGGGGGGACGTTGCGGTCCTTGAAATACGAGGACATCTGAGATGTTCGGGAATGGAACGCCTCATCTTGGGAGCAGATGCGGCGGACATGGAGGAATTGGGAATAGGGGATCGCATTCTTGCAGGAAGGTGGGTGAGAGGAGTTGTAGTCTAGGTAGCTGTGGGAGTCGGTGGGCTTGAAATAGATATAAATAAATATCCCTTTGGTTCCATCCCCCATTGTACCAAATCAGGCCTTTGTTTTGCACTTGGTAAAGTTTCTTGATATTGGATGGATGAGGATTTTTATTTTTGTCTATGAAAGGGACTTTAGCATATATAGCCTGAGCTACAAGCACCTCCGGTTTAGCTACGACAGGATTATACAGTCTGATCCAACAATGGATCCTAATGGATATGTTCAACAAGGCATTGTTTCACCAACTTGCTAATGAGTGAGGAATTAGCACCCGGCTGTTAGCATTTTTGTGTGATGAAGTCATGGGTACAATGAGCCAGCTCACTCTTTGCTAAAGACATTCCAGATCGAGCTCAAACAGTACGAGACAGAGAGAGTGTTTATCCCTTTAATCTGGGTTAAATGTAAATTCCAGATGAAAGGGCAGATTGTTAACTTTCCACAGCTATCCTGTCTCCATTCTGAAGCTGGTTTAAAATGCAATCAAAGCCAGTTCTGAGAAGGGTCACCTGATCAGAAACACTAACCCCAATCTCTCTCCCCAGATGCTGAGCTTCTCCAGCATTTTCTGTTTTCATTGAAAATGCAACAGTCTGCTTTTGAGTCACAAGATTCATTTTTGCTTCATTTCTTAACTTGGCCCCACAAGAGCTCTGGGAATTCAATGAGAGATGTTGATTTTATATACAACGGGGAATAAATATTGGTGTTGTACCTGTTCTCGAAGCCGTTCCTGCTGCCCACGGATAGCTGTAGCATGGTGAGGGTACTTGTGCTTGAGGTGATCCAGGAAAGCCTCCCTCTTCCTTTCCATGTCTGACTTCTGCATGCCCGTCAGAGCCTCCAGGCTTTGTGCAGCGATCACCGTGTGCCGCCTCTCCGAGGTATGTACAAGGCCCACGTTGGAAAAGCGTCGGGTTCCATTGCCCAGGGTCCTGTACTCCCTGGGGTATTCGGCATCATCTGCAGAGATCATGTGTGAGCTGGATTTATCTGAATCTAGAGGAGAGTAAAGAGGACATGTGTAAATAAGTTCACATTGTCATCCCCCTTCTCAGTAAACCTTAGCTGAAGGATTGTGTCCGTGTCTGGTCACCAGACAATAGACGGGAGGGTCGTGAAGGTTTGGAGGTGGTGCGAAAGAGTAGACAGGAAAGCACAGTCACAATGGCTCAGTGGTTAGCACTCACGGTACCAGGGACACAGGTTCATTTCCGGGCTTGGGCGAGCGTCTGTGTGGAGTTTGCACATTCTTGATATGGATGACAGTATAAGGTAGGGGTGGAGGTTAGATAGACCTTAGGTTTAGGGTAAAAGCTCAGCACAACATTGTGGGCCGAAGGGCCTGTACTGTTCTATGTTCTTCCCCCTATCTGCGTGTGTTTTCTCCCACAGTCCAAAAACGTGCTGGCTAAGTGGATTGGCCACAGGGAATGCATGGTTACAGCGACAGATTTGGGGAGTAGGTCTGGGTGGGATGCCCTTCTGATGGCCCGAATGGCCTGCTTCCACACTATAGGGATTCTATACACTGGGATTGAGGGACTTCAATGAGGCAGAGAGAAGATGGGACTGCTGTCCTTCAAGTGGATGTGGGGAGAGGGTTTTTACAGGTGCTGAAAACTGTGTTTGTGCAAACAAGAAGAAATTGGCTGGATAGTTGGGAAACAGACTACACAGATTTAAGTAAATTGGATGTGGGAGGCAAGATTGGGAGGAATTTACTTTTTACACAGGAACTGGAATGTCCTGCCTGAAAGGATGGCGAAAACAGATTAAACAGTGAGTTGCAAAAGAAATTGGATGAATATATAAAAAGGAAGTAATTGCAGGATTAGGGAAAGAGCAAGGATGTAGAGCAGGGAAATGGGACTAATTGGATCAGAGATAGTAGGAACTGCAGATGCTGGAGAATCCGAGACAACAAGGTGCAGGGCTGGATGAACACAGCAGGCCAAGCAGCATCATAGGAGCAGAAAGGCTGACGTTTCGGGCCTAGACCCATCATCAGAAAA
>NC_063361.1:32787883-32808616 GCF_021869965.1 Rhincodon typus | reverse complement strand
CCCTTTTCTGATGATGGGTCTAGGCCCGAAACGTCAGCCTTTCTGCTCCTATGGGACTAATTGGATAGTCCTTTCAGAGAACTACCACTGGTATGATGGGCTGAATGGCCTCCATCAGAGCTGTGTGATCACATTTCGAGTCAAAGGGTTGTACAGCGAGGAAATAAACCCTTCAGTCCAACTTGCCCACACTGACCAGGTTTCCCCAATATTTCCTGTTCCTGACAATGGGGTGCTCTGAGGTGCGTTGGAGAGAGCGATGGGCACCCAGCTTCTGGCTGAGGTCAGCCTGCCCCTCCCTCTGGAGAGCCTTTGATCTGGTGAAGGACGATAGGTGAGTCTGGTTTGCCGAACCATCTGGTTAATGGACTGACCAATGAATTGCAATGAGGGTCACTGCCCTCACAGAGAATGTGCTGATTGTGAAAGAAAGTTTTTAGTTTGAGGCAATAAGCCAAGACAATGTTCTCCTAACGACATACCCTTTATTTATAGGGAGGAAGTAACGGCTTCACCAGACTGGGGAGTGCAACCTCTCTTCTTCCAGAAGCTAACTCCTGCCACCCAGTCAGGGGTGGGAAACACTCATAGCCCACAGAGACAGCCAGCCCCTGGAGGTCCTGGTCCCAACATCATGTTGGGATATTTTACAACCTTAATTATCCAGAATCCATTTCCTGCTGATATTTTGCCTCAATCTAAGTCAGGTTTTGTACAATTTTATATAATTGTGGTTGTAAATTGCTGACTAAATATAGATCTGATAGACACACTCTCAAGCCTCATGTGACACCATGTGCTGCTGCATCTCTCTTTCAGCTTCCCCTTACCATCTCCACTCACAGTATAATATTAAACTAGCCACACTCGCAGAGCTGTTCTGCTTCATAATTCTCTCATATGAAATCCTTCCCCTCTCTGTGATGTGCTATTAGAGGTTAAAGCACTGAAATTTACACTATTTCCCAGGAGTAAAAAATCTGCTGTGAACTGGATAAATGCACAATCCCTTCGGGAAATCAAACCATGTTTTAGCCCAGCTTCACTTGTAAGGCTGAGGTAAAGCTTTCCTTCTCCTGAGCTGGTCTGTGCTAGTCTATTCTTAGAACAGGATAAGGAGAAACAGGCCACAAAGACGGAAAGTACCCTCTTAAAGAAAGTTCTGGAAATGAATGACATCCGACAAAGTGTTTAACATAGAGGCATTTCCTCAGAACCTCACAAGGGATCTGCCACCTGAACGCTAAGGCTACCTTTCAGAGGATGAGGCCTGACCTGTCATTTGACCAACCCAAGTCTTGTTTATATAGGTTCAAAACAGAAAATGTTGGATATGCACAGCACATCAGGCTGCACCAGTGAAGTGAGAAAGAAGCAGAAGGCAGGGGAGTGATGGTGGGGGGAGAACTTGGTGGCTTGGCATTAGGGAGATATCCACTGGCCTTCCCACTAACACAGGAATTGAGCGCTGGGCCAGAAGGCCTGAAATTTGTTTCCCCAGCCTGCTTGCAAGAAGCCCTTAAGAGCTCAATCAATAACCACAAAGGGGCAGTCTCCCTCCCTCAGGCCTGCAATTACTTCAGCTCCTGATCAGTGAGAAAGAATTGGCCTACCCAATGGTAAACGAGTGGCTGCAAGGGGTCCCTTGGTCTGCCCTAATCTGTGCAAGACCCCAAGGATTGGTCCTTGGGGAATGGGGTGGCCCCTGAGAGCCAAACCTCTGCCCTCCCACCCCTCGCCATGACCTCCAAGCACAGAAACACACCCCCACTCCTCAAACAATACTTACTTTTTCCTGGCTGTGATCCCCCCACTGGAGGGTCGGGGTGATATGGAGCTGTATCTGATTGGCCGACAGCACCAGGACAGGGTCCCAATTTCGACAAGAGAGCTTGTCAGCATCCAATCGGCAACTTGATTGCCGGAAGATTCAACAGGCTTTCTTACCTCACTAGGCTCCAGGTTTCCCTCATGGATGTATTCCAGTTTTCAGACTAATTTTCTGGCCCAGAATCAACATTCCAGACCAATGGCCTTGCGTCAACGTTTTGATTAAAGGTCATTGACCAAACCCTTTGAGCTGAATCTTACATTTTTCAACTATGCCCAAATTGCTTTGAGATTTTTGGAGGGATTTTCACTATGAGGCCTAGTGAGGTTTCTTGCCATATCCTTCCAAACTTGCCTCATTAATCTTCTATCCTGCCCATGGCATTGCTCACTCCACTTCCAGCCTCATGCCAAAATGAGCCATTCCCAGAATAACACAGCACTCAGTGGATATCCTGGAATTTCCTGGCATCCTTTGCTCCCGTGCCATCTTTACAAGTGTGTTGTGCACCCAGGTGAACACTGACCATCTGGGGCTGCCCTGCGTGGATCCCGACATCCGCCCCAGGAATGGCTGCCAGGAGGAAAGCAGCGCCCTGTTTTGTGGGCAGGTCCTGCTGGATGGGGTGATGCAGAGTTGGGACCTCATCTTCTCCCATGCCAGCCTGGGATGAGGCTACCACCCGGGTCAGTGCTGTCTCAGTGTCTGGAGGACACTGCAATTTAGAAAGAAGACATTCTCCACTCTGCCAGTGTAAATGCCCCCATCCTCCCTCTGGTACCTCATCCTCACTCTATCTCTGTTGCTGCACCCACCTCTCACCAAGGCTCATGTTCTGTCACTCCCACTACTGCCTGCAACATCTTCCCTCACTCGTACTCACACACCCTGACACCAATAACCATGCCTGTCCTCTGTGCTGCCTGCTCCCTCACTCAGGGAACCCCCCCCCCACCTGCTCACAATGAGAGCTGTGTAACCTCTTTTCATCTCCCCTTCATACCTTCCTCTCTCCTATTCCTGACCCCTGGACTGGTACCAGAGCTGTCCCTGACTTACTGAGCCAGGACTCCCTGAGCAAAGGCTATTCCCATTTATTTGACTGAGCCTTCTGACAACTAGGAAAAGCTTTCTGCGTTTGTATCTGTGCGAAACAACAAGGCAAGACAGCAGTACTGTGAGACTGGTAGCTCTGCCTGAGGGGGCAAAGTTCAAAAAGGCCAGGCAAGGCAGGGATACTGTGAGCATCGGGGAGACTCAGAGTGAGTGAGCGCTCTGACAGTGAGTGAAGAGCCCGAATGTAGATACAGCCTGGTGCAGTCCCTGGGCTGGCGATGTGTCCCTGAGCACACAGTGTCCTTACTGCAGCGTTACAATGAGAGTTACTGGTACAGCATTGAAGTGCAGAAGTATCCTGTAAGGGGATTGGTGATGTGCCATGAGGGTTCTTAGAGGCTGGCACATGTTGGATGCCTATGTTTTTGGACATGGGATTCATGTGATGAGTGCCCATGGAGCATGAGCTGAAATGTTGGTAGCCATCGTCCAACATGGAGATCATTTGGGACAACTGGCAATCTGAAATCACCAGGTACCCGCCTCTAGTATCCTGGCTGTGTGTTGTTTTGGACTAACTTGTTTGAGTTTATTGAGATAGGAGGCTGAACATTAATGAGTTGAGTTGTATTTAGCAGGTAACAACCTCCTTTATTTGGTCATTCTTTGCTGCCTTGTGGGAAAAGTGCCATTCACCAAAACCATTTTTAAAAAAATGGGTCTCACTGGACTTTTTGCCAGATTCTGTCACAAATCTCAGCATAGCCCACATCACATTGACTTTATAAGATCCTGACCATTAATCCCAATTCCTTTCCACAGGTACTGCTGAACCAGTTGAGCATTCCCTGCTCTTTCTGGTTTCATTTCAGATTTCCATCATTTGCAGTATTTGACTTTTCCATTTACTAAGATCCAGTCCATTGTTTCTTTCATCCCAGTCCTTTGAATCGGTTAATACATTCACTGCAGAAATCCAGGCCATGATTTCCTTGAGTCAGACAACCACACCAGTTAACACAAATTCACTAAGCAGAACTAGACCATGATTTCCTCAGTCTAAAATGTATTTATTTTGACTAATGTAGCAATATTTCACAGCGTCTTGTGTGCTTTCAGGAGATCTCTCTTCTTAGAAGAGTGATTTGGCATAAAAATAACAGAAGTTGAGGCTGGAGGGTCGGAAAGGTATTGAGGATTTTGAACTAAAGTGAAGCAGGCAGGAAATGCTGACACAGCGGGCAGACTGTGAGCATGTTGAGGATGAGAGAATTGATTTATGTTAAATGGGTGAAGAGAAACACATTACTGTCATGTGACTGTGGTACAATAATTTTCATTTCTTTGGTGTTCCAGAGTAACAGGTGAGTATTTTACAGCAAAACTCTTCTGTTATTTTTTACTGGGATATGGGCATCACTGCCAAGGCCAGTATTTGTTGTCCATCCCTAATTGCCCTAGAACCAGGTGGCTTGCTGGGCCATTTCAGAGGGCAGTTAGAAGTCAACCACATTGCTGTGGGTCTGGAGTCACATGTAGGCCAGACCAGGTAAGGATGGCAGTTTCCTTCCCTAAAGTGAACCAGATGATAGTTTTTTTGACAAGCGATGATAATTATCACAGCCCAGTTTATTACATAGATGTGTCACTCAGTCTAGGACGACAGGAGGAACCAACAGATATTTGGTTCTGGACCTATTTGAAAACAGAATGGGGGTTTGTCAGAGTGTGGTGGGTGTAGGATGGTGGAGGGAATGGAAGAGGGAATGAGGGAAAACCATGGGCAGAGGTGGCAGCCATGAGGAGTGGCCATCTAGTGTCAGTTGGGTTGCTGGAGGTTGGGTCTTAGTCAGTCACGGAGTTATAGAGTCCTACAGCATGGAAATAGACCATTCGGTCCAACCAGTCCATGCCAACCATAATCCCAAATGAAACTAGTCCCACCTGCCTGCATTTGGCCCATATCTCTCCAAACATTTCTTATTCGTGAACTTATCTGAATGTCTTTTAAATGTTGTAACTGTACCCACATCCATCACTTTCTCATTCCACACATGAACTCTACTGTCTGTGTAAAAAAGTTGCCCCCATGTCCTTTTTAAATGTTTCTCCTCTCACCTTAAAAATATGCTTCCAGTCTTGAAATCTGCCACCACAGGAAAAAGAAACCTGCCAATCACCTTATGCATCCTGCTCATGATTTTAAGAGCCTCTATTAGGCCATCCCTCTACCTCCTACTCTCAACTGGAAATAAATCCCAGCCAATCCAGCCTCTCCTTATAACTCAAAGCTTACAGTACTGGCAACATCTTGGTAAATCTTTACTAAACTCTTTCCAGTTTAATAATATCCTTCCTATAACAGGGTGACCAGAACTGCACGTAGTACTCCATAAGAGGCCTCACCAATGTCCTGAACAACCTGAACATAACTTCTCTACTCTTATATTCAAAGGTCTGAGCAATGAAGGCAACGTGCTAGACTCACTCTTAACCGCTCTTTCTCTATGTCCTTTATCCTTCAATCACACACTGGGCAGGGATGATTGCAAACTCTTTCCTGGCATTGTCAGCTCAATGATTTTGTTCCTCCAGCCTCCTGCACTTCTGCCATTGGCCATCCCTAAGGTCCCACTCCAAATGCAGAGTGAATACATTCCCAATAACCGGATTCGCTAACCCTTGTCCAACCGTCTGATAGTTTCATCATTGATAAACAGATATATTCCAAGAAAGTTTGTAGCAACATGATTTCTGAATGGGCCCCTGATC
The DNA here is from genome assembly GCF_021869965.1 of Rhincodon typus. Classification (NCBI taxonomy): domain Eukaryota; kingdom Metazoa; phylum Chordata; class Chondrichthyes; order Orectolobiformes; family Rhincodontidae; genus Rhincodon; species Rhincodon typus. The sequence continues at coordinate 32,802,957 of NC_063361.1, read as the reverse complement.
TCTTCCCTGGGTTGTTGTGGAGATGCTCTGTTCACTTCCTGAAGATAATCCTGCAGAGATAGCAACCCTTGAATGTACAAACAGGTCAGCAGCTGGTAATTTTTGTGTGTTGTAGAAATGAATCTTAATTCATGACAATGAAATAATGTTCTTTTTCCTGTGCTTTAATTGATTGGTCACAAGGAGATTGACTCATTTCACTTTCAATCTGGCTATAGGGATTGCAATGATGGTTACCAGACTGACTCCTGGGATGGATGGGACTGATGTATGAAGAGAGGCTGAATCAATTAGGACTGTATTCACCGGAGTATAGAAGAAAGAAAGGAATTTCACGGAAATCTATAAAATTCTAACAGGACTAGACAGGGTAAATACAGGTAGTTTGTTCCCAATGACCAGTAAGTCCACAACAAGGGGTCACAGTTTAAGGATACGGGATAGGATATTTGGGACTGAGATGAGGAGAAATTTCTTCACCCAGAGAGTGGGGAGCCTGTGGAATTCTCTGCCACAGGAAGTGGCTAAGACCAAAACATATTATGGGGTAGGTGGGGGAGGAGAGTGGGGGCAGTGTGGTTGGTGTTGCAGACATGCTTGGGCCTAGAGTAGGAGAACAATACAGTGGGGGAGGGGAGCAGGGTGGAGAACGTGAAGGGAGACCAGTTCCCAGGGGTAAAGGGGTTACGGGGTGGGGCACGAGGTGGGGGTGGGGTTTGGATCCGGACCTGATGAAGGATCAGGGTGGGGAAGGAGGTGTAGTTGGGTACGTGAGGTAAATATGGGGGAGGGGAGGTGTGTTCAATTAAATAGCTGCTCAGGAGTTGACAATGTATTTAACAGTCTAACCTTTCCTGAATAGCTATTTACTTAACTTAAACAGAACATTCCATCTTTTCTGATTTAAATGGAGTAGAATCTTTAATTTCCCAGGCGATTCCTTCAGCGTCTGTTACGATGGGGATTCTGCAGGGTCACTACATACAACTCCCACCATCACTGGAATAACAACTGTCTATCCATTGGATAATCCAGGCCCTGGATCTTTCCATTCTGGCTTGGAACTGCAGTAGATTGCTGTTTCTTCATCATTGATTAAATTCACTGCCTGCCGATCCAAATGGACAGCAAGGATTAAAACAGCAACTTATCACCACCTTCTCTGGGGCAATTAGGGACAGGCAATAAACACTGCCCCAGCCAGGGATGCCCACATCTTATGCATGGATAAACAAAAAGCTAAGCTCCATCTGCTGGGCAGAAGTATAATTACACAATACTGTATTAAACCAAAGATAGTAGGAACTGCAGATGCTGGAGAATCCGAGACAACAAGGTGCAGGGCTGGATGAACACAGCAGGCCAAGCAGCATCATAGGAGCAGAGAGGCTGACGTTTCGGGCCTAGACCCTTAAACCAAAGCTCATTTCATTTGGACAGTATTTACTGCACAGAGGGCAGGCTATTTGGCCCAAATGATTCAAGCTGGCATCATGTTTTATACAATTATCCTCCCACCCTTCCGAATTTCATCATATTAACTTCCGTCCCTCCATTCCTTTCTCAATCTTGTGCTTTAGCTAGAGGTGGAGGTGCCGGCGTTGGACTGGGGTGGACAAGGTCAGAAATTACACGACACCAGGGTTATAGTCCAACAGGTTTATTTGAAAAAACAAGCTTTCGGAGTCTCGCTCCTTCTTCAGGTGTTAGTCAGGTGCTACTTTAGAAATAAAACCAGTCTGACTCCAAACTAAAACACAAACAGATTCTATGCAAGGCTTCACACTTAACATGCATTGCCTGATCTATAAAGGTCACCTCTTCTTTACACTGATAAAACCTTTAGTTCTCTCAGGGCAGTGACTTGAAAGGAATTCAGGGATTTACACATACATATTAATCAATTAAGACCTTCTAACTGATTAAAGATTTAACAGCAACTTGGGTTTGTTTAATACATCTTCATCAGTGGTGTGACCCTTTGATCTTTGACTTAGAAATTCTGTGTCTGATACCACTTCACTAACATCTGAAGAAGGAGCAGGGCTATGAAAGCTTGTGTTTTCAAATAAACCTGTTGTGCTTTAGCTAGATTCCCCTTAAAAGCACTGATTTTTTTGTCTGAACTGTTTCTGACAGCAACTAATTCCTCATTGTCGGGACTCTACAGGCAAGGTAATTTCTCCTGAACCATAAACCAAAAAACTGCGGGTGCTAGAAAATCATACAAACAGAAATTGCTGGAAAAACTCAGCAAGCTGTCATGTAGACAGGAGAATGAGCAAGTCAACAAGATTACATTTGTCTGCCTGTATCCTCCCATTTCATAGTTACAAATGACTCTGTTCGCACCAGGGATATTTACTCACTGAACAGCTAGAGAATAAAACAAAGAAGGATAATATCTTTATAGGTCACTCGTTAAGGCTTCACATGTTTATTGTGTCCTATTCAGGGCATGACACTTCAGGAAGGGCATAAAGGCTTTAGAAAGTGTACTTGAAATGTTTACCAGGATGATCCCAGTGCTGAGAGACTACTGTTATGATAAGAGACTGAAGAAGCAGGAAAATGGAGGACTGCAAATAGTTTTGGTCCCTGTACTTGCGGAGGAAATTAACTGCATTGGAGGCAGCTCAGAGAAGGTTCACAGATGAATTCCAGAGATGAAAAGCTTCTCTTATGAGGACAGATTGAGGAGTGTAGACCTATACTCAGTAGAGCTTATATCAATAAGAGGAGATCTAGTTGAGATATATAAAATGCTTAAGGGGGTTGGCAAAGTAGACAGAGAGGATGTTTCCCCTTGTGAGGCAATTGCGAATGAGAGGGTGTAGATTTAGGCTCAGGACTGGCACATTTAAAACAGAGAAGAAGGAATTATTTCTCTCAAAGGGTCATGATTCTGTGGAATTCCCTTCCCCAGAGTGCTATGGAATGGGGATACTGAATACATTTAAGGAGGAGATAGCCAGATTTTTAACCAGTAATGGGTTGAAAGGTTGTGGGGAGAAGGCAGGAAAGTGGAGTTGAAACCGAGATGAGATCAGTCACAACCATATTAAATAGGCTGTAGGGGCTGAATTTGCTCCTTCTGTTCCTCGTTCTCGAGTCAAAGAAGACAGAGTTAATGTATGACCTAACAATAATATTCAAAATGATGCAGAGGTTTCAACATGGTGAGTGGAGAGAAATTGATTCCTCAAGTTAAAGGATCACCAACCAAAGCTCAAAATGTTTAAATAGTTGACAAAAGGTGAAATCATGAGAATTTTTTTCACCTAAGTAGTAATGATTTACAGTGCACTGAAGGATGTTGGAACTGGATTCCAACTCCTTGTAAAAGTAATTGGTTATGCAGTTGGCACTTTACAGGAAAATGGGGAAAAGGCTCAGGTAAGAGGCTGTAATCAGCTCTTTTGAAGAGCTCGCACAGACAGGGTGGGCTGGATGGCCTCCTTCTGTGCTGTAGGATTCTTTGTTTTGTATGAGGAAGCTGCTTCTGCTGGACTGTGATAAGATGCAGACTGAGAACCTGGAATCCTCCTTGACCGACAGCATCCCCATTACAGCTCCAGCTCTCACTGATACAGGTCTGGAGATAAATGTGAGAAAGAGCGACACTGAGATGTGCACATGGTTTTGTTTAAGTTATCCTGCTCTCCTGTACATTGGTGCAAAATTTAGTTGAGTCTAAATTCCGTTGAGTATTACATTAAATTATTTCTCTCTTGGTACTGTTAATTGATAATGCTTTCAGAATCACAAAGTACTTCTACAATAAACCTAAAACATAGACTCACAGAGTCATAGAGTCATACAGCACGGAAACAGACAATTTTGGTCCAACCAGTCAATGCCGAACATAATAGTAGAGGGAGCAGCAATAGAATCTTGCCAACAACAGCTTCGAATCTGGCTGAACCCATTTCTTGGGTTTTTAATCACATGATATCCAGCCTCAAATTGCCCAAAATGGTCAAATAGAATCTTCCCCCATATCCTTTACTTTGACCACTGACAATCAGTATAACTGAATTATGATAGTCTGCATTGGACATCGAGGGGGGTGACTGGGGATGCAAGGAGCAAATCTTTGCAAGTTGTCCTTTATCTAGATTTTCTTCAGTTTGATGTCCGTTGCTTCTTATTTTCTGTCCCAGTCTCTTGACTGGAGTTGGGGGAGCACCCAAAACATGTTGGGAAAGAGAAGATTCAGTCAGATGCCATGTTGTTCCCATTCAAAGTAACACAGTGTTCTTGAACAGATTGTTCTCTGCACAAATGTTTATCTTTGTTTGATGATCTTGAAAGGAAAGCTTTGTTGTAATGTATTCCTGTCCCTGGTTGAAATCACTCAACAACATTCATGCAAACATTCATTAAACCTTCAAAAACAAATCAATTTTGCATCTCCTTAGTGTTGAAATTGACACTTCATCTCATAGTCCCTTCGTATGTTCTTTTGAAACAGACTTGAAAAGAAAGTTAATTTGCGGGGCTATGTTGAAACAGCAAGGACAAACTTTGTCAAAATAAACCACACAAAGATGATGGGTCAAAGATGTGTCACTCTGTTAATCTTTGTTGTCTGTGGCCAAATATTTTATCTGTATGGCCCCTTTGACTACCTTTGCAGTGCCTAAAGTCATATTGGTACTTTCCAACCATGCAGTACCACACAATTGCAAAGTTGTTATGGCACAGAAGAAAGCCAGTTGGCCCATTGCGCCCACCCCAGTTCTATTACCCAGTGCCAATCTCCAGCCTTTTCTCCATATCACTGCTCACCATTTCTGTCCAAATAACCATCCAATGCCCTTGTGAATGTCTCACTTGAACCTGCCTCCACCACACTCCCAGGCAGTGCCATCCACTCACTGAGTGAAAAGATTTTTTTCTCATATCACCCTCGCTTTGTTTGCACATCATTTTAAATCAATGGCGTCTTATCCTTTTTCTCTTTCATGAGGAGGAACAGCATCTCCCCGTTTACTCTGTTCAGCCTGCTCATGATTTTGAAAACCTCTTTGGACCTCCCCTCAGCCTTTTTCTCTCCAAGGAGAACAGTCTCAACTTCATCAATCTTACCTCATTGGTGAAGTTTCTCATCCCTGGAACCATCCCTGTAAATGGTTTCTGCACTCTCCAATGTATACACGTCTCTCCTATAATGTGGAGCCCACAACCGCTGTAGAGACTTTCAGCTGAGGTCTAACAAGTATCTTGTTCAAGTTCAGCATCACCTCCCTTCCCTTGTACTCTAACATGCAGCTTCGTGGAGACTTTGGTTGAATGGCCTCTCTCTTTGCTTTTCAGTTTATGAATTAGTTCTTACTTATCACATCAGCAATCAGGGAGAACAGAAGAACTCATGGAAAAAAAAGGCAATTCTGCCCCTCAATGCCACATGCACTTTGCTACACCCATCTATCCATCTAATCTCCCTTGCTTGTATGAACTTTTCTGATTCCCAAAGATAATCCAGTGAAATTCCAGGAATTCCTCCAATCTTCACACCTCCTGTGTTCAATGCTGGCCTGCCTCTCTGCAGGGAATCATATTCTCTCTGGTGCAAGTGTCCAGTGTCCATGGAGAACTTCATCCCCACAGTCTTTAATACACCAGGAGGGTGAGCAACAAGAGCTGCCTCGATCTCTGTCTGTCAGGCACCTATCTTCATGGGAATGATTTCAGATTATCAAAACAGCTGGCATCATGCCCCATGAAACCATTGACCTGGGAGCTCGCCATTGGCTTGACATCATAATTTTCACCAGGAACAAGTCAAGAAACAGGTTTGCTTTTTGGGTTTAAAGGCCAACAGAACTCTGCAAAATAATCTGAAGCTCCTACCGCTGAGCTGAGGCTGCTATCTCCTCTAGAAGAAAGATGCTTTGGCTCTGGAAGAAGTACAACAACGGTTTACCAGACTGGTTCCTGTGATAGTAGGACTGATGTATGAAGAGAAGTGGGATGAGGCTGTCGTTGGCTAAGCCAGCATTTATTGCCCATCCCTCATTGCCCAGGGGGTAGTTAAGAGTCTATCACATTGCTGTGGGTCTGGAGTCACGTGTAGGCCATTCCAAGTAAGGATGACAGATTTCCTTCCCTAAAGAGCAAACCAGCTGGGTTTTTCTGACAATTGACAATGGCTTGTTGGTCATCATTAGACCCTTAATTCCAGATTATTATTGAATTCAAATGCCATGGTGAGATTTGAATCTTGGTCCCCAGAACATTAGCTGAGTTTCTGGATTAATAGTTTAGCAATAAAACCACTGGGTCATTGCCTGCCCAATAGCTAGGACTATATTCAATGGAGTTTGGAAGAAGGTGGAGTAGGGGAGGAATGTCAGTCCTTCAACTGCATTTGTTCAGAAATATTATTGTCCTCTTCTGGAAAATCTCAATGTTTTGTGATATTCAGTCCACTAAACAACACAACTATGTCCCTTGGGATCTACCTAAAGCTAACAGATCCTTTCCAAATTGATCATCACAATTTTGAGAGTGAGCCTTTCTGTAATCCTGAAGGAATGTTACACACACATCACAGTTCAGGAAACTTTATAGATGAAAATGTCTGGCAAACGATACTGATTATTTTCAACGATATTTGTTCCTGTGCATAAGGTTGCGATAAATGAAAATCAGCCCCTTTTCAAAAAAGTCTGCTTTCCAGACTGTGGCGATAGCACCTATCAACATTCAGAGATTCAGCTGAGAATTATAGACATATTGAAGTCATCATAAGGTGTTAGAAATATGTCAATCTGTTTCACAAATCTACATTCATAACTGTCAGACACTCAGAGATCGCCTTATGCTACATTTATGACAGAATTATATTTATCCTTAAGGTGTCAGTTTTGACATTCTCACCTCTGAGTCAGAAGGTCATGATTTTAAGCACCACACCAGAGATTTGAATATCAAATCCAGGCCAACACTTTCTGAAGTGCTGCAGCGTTGGATCTGTGATCTTTGGATTGAAATGTTAAAGCGAGGATCCTTTGTCCCTCATGAGTTTTTTTGTTAATTCACTCGTGGGACATGGCTGTTACTGGCTGAGTTATTGCTGGTCCCTAGACACCCTTGAACTGAGTGGCTTGCTAGACCATTTCAGAGGGCAGTTCAGAGTCAACCACATTGCTGTGGGTCTGGAGTCATATGTAGGCCAGACTAGGTGAGGATGGCAGATTTTCTTCCCTAAAAAGACATCAGTGAACCAGATGGTAACAACACAGTGCGGAGCTGGCCAGGCAGCATCAGAGGAGCAGGAAAGTCGACGTTTTGGGGCGGGACCCTTCTTCAGTGAACCAGATGGGTTTTTGTTTTGATGATTGACAATACTTTCATGGTCATCAGTAGATTCTTAATTCCAGACTTTTTAAAATTAAATTTAAATTCCACCATCTTTCACGGCAGGATTCAGAACCTTACTTGAGTTTCTTGATTAATAGTCTAGCGATACTACCACTAGGCCATCGCCTCTCTCTAAGTGGCTGTAAAAGGTCCAGTGGTGTGATTGTGAAAGCGATGAAACAAATTCTATTTCATCCCTGAGTCGCTCCTGAGTTGCTTCAACAGCAGTATAATTATGAAGCAAGAAAAAAATTCCAAAGCACCTTTAAGACCTCAGTATGTCCCATGACACTTAACAGCCAATGGAGTGTTTCTGAAATGTAGTCATTGTTGTAATGTAAGAAAAGGGCAGCCAATTTATGCACAGTAAGCTCCCATAAACAGCCTTGTCCAAACAGGTTAGGTTCTCTTGGCCACAAAGTTCAGGCACACTACGTTCCATTGAGCTGTCCTTATTGGATTTCCCTTTGCACACAGCTTCCTACTCAACACCAATCAGTAAGTCAGGCACCACTTTCTTTCAACTCTCTGTATCCAAAATCTTCTGGGGTGAGAAACTTTGGCTGATGCGGCACTGACAGCTGTTTCAGTTCATACAGATTCCAACATAGAATAACTATTTTAAGAAGGTGATATTGGTTGAGGACTAAGTGTTGCTCAGACACAGGGGAGAACACTAACACTTTTCTTTGAAACAGTGCAGTGGTACCTATTATATTCAGGGGGCAGATGAAGCCCTTGGTTTAACGTCTCATCTGAAAGATGCCAATTTCTTTGTAAAATCTCTGTGTCCTGTCAGATTCATCTTGATGAAATGCATATTAATTCCCCGTCTCCATCATGCACAGCTTAACGGATTGCAGAGATATGAAATCAATATTCAATTCAATAAGAAAAACAGATTGCAATTGATTTTTCATTCTTCTTATCTTGGTGTTTTATTACTGAAACATTCGTTTCCAGTTTCTTGCAACTCAGCGCTGGGAGGCTGGGAATATTTTTCTTGACTTGTGTCATTTTGTGAATCGAACAATGTTGTTGACTCCTTAGGCTAGCTCAGTGTTAACTCAAATACTTCAGCACAGTTGGATTGGGACTCCAAATCTCAAGGCTGTCTGTCTCTCAAAACCTGTCCTTCTTGCCTGAATGGGTTACATCAGCTTGCAGTCAGTTTACTGAGAAAGAAATGCACTGTGAGAGACAGAGACACCGCTCAGCACAGGGGGTTAGGCTATATACTAAAGCCTCCACTCATCCACTGTCCGTGCTTCAGTGAGTTGCTGAGCCATCAGGGAACTCCTGCAACTGTGAAATTCTTTAATGCTCCATATTCAATACATTGTCTGAACCAACATGATACAGGGTGTTACAATTAATATTGTACCTCTCAAATGGGGAAGTCGATCATTATCTCTTTGCATGTATTGTACAGAATATGCAGCAGTGGAACAGACCCGCTCAAACAGTCCATAGAATCCCACAGTGCAGTTCAGCCCAATGAGCCTATATCAGCCCTCTGAAGCGCATCTCATCCAGACCTACCCCATCCCTGAGACTCTGCATTTACCATGGCTAACCCACCTAGCCTGCACATCCCTGAACTCTATGGAGATAGTAGGAACTGCCGATGCTGGAGTCTGAGATAACAAGGTGTGGAGCTGGATGAACACAGCAGGCCAAGCAGCATCAGAGGAGCAGGAAGGCTGACGTTTTGGGTCTGGACCCTTCTTCAGAAATGGGGGAGGGGGAGGGGGCTCTGAAATAAATAGAGAGAGGGGGAGGCGATGATAGAAGGTGGATAGAGGAGCAGATAGATGGGAGAGAAGACGGACAGGTTAAGGCATGCGGGGATGAAGCCAGTAAAGGTGAGTGTAGGTAGGGAGTTGGGATGGGGGTTGGTCAGTGAGGAGGGAGGGGCAGGTAGGTGGGAGGGAAGATGGACAGGTCAAGGAGGCAGGGATGAGGCTAGTAGGTAGGAAGTGGGGATGGGGGTTGCTTAGTGAGGTGGGAGGAGCGGATAGGTGGGAGAAAAGACAGACAGGTCAAGGAGGCAGGGAGGAGATTGGCTGGTCTTGGGATAAGGTCGGGGGAGGGGAGATTTTGAAGCTTGTGAAGTCCACATTGAGACCATTGAGCTGCAGGGTTCCCAGTCGGAATATGAGGTGCAGTTCCTCCAGCCTTCAGGTGGCATCGTTGTGGCACTGGAGGAGGCCCAGGATGGACATGTCATCCAAGGAGTGGGAGGGGGAGTTGAAATGGTTTGCGACTGGGAGGTGTTGTCGTTTGTCACGAACCGAGGGTAGGTGTTCCACAAAGCGGTCCCCAAGCCTCCACTTGGTTTCCCCGATGTAGAGGAGGCCACATTGGGAACAGCAGGTACAATATACCACATTAGCAGTGTGCAGGTGAACATCTGTTTAATGTGGAAGGTTTTCTTGGGGCCTCTCCGCCACTTCTGCCACCTGCAATCTGACCCCACTACTAAGGATATATTTCCCTCCCCACCCTTATCTGCCTTCCAAAGGGACTGCTCTCTCCACGACTCCCTCGTCCGCTCCACACTCCCCACTAGTGCCACCACCCCCAGCACCTATCCCTGCAACCGCAGGAGGTGCCACACCTGCCCCTACACCTCCCCCCTCACCTCCATCCCAGGCCCCTGAACTCTGTGGTGCGATTTAGCATGGCCAATCCACCTAACCTGCACATCTTTGGGCTGTGGGAGGAAACACTCACAGACGCAACAAGAATGTGCAAATTCCACACAAACAGTTGCCCAAGGGTAGAATCTTACCAGGGTCCCAGGTACCGTGAGGCAGCAGAGCCAACCACTTTGTCGCCATGCTGCCCCCTGTTGGCCACTTGGCATGTCCATGTTGGCATTTATGCTCCACTCAAGTCTTCTCTGATCTTCCTTCATCGAACTGTCTCCCTCCTCCTTCATTCATTTGTTTAACGCCCACTTGAATGTATCTATGTTAATCACCTCAACGACATCCTGTAGTAATGAGTTCAATCTTCAAACTGCACAATGGGTGAGGATATTTCCCTATTTAATTTCCAGCTGACTGTTGCGGAACAGGCTAACTCAGTGCTGGTGGTCATGGTGTTTAGCTGTTGATCATGACAGGGTCTGTTCAGGAGAGGAAAACCACTTCCTGGTCGAACTGGAAGAGTCTCGTGGTCAGCAAGAATTTTTTAAAATTCATTCATTTTGTGGGATGTGGCTATCACCGGCTGAGCCAGCATTTAGTGCCCATGAGAAGGTGATGGTGCGCTGCCTTCTTAATCCGCTGCAACCCATTGTGCTGTAGGTAGACTCACAATATTGTTCGGGAGAGAATTCCAGGATTTTGACCCAGCAATGGTGAAGGAACGGCGATATATTTCCAAGTCAGGATGGTGAGGTGCTTGGAGGGGAACTTGCAGGTGGGGGTGTTCACTAACGTCCTTCAGGGAGGGAGACCTCCAGACCCACAGCAATGTGGTGGACTCTTAACTGCCCTCTGGGCAATTAGAGGTGGGTAATAAATGCTGGGATGCGATGTCCCATGAATGAAACAAACACAAAAACAGCATGAAAACATCATTAAATTGTGACTGGGGAAAGCTTGCACATTAGTTGCTGACAGTCCCACACGACAGCTGTCCCTAGGTTTCAAAATGTAATTCATTGGCTTGAACAACTTTGGAAAATCCTGATAGTCTGCAGGTTTTTTGTTCCTCTGTTACCAGCAACTGGTCAGGTGCTTTTCTGTTGGTAGACCTGCTGTGTTTCTAGAATATTCTATTTCTCCCAGTGTCACAGGACAATTGGTCACCCTGTTGTGCTCTGACACTCCATGGTAAAAGCTCCCTACATCTGCAGAACGCCATGTGGAGGAACACTGACCTGATATCAGCTTCTCCGTCAAGCACATGAGAATTTAGTGAATAATTAAATCCTCAAAGTGCAACCATCTCTAGGATTTCCACATTGGAATTTACAGAATTTCAAAGGGCTGTCTCAATGGATCTGGAAACTGATTATGAAGAAGATCAGACCCACACAGTCCTGACTGCATTAAGAAATGCACAGACATATTAAAGACATATTAATGATGCTCTCAACTCGGTGTGACTGGAATCATTCATTTGCTCAGTGACAAAAGAGGATTCATTCTGCCTGATCATTAATGTGATCAGATCCACCTCGCCACCACAACCTGCTCCCCCAAACCCAGTTCTTCAATCCCCTTCCACTTCACCTTCTTCAGAAATCAGCAACACAAAGCAAATAAGATGCCATTAAAAGGTATAATGCTGTGGGTGAAGATTCTGTGATTGGGAATGGTCACCCTAGACTGTGCAGGGAAGCAACATCTAAACTGGTTGTCTCTAACGTTCCAAGCATGAAATTCTGCCCAAAAATAGATCTTGTCTATTGAAGGAGATGGACTACAGCAATGACTTGCATTTATATAGTGCCTTCAACATAGCAAAACATCCCAAGGAGCTTCACATGACTAATAATGTAATATACACATATTAGGATAGGTGACCAAAAGCTCAGTTACTGTTGTAAGTTTAAAGGAGTATTAAAACATGTCAAAAAGGTTTAGGGAGAGAATTCCAGCAGGAGACATGGCTGTCAGTGGTGGACCGATTAAAATCAGGGATGTGCACAAGGTCAGAATTGGAAGATATTGAAGGGCTGTGTGATTGGAGAACATTCTTCAAATAGGGAGGGGTTGAACGCATGGAGGTATTTGAACACAAGAATGAACACACTCTCAGGGACAGAAAATATATCACATGAAAAGGTTTCAAGATGGGATCACGATAAATGTGCTATATTTTGCCTCAGTCTATGTATAACCCTGCAAATAACGTAATGGGCGTTATTTTTGGTTCATTCTAGAAATGGGGGCTGACGTTATTAAACTGGCATGTTTTTGTCCAATCCTCATTGCCCCAGGAGACAATGATGCACATTCTTCTCAAACAACTGGTACCCATTTCATCTGACCCCACAATTATCTTTCAGCTGGTTTCCAGCCAGCCAGAGAGGTTACACCATCTGCGGGGGATGGCGCCGCAGCAGACAATCGCTGGCCCTCAGGAGAGAGTGAGAGGGACGTATGAGGCAGGAGGCTAAAAATCAGGCTAACGCCTAAACTGAACGATTGGAGTAACATCTTGGCTCACAAGAAGTGCAATTAAAGATTCTCAATGTTCTCATTTGTTGATGCTCATTTGGACATTCTCCTTGATAAGAAAGAAGTAATTTATTTTATTCATAGACGAATATTTTTTGCACAGAGGGCAGTTAAAAGTGAGGACATTGTAGTGAGACTGGAGTCACATGTGGGTCAGACCAGCAGATTTCTTCCCCTAAACCTCGATAGATTTTTATTATAATCATTCCATGGTCATCATTGGGCCTCTTGAATTAAAATGTTATCATTGGCCATGGTAACCACCTTTTATACTTTCAAATGACCATCCTTCCTCCAGCTGGAGACAGTAAGGACTGCAGATGCTGGAAGCTAGAGTCAATAGATGTGAAGCTGGAAAAGCACAGCCGGTCAGACAGCATCCGAGGAGCAGGAAAGTCAACGTTCTGGGTTGGAACCCTTAGTCAGGACTGGGGAGGGAGAGGGAACTCAGAAATAAATAGAGGGAGGGGGATGGGGCTGTGGGGAGGGTAGGATGGATGGTGATAGGTGGATGCAGGTAGAGGGTTATTGTGGTTGGTCGGTGGGAAGGGTGGAGCGGATGGGTCAGTAGGAAGACGGACATGTTGGGTGTAGAGAGATTTCGAAGCAGGTGAAGTCAATTTTCAGGCCGTTGGGCTGTAACCTCCCAAGGTGAAATATGAGGTGTTGTTCCTCCAGTTTATGTTTGGCCTCAGTCTGACAGTGGAGGAGGCCGAGGATGGACATGTCACCAGGGGAGTGGGAGGGGGAGTTAAAATGGATGACAACCGGAGGGTCGGGTGGGTTGGTGCATGCAGAGCGCAGGGGCTCCACAAAACATTCCCTAAGTCTGCGTTTGGACTCCCCGAAATAGAGGAGACCACATCGAGAGTGACGGATACAGTAGATGAGGTTAGATACAGTGCAGATGAGTCTCTGCTGGAAGGATTGTTTGGGGCCTTGGACGGAAGTGAGGGGGGTAGTTTAGGGGCAGGTGTAGCACCTCCTGAGGGTGTGGTGGAGGGATTGGTGGGGACTGTGGAGCTGACGAGGGAGTCATGGAGTGAACGGTCCCTGAGGAAAGCAGACAGGGGTGGGGAGGGAAATATCTTTTTGGTGGTGGGGTCTGATTGTAGGTGGCGTTGATGATGTGTTGCATTTGGAGTTGGTGGGTGGTATGTGGGGACTAAGGGGACTCTATCCTTATTATTGGGGGGAGAGGGATTGAGGGCAGAAGTGCAGGAAATGGGGGGAGATGCAGTTGAGGACAGCCTTAATAACACAGGAAGGGAAACTACGGTCCCTAAAATAGAAGGATATTTGGGAAGGCCTAGAGTAGAACGCTTCATCCTGGGAGCAGATGCGGTGCAGGTGAAGGAATTGGGAATATGGGATAGCATTTTTGCAGGAGGGTGGGTGAGAGGAGGTGTAGTCGAGCTAATTGTGGGTTAGGGTTAGGGTTAGGGTTAGGTCTGTTTGAAATGGATGTCAGTGATGACTCTGTTACCGGAGCTGGCAACGGAAAGGTCCAGGAAAGGGAGGGAGGTGTCAGAAATGGTCCAGGTGAATTTGAGGGCAGGGTGGAAGGTGTTGGTGAAGTTGATGAACTGTTTGAGCTCCTCGGGAGCATGAGGCAGCACTGATACAGTCATCAAAGTAGCGGAGGAAGAGGTGAAGGATGGTGCTGGTGTATTTGCTGAAGACGGACAGTTTCATGAATCCTACAAAGGGGCAGGCATAGCTCGGGCCCATGCAGGTGCCCATAGCCACCCCTTTGGTTTGTAGGAAGTGGAGGAATTGGAGGAGAAATTGTTGATGGTGAGGATCAGTACAACCAATTGTGTGAGAGTGTCAGTGGAGGGGGACTGGTTGGGCATACAGGAGAGGAAGAAGCGGAGGTCTTTTAATCCCTTGGTGTGGGGGATACAGGTATAAAGGGACTGTATGTCCATGGCGAAGATGTGGTGTTGGGAGCAGGGGAATTGAAATTTTTGGATAAGGTGGTGGGCATGGGTTATGTCCCAAATGTAGGTGGGGACTTCCTGGACCAAAAGGGAAAGAACAGAGTCGAGGTAGGAGGAGCTGAGCTGAGTGGGGCAGGAACAGGCGGAGACAATGGGTTGACCAGCGCAGTTAGGTTTATGGATTTGGGTTGAAGACAGAAATGGGTAATGCCAGGTTGGGGAACTATCAGGTTGGAGGCTATGGATGGGAAATCTCCCGAAGTGATGAGGTTGTTGATGGCCTGGGAGAAGATGACTTGGTGATCAGAGATGTGGTCATGATCAAGGGGACAGTAAGAGGAGATGTCAGAGAGTTGGTGTCTGGCCTCAGCGATGTAGAGGTCAGTACACCATACTACCACGGTACCTCCCCTTACCAGTGTGCTCAATACTGAGGTTGGGGTTGGAGCGAAGGGAGCAGAGGGCTGTGCATTTAGATGGGGAGAGGATGGAGTAAATGAGGTGGGGGGGGAGGATGGAGTAAGTGAGAGGGGGGAGGATGGAGTAAGTGAGAGGGGGGATGGAG
>NC_063361.1:32759040-32787783 GCF_021869965.1 Rhincodon typus | reverse complement strand
GGGGGGGAGGATGGAGTAAGTGAGGAGCGGGGGGAGGTCCAAGCGATTGATGTCATGGCGGCAGTTTGAGATGAAGATGTCGAGGGAATGTGGGAGGCCGGGAGGAGGTGTCCGGGAAGATGGACTTTGCTGGAAGTGGGAGAAGGGGTCATCAGCGGGTGGGTTGGATTCCCGTTCAAAGAAATGGGTGTGGAGGTAGAAAAAGAGCGGGGCATCGAGGTGTGCGTGGAATTTGTTTACATGTGGGCACAGCGGAATGAAGGTGAGCACTTTGGTGAGCACTGACCATTCAGCCCCAGTGAGGGGGAGGTCCCGGGGGTGGGGGAATGGGTGAATACCCGGCAGGACTTGGGGCTGGTGCCAGGAGCAGGGGGCAGAGACTGTACTTGGAGTGGGTGCGGGTATAGGAGTGGTCACATGGGCCAAAGTGGAAGTAACGAGTTGGTCAGCGGTCAGTGGCGTCAGTGTAAGTGGTCAACACACGATCTATGGGATTGGTTGGAGCAACCACGTGGCTAATGGCATCAGGCAGATCCCAGAGAAGGTCGGAGATGACATTAGGATCCTGAATGGTTGAGGAGGTCTGTGTGTGGAGGTAAGTACTAGAGAGTTTGCTGTACTTACAGTTTTTGATGTCTGATAGAGCAGAGAAAAAGCGTTTGCTGAGGGCATGGATCCTTCTGAGAACAAAGAACAGTAGAGATCCCTTGCAGGTCTGGAAAAGAGTAGCTCTGAGCTGGGATAGGGCCGACTGCAGGGAGAGAAGATGTTAGAGCATGGCTGCGAGCTGGAGCTGAGAATCCACAGGGAGAACCGTTTCTGGAGTCCCTGAGATAACAGTTGTCACGTTAGGTCCAAATTGTGAGGGTCTGAACATTATTTGGAGTCCATGGGGGATAAGCCAGCTGCATGGATGGGTACTGAGGAAGGAGATGTGGCTGTAGTAGCAGGATTGCTTCAGAATGTGGTTGAAGAGCTCCAGGGCAGAGGAGGTAACCCAGGGTCATCTCCTCTGGGTTCCTCTAGTGCCTTTCACAACCTCAAGAATTCCCCAAGAGCTTTACAATCATTGAAATGTAGTCACTTTTGGAATGTAGGACAAATGTGACAATGATGTCACTTATAAAAGGTTTTTTTTACCTTTTTTTCTGAAGAGGTTGGAAGGCAGAGGTGAAGCACTGGCTACTAAAGATGACTTAAGTAAACAACCTGTGAGTCCTTGGGGTGTTTTTGTTTAAAGTTGGAACAATGGAAGTAAGCCTGGATGTGGTCTGCTGTCACAAACCAGGCTTTCTAGATTTTTTTTCTAGCTTTAACATCAGAAGCTGTTTGGAGTCTCAAAAGAGTTGGAAGCTTCAGTGAATATCTCTTGGCTGCTACGCTCTCTGAATTTTCTCTTGACGTTTTTCCTCCTGGATTGGAGAACTGCATGTAAGAATCTGTGTTTGAATTTGTCATTTTGCCACGGGCTGTGTTAATGGAATGTTACTATATTGGAAAAGTTAATTAGTAATTGGTACTGTATCTGTTATTCAGTTAAGTTTTCCAATAAAGTTATTATAAATTCCTTTTACGTTCGTTTGCATTTTAACTATAGTGTTTAAATAAATTGCTTTGCTTAACATCGAGTAGTTTGACCGATCACATTGGATCTGGAACACGCACTTCACATCTACCTTTAAAATAAGAGAAAGTTAAGATCTAGGCTACTTTCTTAAAATATTTTGAGGGAGTCTGGTCTGGTCCATAACACACACCAGAACATGATTTTGCAAAGTAAACTCTCACAACAGCAATGTGATAATGGTCAGTGAATTAGTTTCCTAAGGGATCTGCGCTGAAGTATAAACATTGGCCGGGATACTGGGAAGATAATGCCTTACTTAACTTTAAAACAGAACAATGGGAGCTTTTATATCTGTTTAACAGAGCAGACAGGCCTTAGTTTGACATCTCATCTAAAAGATGACTCCACTGCCAGCACAGCCCTCTCTTAACACTAGGAGTGTCTGCCTAGATTTTGTGCTCAAGTCTCAGGAATTGGGGTTCAACCATATCGTTCTGATTCAGAGATCAGAGCACTGACTAGGGTGACAAAGGGGAAATTATTAGTTTTGTACAGACTGAAGATGTGTGAGCAAGAAAAGCTATTCACCGCACAGTCCTGTGAGGAGGTCACCAATCTGTTTGTTTGAACGACCTTGGCCTCCTACATACCAGGACATCTTCCAGAATTCTGCTCTGGGCTGGCTGCGGTTTCCTAGTGAACTACGCAGTCATCTGAGCAACTTTAAACAGGAATGAAACCAGCAGCCAACAGTGTTGACCGCCACAGCGGTCAAATCTTTCCTTAACCATGATTATAATTTGACATCAAATCACTTGCAGACCGAGGTGGGATAATGGCGTGAGCTCTGAACTTGGCTTTTCCTTCTGATGTAAAATTCACTGAAAGTTTTAATCATTAATTGTGTCAGTGAACCGCAGAGTCCAGAGTTCACAGAAAGGACAAACTTTGGGAAACGTAGTTTGAGAAGCGTAATTTTGTTGACAACCCTATTGAGGGTCAAGGGTCCGCTGGTTTAGCGGCCCTGTTCATGAGCTAACGATCCACAGAACACAAGTTTAAACATCACCCATAAGACAAATCGAGAGTTTAAAGTTAGTTTCAGAAACATCTTAATCTGAAAATAAATAACAAAACTTGCCTCATGAAGTAAAAGTGACTGTGTGGTTGTTGAGAAGGTGTTGGGGAGCTGCCTTCTGGTCTTTCAGATGTATGTTCACCCACAATGCTATGAGGGAGGGAGTCCTGGGATTTTGACTGAGATCTGTCTTTAAAGTCCATCTGATTTACTAATGGCTTTCAAAAGGAAGGTTGTCATGGTGATCCCTACATGCGACCACAATCCCACAGCAACATGGTAGATTTTTATCTCCTCAGTGCAAATGCTCCTGCCAGCCATCAGGGCAGTTAGGGTGGACAACAGAATACTGGCCTCTACAGTGACATTACACATCCTGAGAACTTAAAACTATCTTAAACTAATGATTACTAACAAAGGAAGCTTGTCCAGCTTAGGTTACAATAATAAAATCCCTACAGTGCAGATAGAGGCCATTCAGCCCATCAAGTCTGCACTGACCCTCCAAAGAGCATCCCACCCAGAATAACACTCCCCATCCCTGTGACTCTGCATTTCCCATGGCTAATTCACCTAGCCTGCACGCTACAGGGCAATTTAGCATGGCTAAACCACCTAACCTGCACATCTTTGGCCTGTGGGAGGAAACCCACACAGATATGGGGAGAATGCGCAAACTCCACTAATACAGTCACCCAAGGCTGGAATCAAACCCTGGTCCCTGGTACTGTGAGGCAGCAGTGCTAACCACTGAGCCACTGTGCCATCATGCTGCCTTATCACTAGAGCAGGGTTCTGGATTACAAGGCCGATAATATTACCATTATGCTGCCACCACCTCCATTGTCATTGAAACACAAGCTCCATTCTATAGTTCCCATCACCCACAACCTCACCCATCGCCCAAAAGAAACAGAAGGTGTGTTTGCTGTTAGAATCCCCAATGGTTTCCTTTTGTTTGCTAGTCTAGTCAGTGAGTGTGGATGGGTTATGCTGAGCATCATATTGGTGCCAAATCTGGTCCATTGAAGGGCACTGAACATTGATTGTGAACCAGATCCCTGCCTTCAGACTTATTGATAAAAGGTTGAGGCGACCACATGTCTGTCTGATTTCCACCTGCCCCTAGCACAGGAGAACTGCAGCAGTCAAGGTCAGAAATCCACTGTTTTAATGGATTTCCATCCTCTAACTGCCCCATTTCACTGTTGACATCAATCAGCGCTCGATAATTAGGGTCAAACAGGTACAGGTCTCCTCTATGCCTGGATTCTGAAGATAGTGGGAATCTCAGAAACCACTTTCGAGGTTCGTCTGATGACAAGTTCCCTGCAGCTCTGTTCAGATCATAACCATGAAGCAGGACATCTGGACCTAACAAGTTAGAAAATAAAACCTCTTTGACTGAAACAAAGAAGATGTCGGAAGCGAATACCGTGTGGAATGACCCCAAGGTGCAACTCTGACTTAGCTATGCCACTCCCAAACCCCTGCAAATGGCCAAGAGTGAGTTTGAGAGTGAGACAGAATGAGGAGGAGGATGTGCCTTTGCTGAGTCAATTTTTAGTGTCTAACCCCAACCGCAAGCCACCACAACACAATACAAGGTTAAGGGCCAAATGTTGGAAAATGGAATTAGAATAGTTAGGTGCTTCTTTTTGACCAGTGCAGAGTCGATGGACCAAAGGGCCTTCTTCTGGATTGTAGACCTCGATGACTCCATAATAGGAGAACAGTATGAGGTGAATATCTCTTCCCTATTCTTCCCCATTCCTTATGTCACAATGATCATCCTTGCACTCTATCATGGAGCTCGCTTTTATACAGCACCTCAACCTTTCTCAGTAAGTCTGAAAACATCCTACAATGTGAACTACTTTGGGGTGCAATACCTGTTAGGCAGACAAAGAAGGCAGTGAATTTGCTGTATCCTCACATGCAGTTACAAGGTGAGGAACTAACTAATCACTGTCAGAGAAGGATGCTGGACAGAGCAGTTTCTCAATCTGCTTTGAGAGGATCTTTAATATCACCTGATCAAACAGAAGGTGCCCTGACCTCAACCTTTTACCTATTGCAGTACTTGCTCATTTTTGCACAGTCAAGACAGATGCTTGTGTTATGGATGGGGTCGGGGGGTGGTATCGAATCCACAAACATCGAACCCAGGGGCAAAGATGCTGCCGGATGAGACAGCCTGACACACAGGTCAGACAACACAACACAGCAGCAGGAACATCACTTCTATCCTATCTTGGATTGTTCTGTCAATATTTCAGGACGGTTATCACACAAAGGATGGTGGAAATCTGGGACTGTCTCCCCCAAAAAAGTGGGTCATTTAAATAGTTCAGGTCTGAGGTTGATGGATGTTATGCTTGGCTCAAATATTTCAGGTTATGGAAACAAGCCAGGTATGTGTGGTTAAAGTTCTAATTGAAGCATAAAACAGCTCGAGGGGCTAAATAGTCTGCTCATGTTTCTATAACATGCATATATTTATGACGGGACTGACTCCATTGAGGTCTGCGAAGGAGTCGATGGGCTGAATGGTCTCCTTAGGTGCTACAATGAATTACTGTTGGGAATTCAGTTTTTATCTCAGTGGTGGCATTTCTGCCTCTGAACCAGAAGGGTTGGGCTTGAAGCCCATTCCCAGCAACCCCCAGGAGGAGAGACGGAGGCACTGACTCTGTATTCTACACTGATGCCCAGAAGAGACCATGTCAGATGGGTGTGTGACCCTCCATTCATTATTGGGGTTAGGTGATCAAAACCAGGAGGAAGTACAATGGGAAATCACTACAATTACTCTTCCCAGTAAGCAACGCAAGGATTTCATGTGTGAGACTTGAGTTAGTTCTTTGTCTACATTACCTGCACCTGGTGTTTGCTGAAAATATACGCCAGGTTTCTAACTCAGAGACAAACAGCAGGTCTAAGGAAAATCTAATCTCCCTGGCTTGAATATTGTGGCTAAAGAGTGTGATTACTGCATTAACTGGCAATGCCAACCAGCCCTAAGGATGGAAGAAATGGCTTGTTGGTGTGGTGTGAAATGATTTGCTGAAATTGGAGCAAAGATACAGTGTCACAGGAGTGAAACCCAACATGCAATTGAACTCTAGCTGTCCTTAAATTGAAGGTGTTCTATTTCACAGCATTTATAATCTTCACAAATCAGGAAGCATTTCAGCCCATCATGTACTTGTTGACTGAAAAGCAGTGATCCAGTCTATCCCAGCTCTTGGTCTGTAGCTCTGTGATTTAAGTGTGTATCATGTTTTATTTTAAACATTATGAGAGTTTCTCCCTCTATTAACTTTCAGGCAGTCAGTTCCGAACGCACACTACCTTCAGGGTAGAAATATTTCTCCTCAACTCCCCACTAACCTCTGTACCATTGACTTTAAATCTGTGCTCCCCCTTTTGTTACTAGAAAGTCTGTCTTGGAAAATAAGTCACTATTTCCATGTGAATCATTTAGATATGGAATTTGAAAGGGCGTCCAAACAAACAGACAGGTCTATGAATCCAAACTAACTATCTTAGGAAAGTTAAACTTAAATGTATTCCCTTCTTAAATTTAATGGAGAATCATGTGATCCAGTTATTCTGCATTAATATCACGAACTATTTAATAAGTATAATTTCAGCTTTTCTTACGATCGTCAACAGTGATTGTATCTGATAAATACCACGATATAGATTATAAAAAATTACAGATGGCACAATAAGCCAAGGCTGTAATTTAAATCAAGGTGTTCAGTTGATCCCTGTAAAGTACTTAATTCTCTTTCATGGTTTAGGGTCAGCCTTCCATTAAGTGATCATTTTATTACCCGGTGTCAGTTGTCCTGCTCTCTGATATGACAGAGTCTACACTGCTTTTCTCTCTATTTATAGATGGATTTTGCTACTCATCATGCAAGTGCAGAACGTCAGTCCTGGGAAAGAAAGAGAAATTCAAGGCTGTTATGAATCAGCCTCGTGATGAGTGTGGAACAGTTTCAACACAGGGCACATACGCTGCTAGACTTTTACTGCATTAAAATGTAAGATGAAAATGGGAGAGAAGAGGAGATTGATCAAAACATATTGAGTTAGGTGGCACTGAATTTGGGTTCCAACACTGCAAGAGGGAAGGTTGACAATTGAGAAGCAATCATGAGTATTCCTGATTGAAGGAATGTTTTCGAGTCATTGACTAATATAGGGGAGGCTATTTGGCCCATCATGCCTGTACCTGCTGTTTGAATGAGCTATTTGTCTATTCCCACTTCCCTGCGCCTTCCCTATAAATGTTCCCTTTCATTACTTATGCAATTTGAAAGTTCTGTTTAGAATCAACAAAACATAGCAGGAGGCCATTCAGCCTGCTATTGCTGTATTGGTTCTTTGAAGGAGTAGCTGTGCTTAATCCCTCAGCATGTTTTTGGTCTTGTGCTCTGTACATTTCTTATTCCCAAATCAATCAAATAGAAGCTTCTGTCTGACAATGTAGAAATGGTTTGTTAAAATTTAAAGTATTAATATTTATGCTAACATAAACACTTTGTATGCTGCAGAAGTGGCCAGACTTTTCATACCTTACACAATGCAGCTGTAATCTGTAGTTAGACCTAAAGGCATTCAGAACCCCATTAGTACTCCAGTCAGGTAGGAACTCAGAGACAGAATATTAATTATTTTCCAGTCTTAACAACAGAGCTCCTCTCCAGAGATAATGGTTCTTCCTGTGGTTGGGTGAACAGGTAGAGAGGTGATATTCACACTTTAACTAATCTGTGGTAGCTGTAGGTTGGACAGAAGTAACTGCTGCTATGCCAACAGTTTTCTTAATATTTACTCAGAATTTAACACAAAGAAGCCTGTGTAAATCAGATTACAACTGTGTCAATAATCCAAACAGGAAGGTTTTGTTTTTACAGCACTGCAATACTTCACTGTATTTCTTGGGAGATTTAAGCATCATAAGAAATGGATTTTTTTTAAAAATTGCAGCCAATTCATTGCATATTGCCTAATGCATGTACCACCAGAATCAGACAGCATTTTAAACTTAAAGACTTTTTGGATAAAAGAATATTGTTTGAAAAATATTCTTTGATAAATGTGGTGACTTGGTAAATGTTGATTAATGCAGTTTAAAAATTGGTTTATCAGAATGAATATGCATTATAGTCCAATATATATAACTTGTTTATGAGTTAATTTACTGAAAATGAACTTAAAAAACATACGAAGCTATTTGCTAGTCAGATTGGGATACAGCAGTGGGTTCCTTAAATAATTAAAAAGTAATGCTTTCCAAAACCATTCAAACCCAACCTATTAATATCTTTAAGCTTCGAAGTTCTGGCTTAATTTTTGGAGATTGCTTAAAGTTCAGCAAACAAGCACAGTTTAACAGAACGTGGAAATTAATACTTCCTGCAGTAGGGCCAGGTTCTTGTGCAATGTTTTTAAAATTAGCGCAAAAGATCGTGGAAACCCAATTTGTACAAAACTCAATTTATTCTCTGATTTGTGATCTTCTGTGCTGATTACATCAAGAGAATTATACCCAAAATGGACGAGTGCAACAGAGCACAAATCGTAGGCCTATCATCATTCTGTGGTATCCTCTGTATCGCACATACCTCCAAGTCTATGGGTTTGAGTGGCCTCAGGCAAATTGAGCACAAAATCCATGCTGACACTCTCATTGCAATGCTGATGGAATGTGACAGCATTAGCGGTGCTGTCTCTTGGATTTGAAGCTAAACTGAGCTTGCCACCTGTCATCTCAGTGCCAGGTTTTGAAGAACAGCAGGGAAGTTCTCCCTGGCATTCTGGGGAAAAGTGACCCTCCACATCCCTCCAATCAGCATCACTAAAACATTTGATCTGATCACAAATCATTTGCTATTTGTGGGAGTTTGCTGTGTGCAAATTGGCTGCCCAATTTCCGGCATTGGCACAATGGTTACAATTCAAGAAGATTGGCTGAAAATCTCATTGGGCATTTTGGGTTCCCAAAATCCACAATATGAGGGCAATGCGGATAATAAGCTAATGGGGTTAAGGTTCAAGGATTGGATGTTAGAGTGGGACAAGGCCAAGGGGAGCACAAACAACGGCATAGGACAGTCGGGCTGAATGGCCTCTTTCTGTGCTGAGACACCTTTATTACCTTTTGTGAGATGTGGCCAGGCCTGTAGCTTTCTGTAAGTTACTTACTGAGAAGGAAGGGATTATTCAAGGTGCTTTTCTGTTGAAGGAAACTTATCTACTCAGAGAATTAAAGACTTTTTTTTATCTTTTCACATTAAGCTATAAACTGCCAGCAGGCTCAAAGAAAATTCCCATTTAAGAAAAAACTTTTCAGTGACTTAGTCCTTTATTCCCTGACCTATTCACTCACCTACATTGGTTCACAATCAAGTAATGCCTCAATTTTAGAATTCTCAGTGTCTTTTCAAATCTCTCCTTACCTTCACTCCTCCCTAATTATGTAATTTCCTCCAGTCCTATTTAACCCTCAATGGTTTCTGTGTTGCCCCCAAATCTTGCCCGCTTGATTACTGTCAATTTCTAACAGTGACTGTGCTTCAGCAGTCCAGGCTACAGCTCTGAAATTCCCTGTCTTAACCATTCCACATCCTTGTCTCTCTTTCCTTGTTTAAGATGCTCCTTACAAGCTGAGAGAAACACAGAAACTGCAGGAGAAACTCAGTAGGTCTGGCAACATCTGTGGAGAGAGAAACAGAGTTACGCTTTCAACTCCGGTATGATCTTCATAACATTTAAGAAGTACTTATACACTTGCAATGCCAAAGTTCATAAGGCTAAAGGTCAAGTGCTGGAAAATGGGATTAAAATTCTTAGCCACCTATTTTTTTTAACCAGCAAAGACTTGATGGGATGGAGAGACTTTTTCTGTACTGTATCTCTGTGACTTTCGATAAAAGGGGTACAACTGTTCTTCAGATCTGAAAGGTGTTGGAAAATTGATTTTTTGTTTAGATTTCTGACAGAGGGAGAGACGGATTAAGCGGGCAGATGGTATTGAGACCCAATGCAAGAGACAAAGGCTTTGTTTCTGGTGGTGAATGAAACTTTAGTTGGAATCCCTGTGGAGCCTGAGACAGTTGCTAAGGAAGGAGATGTGGCTGTGAAAGTGATTTTTAGCAAATGCTTAATCCAACACTAGGAACTTCTTAAAATCTACCTTTTTATGTTTCCCTATCTGACTTGGTATTGCATTTCGCTTGATAACACTCCTGAAGCACCTTAGGACATTTCGCTATGATAAAGGTATCATTGTTGTGGCCACAAGCCCACAGGCACTTTGTCATGTGAGCACTCAGCTCAGGTGGCAGGGTCGGTAGGTTATAGGGCTACAGAAGGCATTGCTGCCAGGTAATGGGCTGCTTTCAGTCATGTGAACAACAGATGGAAAGGGTTAGTAGGAACTGCAGATGCTGGAGAATCCGAGACAACAAGGTGCAGGGCTGGATGAACACAGCAGGCCAAGCAGCATCATAGGAGCAGAGAGGCTGACGTTTCGGGCCCAGACCCTTCATCAGAAAAGGGGGAGGGGAAGAGGGTTTTGAAATAAATAGGGAGAGAGTGGGAGGCGGATAGAAGAGGGATAGAGGAGAGGATAGGTGGAGAGGAAACAAACAGGTCGAAGAGGCGGGGATGGAGCCAGGAAAGGTGAGTGTAGGTAGGGAGTTAGGAAGGGGATAGGTCAGTCCAGGGAGGACGGACAGGTCAAGGGGGCGGGATGAGGTTGGTCGGTAGGAGAAGGGTTCCTTGGCTGTCCAGTAGGCATTGTCTGGCTAATCCTGGGAATCATACTTCTTCTTCTTCATAAGAAGAAGTTTACATTATTGTTTATGGATAATCTAGACATGTGTCTTATCCGCAGTCAGTAGGAAAGTTGGGTTTTATAAATGTTTGGGCCACAACTTAACACATGGCATTTACTTATGTGCTGTGGTGTGAAGCTCTTAATTGTCATTATTGTAAGATATTCATCCTCTGCATCTTACTGAGATCCCCTCAGCTATAGGTCTCCCTGCTCTCCCTTTTCCTAAACCAGTGTTGGTGGCTCTCTGGGCACAGCGGATTCCTAGAATCTGCTCCATGCCTGGTGTGTCATCCCTGACTTTGATCATCATACCACAATCCCACCATCCCTGTTACCCGGGTGGAGCCAAGGAAGTGGATTTTGTTTTGCGGAAGTTGTCATTGAACACTTGTTACCATGGTAGCACCGGTGGAAGCAGCACATCGGATTGGAACCTGCTTGATAGAAAGAAATTCTCCACTTGTTTCACACCTCACTTCCCAAATGCACAAAGTAACCCCTTCAAAATAAGGAGAGAAAAAGAGACAGAGAGAGAGAATGCAGTGGAGTGAGATCCCCTCCAGATTGAGAAATACCTTGTGTAACAGGTGGGTGGTTATAGGTGGTTTTGTACTTGTATGATCCAAGTTTCAGAGGAGTCATGGAGAAATCTATGGAAGACAGAAAAAGGTATGAAATTTAATACACCCAAAACATGAACTCAAAGCAGAAGAAAATATGGAAGATGGCGTCCAAAAATGACAGAATTAGTGGTGACATTGAGGGGAGTTGGGGAAGTCTCTGCCCAAATTTGCCACCCACCTCCCCTTCTGTTTGGTAGAATAACTGGGTGAGTTGAAGTGAGAAAGCTCCGAAAGGTCATGACCCGTTGGCACTTGATGTACTGACTTTATTTGGCCTGATTCTGTACTTTGCCTTCCCCTTCCTAGATGACCACCCCCCTCACTCCTGCAACAAGTTGTTAAAACAACAAGGTGCCATGGCTTACTGCCATCACAAATTATCACTCAGTTACCATTGGTGTATACGGCCAAACCATCCAGATTTGTTGCTCAAGCAGACCTCATAGCACAACCTGAGCCACTGGCTTGCTGAGGCTTTCTCACATCAAACATTCGAAATGTTTGAACACACATTCCCTGTGCTCCTATCCCTGGATCAAAACTGAAGCTTCAGACTGTGGCTAAGGTAGGGTGCAAAACATGGAGAAACATGCTAAATGCAAAGCATGAAATGGATTTCATAGTCACACTAGTATCAGAAACAAAACATGGTGCGGATTGCTAAACTAAGTTAGTGTCAGATACAACACTTGGAATGCGTTAACGCACTGAGACTGGAATTTTCTCATTCTGAATCAGGATATATCAGTGTTGGGGCATCTCTGCCATTCCTAAGTCTGCTTATTTTCTTGATGCTGGAGGACAGTAGGTAGGGGTGGAAATGAGAATTTAAGGTGTGCAGAGATCTCAAAGGATGGTAGCAGGAGGAAGTTACAGAGAGGGAGAGAGCAAATGGACGAAGCCCAGGGATCAATTTGAAAATGAGGATAGAGCTGTCAAAATGTGAGACATTGCTGGGTTGTGGGCCAATAATAATGAATGTGCACAAGGGTAATGGGTGAATGGACTCAGTGTAATATGCAAATGGAAACAGCAGAGCTTGGAATAAAGGAGACTCTCAGAATCTCTCCTTTCTAGGTGAACGGGAGGGGAAGGGGTTGGGTCTGGCTAGTAGGCAGGTATGTCGATCAACCTCAAAAAATGATTAAAGCAGACTCCTGATACCTGAGTAATGTGAACTATATCCGGAGGTTTTCAACAAAGAATAAAAACTGGGAGGGGGGTGTCATATCATCGGAACATAGTAACAATATGTGTCCCTCTCATTTCTACCCCACTCCTGACTCCAGAAGGACCAGTTGGCTACATTGCAACAGATCCAATGTTGCAAGTTGTTGTTGGCAAGCTATTCAACTTCAGTGGCATCACAATGAACTTCAAATCAGGCTGACACACGGAGCGAGGATCACCACAAGGTAAATAGAAGCTAAACCACCAATTCAGTTCCATCATCCCTAAAACTGCATTGATGAAATCACAGAATAATTTTAAACCGAGGATTACCTTGTATTGTTATAGCACCTGAGGAGATCACAAAGCTCAAAGCAGCCCATCAAGTGTGCAGAGTAAGATCCAGCAACAGCAACAAAACCAAGCATCAGGTAATTAGATTTTTTTTAGTGGTTGGGAGTTAAACCTTGGTCAGGAAACTGGGGAGAGCCCCCTCGCTGCTTTTCACCTTGCATCATCGAACCTTTCAAATCCAATTGAGAGCTTGGATGGAGCTATGGTTTTATTCCCTTGTGAACGTTGACATCCCTGTCAGCGCAGCACTATCTCCACACGGATTCTAGCTTTGAACCTGGAGTCATCAGCAAGGAAAATGGTGTGGGATCATTCCCGAAACAAAGTGGCACATCGACTGGGAAGCATTCTCACTGCCAACAGCGCTGCAAACACAGCAAGGAAGATTTTCTTTGCTGAAGCCTTTTCTCTCATCTCTCCAATGATTGGCATTTGGAGGAAAAATACACAGAAAGGGGTGATACGCTGAGGGGAGGGGTGTTGAGAAGGGGAGGGGAGGTAGGAGTGGGTGCTGGTTGATAACATTAACTGAGCAAACAACCAGCAGGAACCTGGTAAATCTATTTCCGAGCCCAAAATTCAAACTGACATTGGGGCAATGGTGAGTGCACATGCTCCAATGAAGGGTGAATTTGTTGAATATTCAGCAGGGTAAGGATCACTGCAGCAACTGCTTGAGAAAATTGAGTTCTGAAAGACACGGGGAGATTAGAGAATAGGGTTCCATTCCAGGAGAATGACAAATTACTGAGCCTATTACTGAGCTAAAGAGCCACAGACATGGATGCTAAGTCATGGAGAAATGAACGTTTAAGGTGGAATCTATTGAACCAAGAAAAAGTAAACAGAGTCATCCCTTCCAAATAGAAATAGATTAAAGCTGCAAGTCAGCCTTCTCTGTGTTAATTAGCAATAATATTTTTTATTAATATCGCCTCGTCCTATTTCATGATCATAAAATAACTTTAAAAGGTATTGAGTACCGCTTGTTGGTCACAGTCTTGATCAATAGCCCCTGTCTCTCTGTTTTTGTATAAATGCCCAGTACAAAATCCCTGGGCTCAGAGACTTGTGGAGTTTGAAGTCTGGGACTAAGAGGTAGCAGGAAACAAGTCTCGGGCAATTGGTGGGGCCTAGAGCAGGAACTGACTCACATGAGGTCAGACTGGGGTCAGTAAGACATGGCATGGTCTCCATGGGATGGGCTGAGCCAAATGTTTATTGTGAATCAGTTGCCTGGTCGGGCCTACATGTGACTCCAGACCCACAACAATGGGGTTGACTCTTAACTGCTGACTGTGCAATTAGGGATGGGTAATAAATGCTGGCCTGGCTAGCAACGTCCTCATCTCATGAATGAATTTTAAAAAAAGTCACATAGATCCATTAGACAGGATACAGAAAACAACCAATGCTGGAGATCACAGCAGGTCAGGCAGCATCCATGGAGAGAAAGAGAGAGAGAGAGCAAGTGAATGTTTTAAGTCTAGATGAGTCTTCATCAGAGCTGGGGTGCACTGTTTTTTGGGCAGCATTTATGCAACAATTGGGGGTGGGGGAGGCGCGAGATGGTGGTATATAGAGTGATGCGGGAGAAAAGATGTTGATTGTTCAGATTAAGTGATCAGAATATAAGAATGGCAGAACAATGGTGTGTCTAACTGCCAGACTGGAAAGAACAGACAGTCCCACCAGGATGGGGTGGAGAGCGAGGAGAAGGTGACAGAGAATGTAACAAGTAAAGCTAAAAGAAAGGGAACTGATACTGATATGTGGTACCGAAATGTAACATAAGTAAGGGATGTAGATTCTGTTTACTTGTAGACCTTGCTTTATTTACAGCTAAAGAAACAGTAGAGAAATCGCCAGACCCTCCCTGTGCCTAGACAGCTGCATAGCAGACAGCTTGGGGATCATGTGACATTATCCAAGCACTTGGATCATTTATACGTTGATCTCTCAAAGGGACATTACAACAAATGTGAAAACACAACAGGGTGCTTGCTCCAGTCCAATTTCCATGACCCAGTTAGTCATCAGTCATGAGATCGAACAGGCCTTAGCGACTGGAGAGGTCAGTGGTTTGAGGGATCTGATTAAAGTGAAAATTACAGATCATAAGATTCAATACAAAGCTTTTAATATCACCGAGACATGTAGGTCACCTTGAGAAGCTTGTTTTCAGTACAGTGACTGGCAGCAGACACTTTGATCATACAGCGATGGTGAGAGATTGGAAGAATTACAGAACCAAAAGAACTCTGTTTTCACCACTGAGCTAGATCAGAGATGTTTGAACAGCGTATAAGTACATAAGTGCATGTCCATCAGGAAGTGGTCAGCATGTGGCATCCTTGAGACCCTGTGGGAAAGGGAGAGGGTGGATCTTGTTGCGTGGTTCCCTGAGCAGACTGTCAAAGTCATTTGGCAGAATGCCTCTTCGCCAGAACTTTCCAACAAGCACCAAGACATCGCTTGGCTGGTGGTGATCCTTTATGTACGCCCGGTCAGCTTGTGCCACCGCACGCTGCCCTCGAAGCGGCTGTGGTGGGGTCGAGACTGTCACACCTCTCCTTCTGGAATGTGCCTTTGCAAAAGAAGTCTGGAGGAAGAGGCAGCGGTTTTTGTCAAGGTTCATCCCGAGCAGTTCCATGACATGGGAGTCTTTGCTCTACGGTCTGTTCCCCGGGACGCACACTGAGACAAACATCAACTGCGCCTGGAGGACAATCAATTCTGTGAAAGACACTCTGGTCTGCCCGAAACCTGTTGGTCTTCCAGAGCAAGGATTTGACCCCGACTGAGTTTTGCAGAGTGGCACATTCCAAGGTCCAGGGCCATGTGCTGAGGGATGCAGTAAAGCTTGGCGCAGCTGCCCCCAAGGCACAGTGGGGAAAGACCACTGTTTGAGATCTTTCTGCTGAAGGTAAATGGGGGTGTGTTCAGCTATTGGACCCTCCTACTGTGTCAAATATATATAAATATTAGTATTATATGTGTAAGAGAGGTCTTTGGTTTTGTGGATAGTCAAACTCCAATGTTTTTTGTGTTTACTTGATATGCAATGGTGCAAAACCAAACTGCTTTTGTGTCAATGTATATATACAAAGAGATTTTTAGGAATAATTTTTTGAAATAAAAAAATACAAGTGCATGTCTAACAGTAAGTAGCACACAGCCTCATGTAAGGGTCCTGAATGTTTTAATAGGCAACTGGGAGGTCTACAGTGCCCTAAACACTTGTATTCCATCTCCTGAGGCTATCCTCTTAATGCAACTCTGACCTTCATCATTTTACTTTCTCCTTTTGCTTTTCGGCTGCTTTATGCCTTAAGCTTCCTGAGGGGAAAGGGCCAATTAGCTGAGTCTAGTGAAGCAGTCTCTCTCTGCCTCTCCCTGTCTCCTTCAAAACCAAGCTGTCTTCCTGTGCTTCTTCTGAAATCTCTGCCATTTTATCTATGCTGCTAATGCATGACAAGTTTAGGAATAGCTCCAGACTGCATTGCCTCCTTCCTCTGCTGTGCTCCCTTTTTATTTTGCTATCTCTGCACAATGACTCAGAGAAACAGTTAGGAGAGTGGTAGTTGCTGCAGTACTGATACTGGTAATCCAGAAAATGTGAGTTTGAATCCCGCAAATGACAAATTGAAAATTTAAACTCAATGGGATGTGTGATTGATGAAGCGGTGAGTGATCAAAAAATCCAGCAAGTTTCAATAATGTCTTCTAAGGAAAAAAATCTACCATCCTCGCCTTGTCTCGTCTTCATGTACCTTCTTTCATGTGGTTGATTCTTACATAAAAAATATAACGCTGGTAACATTCAGTAGGTTGGGCTTGTTACAGCTTTTAATTTTGTGGTTGACAATTAGCAATACAGTTTTATTTAAAAATTTAGTTGAGGAAGAACCAGCTTCACCAAAACCTGCTTTGGGCAACATTTTAGTTATATTTGTTCATGGGATGTGGGCTTTGCTGGCATTTATTGACCATCCTTAGTTGCCCTTGAGGAGGTGGTGATAAGCTGCCCTCTCAACGTCCTTGAGGTGTAGGTGCACCCACGTTGCTTTTGGGGAGGGAATTCCAGGACTGACCCAACAACAGGGAGGGAATGACCGATATGTCTCTGACGAGTGGCTTAGAGGAGAGCGTGCAGCTTGTGGTGTTCCTAGGCATCTTGTCCCTCTAGATGGTAGAGGCTGCACGTTTGTAAGGTGCTGCTGAGCGCTACATGCAATGAACATGGTCTGTACCGTTAACACCCACAGCCCAAGAACAGATATTAATTTGTGTTAACTGCTAGAGTTCCAAGGACACAGAAAGATGTAGAAATGAAAGCAGTAAAGAAGTAACTCCAAGATTTAAATTCCACACAGACAGTGGCTCCTTGTCACTGAGCTGCAGCTGGTTATAGGCTTGACCTTTACTCTGTGCTAAATATATCGATATCAGCGGTGGGAGTGGGGCCTACATGTCAGCCTCTTGTTGGAGGCAGTGGGGTTGTGGGGGTGATGGGTTGGGAGGGGTTGGGGTTCCATCTCCTTCTTACTGCACAGTACAATGTGAAGTAGGAAACAAAACTGAGACGATCCTGATAAAGTCAGTGACAGTTGGAGTTTGAGTCCCTGAGTTAGGTATGTAATACATAGCAGTCTGTCTGCACTGTCGAGCTGATCTTCTGTAGAAGGAGCCTAGCTTTAAGGAGCAAGTAATCTAACATGAGGCAACAACTTTACTCTCACAATTCCTCCAGCAGGATGAACTCGTAAGTGTTGCCTAAGTTCACAACAAAAAAAATGTTGCACTGACTGACAGAACCCAACAGTGCAGATAGAGGCCATTTGACCCACAGGGCCTGTGCCAGCTCTATATAAAAAAGCTATCCAATTAATCCCACATTCCTCCCTCTTTCCCACCAACTCCGCAAATTGGTCCTTTTCAAGTGTACATCTAATTTCCTTTAGGATCTGCTACCACCATCACTTCAAGTTGTAGATATCAGTTCTCAACACCTCACTGCATAAATGAAACTTTCCTCCTCTCCTTTCTTACAAGAAGGTCACTGACCTCCCTGTTGGCCAGGAGACAGTTTCTCCTTACTTATTCTATAAAAATCCCTCATAACTTTGGAGATCTCCAATAGATCACCTCCTATAATGACTGCTGATCTAAGGAGAACAATATGATTTCTTTGGCCTCTCCGTCATCCCTGGTACCATTTGTTATATAACATATTCCCTTAGCCAAAGGTCAATAACTAGGGGACAACATTTTAAAGTGAAAGGCCGGAGGTTTAGAGGACTTTTGAGGGAGAGTTGTTTCACCCAAAGGTTAGCAAAGGTCTGGAATGCACAACCTGGGAGGGTAGTGAGATTGGAAACCTCATAACCCTTGAAAAGTACTTGGATGAGGACTTGAAGTGAACATTTAAGGCTATGGGCCTAGTGTGGGAAAATAGAACCAGTGTAAGTCGTAGTGTATTTTTGGCAGTATAGAATCAATGGGCTGAAGAGCCTCTTATGTACAATTCTGTATGATTCTATGGTTCTGATAGGGTTAATGTCCATTTTACATTGACTCCGCCCATACTACTGATGTCACACACAGTCTGCAGGTGACGGTTAGGCGTCGTCCTGTAGAATTTGGAGAAAGCAGATGGATCTGTATAAGCTCCCTAAAGTCCTAGTCATGATGATGGCCAAATGTAGTTGTACTTATTGCTACCACCAATTAACGGGGGCTCAGCTGGTTGGACAGATAGTTTGCGAAGCAGAATTGATTCCAACAGTATGAGTTCAATTCCTACACCAGCTGAGGTTACTATGAAGGACCCTCCTTGTCAAGTTTGCCCCTCCCCCTCGGTCACCAGGGTGACCCTCTGGTTAAACCACCACCAATTTTGTCCCTCTCTAATGAGAGAGTAACCCTCTGGGATTACGGTGACCTTACCATGCAATGTACCTTTTTGTGAGCTAACAACAGCCTCTTTTGTACACACAGTGGTGTGTCATCTACCACTAATCACTAAATAGGGGGAGGCGATGGCCTAATGGTATTATCGCTGGACTGTTAATCCAGAGATCCAGAAAACGTTCTGAGGGCCGGGGTTCAAATCCCGCCACGGCAGGATGAACTCAGTAAATATCTGGAATTAACAATCTAATGATGACCATGAATCCATTGACGATTGTTAGAAAAAACCCATCTGGTTCTCTAATGTCCTTTAGGGAAGGAAACTGCCATCCTTACCTAGTCTGGCCTACATGTGACTCCAGACCCACAGCAATGTGGCTGACTCTTAACTGCCCTCTGGGCAATTAGGGATGGGAAATAAATGCTGCCTGGCCAGCGCCCCCTCATCCCATGAATGAACAAAGGAGGCCCAAAACAAAGAAGGATTGGTGGCAACGAACCACCCCAAACAACCCTTACCCAGTGCCATGTAACAGTGAGTTTGGCAAATACCACAAGCTGCCAGTAATAGCCATTTAGGAAAATACCACACCATTCTGGTAAATCTAAAGTGAGATTCCCAAAATTGGACACAATTCCCCAGGTCAGGTAGAATGAATTATAAGTTCAGCATAACTTTCTGGTTTTTGTGATCTAAAAATTAGAAAAGAATTTAAAAATCTCTTCCCAACGTAACTTGCTACTCCCTGATTTCATTAACATTTAAAAGTGAGGGAGCATTGAGGAGAGGTCAGTGCATCTGATGTTGAATAAATTTATAGTTAATAGTTTGATTGATCCCAGTGGAGAAAAACATCAAAGTAATTTCAGTCAAAGCCCAGGCTCGAGTATGCTTGGTCCAGATTTGTAGTGAAATATTAAAAAGCTTTCTCCTTAGATTTGGAAAGGTGATTGAAACAAGGTTGGAGTCAAAACCAATTCATCATCGGCCACCAGATATTCCTTTCTATATTAATTAGCCAGGCTCAATTATGTCACATGCATAAATTGGCACTTAAACCATTTTGAACTGTTAAAAATACAAAAGCACCAAGGATTTAATCTGTAAAATAAGAAAATGAAGGGCATGCAAAGCCTTGGGAAATCTGGGACACTGTTACTCGAACACTGTGCAAAATGGAGCCACACAGATCCAAAAGAGCCCAAGGTTAATGCTTAATGAACAACAACAAAAGCTTGCATTTATGTGATACCTTCATCACAGGGATCTGTCCAATGTGTCTTTACAGCAGCATTCTCAGAATAAATGTTACACTGAACTATGTAGATATTAGGACAAGTGATCCAAAGCTTGGTTAAAAAGGGAAATAATAAGGAGCACCTCAACTGAGCAAAGAGGGAGAGAGATGGAGAAATTTTGGGAAGAAAGCTTAGGGGCCAGAAAGTTGAAGGCACAGCTGCCAAAGTTGAAGTGTTGGGATTTTAAAATATGTTAGAGGCCTCAGCTAGAGCATTGTAAAATTCCTAGAGAAACCGAAAGAACTGCGTATGCTGTAAATCAGGAACAAAAACAGAAATTGCTGGAAAAAGCTCAGCAGGTCTGGCAGCATCTGTGAAGGAAAAAACAGAGTTAACATTTCAGGTCTGGTGACCCTTCCTCAGTTCTGACCTCTGACAGTGCGGCACTGCCTCAGCGCTGAGCCACCGACAGTGTGGCATTGCCTCAGTACTGACCCTCTGAAAGTGCACCACTCTCTCAGTGCTGACCCTCCAACAGTGTGGCACTCCCTCAGCACTGACCCTCCAGCAGTGCGCCACTCCCTTAGTACTGACCCTCCAACAGTGTGGCGCTCCCTCAACATTTTCCCTCCGACAGTGCAGCACTCCCTCAGTACTGACCCTCCGACAGTGTGACACTCCCTCAGTACTGACCCTCCGACAGTGTGGCGCGCCCTCAGCACTGACCCTCTGACGGTGCGGCACTCTTTCAACACTGACCTTCCAGTAGTGTGGCGCTCCCTCAGTACTGACCCTCTGACAGTGCGGCGCTCCCTCAGCACTGCACTGAAATGATGGCTTGGTTTTCTGCTTCAGTTTGTGGAGTTGAGCCTGAATGGTGAAGCTGTGACTCAGCGCTGGGAACATTAACCACCACAACATATCCAATGGAGCAAGGTGAGTAACATAACATCCAAATTAGTGGTAGACCATTGAGGGATGATGTCAGTACTGCTTCACACAAAGCATAGTGACTCTCTGGAACTCTCTCCCCCAAAAAGCTGCAGTCAATTTCTTATTTTGGAACTGGATTGATCTTGGTAGGCAGGGGTATATAACCAAGATGGGTATGTGGTATCAAGATGTACATTAGCCACGACCCGATTGATGTGGAAACAACCAGCTGAAGGGGCTGAATGGCCTCCTATTGAGGCCTTTTTCTTGGTGATGCAATTCAGGAATCAGTGCAAATTGGGGAGGGTTTGCTGTTCAGTCTGAAAGAAAACTTACTTCAGAGGGACCATGGACACTCTGATCCAGGCAGTGGTATGGTACAATGATGCATGTATTGACCAATAGGGAGCAGTACTGCTAAAATGCTGCCTGAGATCAACAAGAAATCCTTTATCTTGGGAATAATAAATCCACGTGCTCATTTGCAACAGTGCTAGATCTATACTCTGCTTGAAAAGGTTTGCTCAGCATGCAATT
Source organism: Rhincodon typus (assembly GCF_021869965.1). NCBI lineage: Eukaryota > Metazoa > Chordata > Chondrichthyes > Orectolobiformes > Rhincodontidae > Rhincodon > Rhincodon typus. The sequence continues at coordinate 32,766,511 of NC_063361.1, read as the reverse complement.
AATAACTCAACAGGACCCCTGAAAATAAATGAACATATAGGGTCTTGTCAAATGCCCTGGCCCTGGCCTACATTTACTCAGAGCTCAGAACTATTTAAAAAAAAAACAACTAATACAATGAGGTTGAAGATATTCCTTAGTCCATTGGCTGTCATCCAATATCCCATTCACAATCACCTCCCTGACAACTTACTTCCCCTTGAGTGCAGAAATCCTTTGGCATCGTCTGACACTTTACTCTACCTGTTCTCTACATCCTGTTGCACGGATACATAGAGTCATAAAGTTTTTACAGCATGGAAAGAGGCCCTTTGACCCATCATATCCACCCAGTCATCGAACATTTATCTATCCCAATTCCATTTTCCATCACTTGGCCTATAGCCTTGTATGCTGTTGTCTTTTAAGTGCTCCTCTGAATAGTGCCTAAAGGTCTTGCAGATTCCTGCTTCTTTCAGGCAGTGAGTTCCAGATACCCACAATCCTCTGGGTGAAAACGATTTTTCTGAAATCCCCTGTTCCCCTCCTGCTCCTGCCTTTAAAATGGTTAAAGCTGTCCTTATGGTGTTAGGGTTATGAACCCCAAAGGGAGCCATTCCCAGTGGTGCCATGAAGTGACATTGAGGCTCCAACAATCCCACCCACACCCCCATTCATTGGTCACTTGACCTTTCCATCGAGACTGTGCTCCACCTCCCAATGCTCGATGGGAAAGTCGATAGGGATTATTTTTGACGGTCAGACAGCACGTTCCCCATCCCTGTTACTCTAATAATTAAAAACAAAAGAATTTATAAACATTTTCAGTGCTGCTGCGGTTTTGGTTTTCTCCTGGGCTTTTCTCAGTCTGTCTGGGAAATTCCTAATCTTGGGAACCCCTGGGTCATCTCAAGGGATTGGCAAGTCAGACACTTCAGCACCTGTCACCTTTTTGTGACTCAACACAGGCGAGGATATTGAGAAGGCCATTACCAAAGGTTTGCCCCATTGGGCTCCCTAGTGACATACTTAGACTCAGAACCACCATATCACCCTGGCATTGGGGTTCTGGTGAGTCTCCCTAGCTAACTGTCACCACTTTTCTTACCTGACTCTGCACTTCAAAAAAGTGTTAGCAAACAAAAATATCTCACAAAGACACATCAGGAGATGTTAGACAGGCTGAGAGTTGGTCACTGCAAAGTTTTAAGGATTGTCTTAAAAAAAGGAGAGATTTCGGGATGAAATTCCCAATCTCAGGAAAGGTATTGGTGTGGTTGTATTGTCCCTGGACTAGAAAGCCAGAGGCCCAGGATAGTGTCTTAGGAATAGAGCAAAGAACTGTGGACACTGGAGAACTGAAACAATAATAGAAAGTGCTGGAGACACTCGGCAGGTCTGGCAGCACGTGTACGGAGAAAAACCAAGTTTAGAGCCCAGCGACGAAGAATCACTGAAAAACTTGTCGAGAAACTTTCTCCAGCATTTTATGTTTTAATTAGTATCTTTGGGATATATTTCAAATCCCGCTATGGTAGGCGGTGGAAATTATTTCAGTAATAGTGATGATGAAACATTCATTGTTTCTCATAAAAACCCATCCGGTTCATTAATATTTTTTAGGGAAGGGCTGTCCTAAATTGGTTTGGGCCCAAATGTGACTCCAGACCCACAGCAATGGGGTTGCCTCTCTGAAATGGCACAGCAATTCCTTACCAAATATATGCACATCCCATGAAATAAAAACAGAACACCTGAAGGCAGGGATGACTAGCAGTGGACCAGTCAAAATTGGGATTGGACAAAAGTCTAGAATTCAAGTGTAAGTGCTGTTGGACATTTCTTTTTCAAATTAAATAATGGATCATTTCTATAATGTTGCTTCTCAACAAACTCAATAAACCGTCAGAAAAGCTGCTACAAACCGTCGACTGCCTATATGAAGTAATGTGATTGCAAATACCCAAAATCAACACGGTTCAAATGCTACTGGATTGTCAGAGGTGACAAATCACAAACAGAAATGTAATCTCCCTCTACAGAGTGGCTCAGGTCTTGTCCTGTCCTAGTGAAGGTCTTACTGTTTTGATGATGGAATCAGTGCCCTGTTTGGATTTTCTGCAAACTTCAAGCAGTTATAAACAGTGAAATCTGCTGATGTCCAGGCCATCAGAACTCACCCAATTAGGCAGGTCTTCATGTATGACTACTGCCTTGTTTTCATGAATGTGCTGCCTCCAAATGCCTAAACTGTAATATAGATGCACCAGCAGAAAAGAATGAATATCAGTTTCCTTTATCAAAAAGGGTTTGTATATAGTCTCTAAGCAGAGGGAGCTGTTACTCGGGTTTAATGATTGTTTCTCAGTTTCCAAGCATGCCCTCTGCTCCACTGAGATTGTGTTACGCTGAAAGCCTGGGAGATCATTTTGTCCAAATGTGTGCAATAAAGATGCCCTTGTTGCATTTGCAATTCTTTACATTCAGCACTGTACGAGGCACAGTGTGCTGACTAAAGGAACGTTCTGGGTTGTGTCCTGATTGATGCTGATACTTGTCCTGTGGCTGTTCTTTGCACCCATTGTTAAATTCCCCTGTTTTTTTCTCTTAAGCATTACAAAGCAACAGTGTTTACTTCCAGACACTGCTGCCTTGACAAAAGTCCCATAAGCTTTTGTTCGCGTTTGTCGGTTGGAAACTGATACCAGATGTGGACTTGGCTTCCTGAGTGAAGCAGACCCTTTGGATTAGGAGCATTCAGTGGTGACAGATAGCTGTGAGCTCTGAGCTATACCACTGATCTGAGCAGTTCTCTTTCAAGAGATGAGAAAAATCTAGAGTCATAGGATGACGTAGCTGTGGAGGGGTTCATTCAACCCTTCATCTGTACTGGCCCTATGGAAGAAATATCCAATTATTCCAGCTCTCCTTGTTCTTTTTTCATAGCCTGTAGATTTTTTTCCTTTGCAAGCCATCATCTAATTTCCTTTTCTAAGTAATTATCAAGTCTGCTTCCACCGACCTTTCAGCCAGTCTATTTCAAATAGCACCGAAAGAACTGCGGATGCTGTAAATCAGAAACAAACACAGAAATTGCTGGAAAAGCTCAGCAAGTCTGGCAGTATCTGTGGATGCTGGAACCCAGTTTTGGGTCACCGGACCCAAAACGTTAACTCTGATTTCTCTCCACAGATGCTGCCAAACCTGCCGAGCTTTTCCAGCAATTGATGCTTTTTAATTCCAAATAGCGACTTGTTGCTTACAAATATTTATCCTCATCTTCCCTCTAAATCTCTCCCAATGATCTGTGTCCTCTAGTTACTGATCCTTGTTCCACTTACTCTGTCAAAGCCCCTCAATCTTGTTGAACATCTCTGTGAAATCTCTCCTCAACCTCAGTTAACTTCCTAAAGTCACTGGTGAGCATTGTGTTGAGTTTCTGCAATTATAGGCCACCTCTCCTGAGCAATCCCCCTTTATACACCAGTCTCAACAGTGAATACCATAAGATGAAGACCTTGAAGGAAGAGGCAGAAGTCACAGAGTAAGGTTTGGACACGCACGCGCACACACAGACACACACAGACACACACATGCACGCACACACACACACACGCATGCACGCCACACACAAGCACACACACACAAACACACACGCCACACACACACACACATGCCCCACACACACACGCCATACACACACACACACGCACCCATGCACATACGCACGCACACACGCATGCACGCCACACACAAGCACACACACCACACACGCACATGCCCCACACACACACACACGTCACACACACACGCCATACACACACACAAACACACACACTTGTTATCTTCCAGAATCCCAAAGTGACAACGTCTCAGTGACTCAGAGGATATGCTCTCACATAGAAAGCCTCTCATTGTACCAGGAGAGCAGGGTCTCTCCCAGTAAGTTTGCAAACCTTTTGATAGAATGCTCTTCTTTTCTGATGCTATACCCATATTACTGGCCCACCTCTGGAGACAGCATGACAGTGAAAGGAAGACAGTAATAGCATTGCTCCCCCCTTAACACTATCGTCCTCCTTCCAATTTCTCATTTTGTCTCAAAGCTCCTTTTAAAATTCTTGCTCTCTAATACCGATCCCTCGAGCCCTGCTCCAAGTCTCTCAGCAAGATACATTCTGTCCTTCCTTCACTCAGTCCCCACACTCAATGACGAACTATTCTGTGATTTCAATCTCCATCTCAAGTCCCTCTGACTGCTATCCCTGAACATTTTCCTCTAAATGACAGAGCATTTGTTCGGATGTAGAATGCATTGGGATTTCCGGAGGTTACGTTAGGTTCTGTATAAATGCAGGTTCTTCCTTTGTTTTACCCATATTCATGCCACCACTGGACCCTGCCATCCCTTGGCACACCACTCCTGTGGTTGTAATCAAACGCAGGGCCATTTTGGAGCAGTTCTGCTCTCCTCATCTCCCGTACACCGCAACTCCTTGTTTTCCTGCAGCAGCCACCATGGAACAGTCTCATCTTGCTCTCAGTAGTATTTCAAGGTGTCAAATGATTTGTCTAGCGTAGTACTAATAATAATTCATATTAATCAATCCCATTATACTTATAGGCCCTCCAACCACCAGCATACTTCTGACTGCCTGCTTAGCCAATCCTCATCTCCACACCTGTGTCCAATGAACCTTCAACACTGCCCTATTTTGGTTTCTGTCCTTGTGATGACTCTCTGAAGATGAAAATCCCCATATTGGTTTAACCATCAAGCCCTAACATAGCCCTCACCCAGCTGCAAAATTCTGCACTTTTGTCTAAATCTCCCAATAATGCTCCTGTAATCTCACCACCCCTGTGGGGTATCCTACTACTACCTGAGGGTCTAACTCAATGATCCAGACTTAATTGTTGATCAAGAGTTTCCTGCTTTAAGACTGGTCCCCTTCCCCACCCTTTCACTGAATCCAGTTTTTACTGGCACGAACCAAATGACCTCCTCCTGTGCCTCACTGACACTGTGTAATTGAAGACCAGAGAGTGTGCAGATGAGACCAAACCCCTGAATCTTACAGGCAGAAAGAACAGCCTTTTTAAAAACTCTGCTCTCCTGCGTGCTGGAAAAAGCTATTCTCACCTTGACAATACGGTGTGGAGCTGGAGGAACACAGCAGGCCAGGCAGTATCAGAGGACCGGGAAAGCTGATGTTTTGGGTCTGAACCCTTCTGAAGAAATGTCAGCTTTCCTGTTCCTCTGATGCTGCCTGGCCTGCTGTGTTCCTCCCGCTCCACACTGTTATCTCAGACTCCAGCATTGGCAGTTCTTATTCTCACTTTGAAGTGGGGAATTGCAGTTTTGATTGGTTGAAGCAAGGTTCACTGGCTCCCAGCTGTGGTGTCCCCTTTAAGAAAGACTTGTGTTTCCTTAAGTCCTTTCCAAACGTCAGCCAATTGGAAGCTATTGAAGTGTGGACATTGTTGTAATGTAGGTCACATGACAGCCAATTTGCACGCAGATAGCTCCCATAACATGATAATGAGCAGATGAGATGTTTTCAGTCTTGCTGGTTCCCCTGGTCAGGGGAACACTCGTATTGATCTACAGAATGATGCTGTGCGACAGTTCATGTCAACATGAGAGTGGAGCTGAGTCCTTGCTCACCTGGGAAGCAGCACCTTCACCAACATAACACCAACTAGCCTGGAGTCTTTTAGAAGTTTTTATTCATTCACGGGCTAGGCTAGCATTAATTGTCCATTGCTTAATTGGCCAGAGGGCAATTAAGAGTAAACCACTTTGGGCTGGAGTCACATAAAGGCCAGGCCAGGTAAAGATGGCAGTTTCCTCCCCTAAATGGTACTAAGTGAACCAGATGGGTTTTACAATGATTGACAATGGTTTGAGTGTCATCATTAGACTCTTTGTTCAAATTCCACCATCTGCCATGGCAGGAATCGAACCCAGATCCTGAGCTCATTACCTGGGTGTTTTTTTTTCTATTCATTTGTGGGATGTGGGCGTCACTGGCTGGCCAGCATTTCTTGTCCATCTCTAGTTGCCCTTGAGAAGGTAGTGGTGAGCTTCCTTCTTGAACCGCTACAGTCCTTCTGCTGTAGGTTGACCCACATTGCTATTAGAGAGGGAATTTCAAGATTTTGACTCAGTTGCAGTGAAGGAACGGTGATATATTTCCAAGTCAGGATGGTGAGTGACTTGGAGGGGAATTTGGAGGTGGTATTGTTCCCATATATCTGCTGCCCTTGTCCTTCTAGATGGAAGTGGTCGTGGGTCTGGAAGGTGCTGTCTGAGGATCTTTGGTGAATTTCTGCAGTGCATCTTGTAGATGGTACACACTGCAGATACTGAGCATCGGTGGTGGAGGGAGAGCATGCTTGTGGATGTAGTGTCAATTAAGCGGGCTGCTTTGTCCTGGGTGGTGTCAAGCTTCTTGAGTGTTGTTGGGGCTACACTCATCCAGGCAAGTGGGGAGTATTCTATCACACTCCTGACTTGTGTCTTGTAGTTGGTGGACAGGCTTTGAGGAGTCTGGAGGTGAGTTACTCGCTGCAGTATTTCTAGCTTCTGGCCTGCTCTTGTAACCACTGTGTTTATGTAGTAATTCCAGCTGAGTTTCTGGTCAATAGTAACCCCAAGGATGCTGATAGTGGGGGATTCAGTGATGGTAACACCATTGAATGTCAAGGGGCTGTGGTTAGATTGTCTCTTATTGGTGATGGTCATAGTCTGGCATTTGTGTGGCGCAAATGTCACTTGTCACATGTCAGCCCAAGCCTGGATATTGTCCAGATCTTGTTGCATGTGAACACGGACTGCTTCAGTATCTGAGGAGTCACGAATGATGCTGAACATTGTGCAATCGTCGGTGAACATCCCCACTTCTGACCTTATGATGGAGGGAAGGTCATTGATGAAGCAGCTGAAGATGGTTGGGCCTAGGACACTACCCTGAGGAACTCCTGCAGAGATGTTCTGGAGCTGAGATGATTGACATCCCACAACCACGACCATCTTCCTATGTGTCAGGTATGACTCCAACTACCGGAGCATTTGCCCCCTGATACCCATTGATTCCAGTTTTGCCAGGGCTCCTTGATGCCACACTTGGTCGAATGCAGCTTTGATATCAAGGGCTGTCACTGTCACCTCACCTCTGGAATTCAGATCTTTTGTCCATGTTTGAACCGAGGCTGTAACGAGGTCAGGAGACAGTGTCTGTCGCCTCCTCTCGAACTTGTGCTCAAGCCTTTGGAATGGGTCCACAATCTCCTGCCTCTGAGGTGGGTTGTGCTATGAGTCACCTAGTGAGCGATGAGCCTCTAAAAGAACCAGGACACGGGACACCAGGACACGGATAACTTAGAAGGAACAAAAACAAAGTTGCTGGAAAAGCTCAGCAGGTCTGGCAGCATCTGTGAAGGAGAAAACAGAGTTAATGTTTTGGGTCCGGTGACCCTTCCTCAGGAC
>NC_063361.1:32706701-32758640 GCF_021869965.1 Rhincodon typus | reverse complement strand
AGTCTGTTTTCTCCTTCACAGATGCTGCCAGACCTGCTGAGCTTTTCCAGCAACTTTGTTTTTGTTCCTGATTTACAGCATCCGCAGTTCTTTTGGGTTTTAACTTAGAAGGAATCAAACGAACACAAAAATCATTCATGTCTTTTCCTATTGGAGGGGAAATAATTTGGTTAATATTTCAAAGTGAGAGACCTTGAAGTATTTAAAAGTCAATCCAAGCAGATTGCTGACATTGAGCTTAATGCATGGGAGTCAGAACATTGCTATCTGAGGGGACACATTAGGATGTGCTGATGTCAAATGAATGTCAAACAAATCCCTCAGGGCTACAATCACAGCAGCTATGGAAATGAATAGAATTTGAATCTGAAATGAAAGAATTATTCCCTACTACTGTGCCCACAGCATCTCTTCAGTTCGATTATCAGGATATAGAACCTGCTGAAACCCAGGAATGATGGCGTTGGGAATTGAGTTACCTCTAATTTCTTGCTGCTGCCACCTCCATGATCTTCTCATACCTCTAACTCTTTGGGGCTGCAGGGTGGATCATACTAATTGTGGTACTCAAACAGAGTTTTATTGTGTGTGTAACTCTCAGGAATGCAAACTCTCATTCCAAAGCATTCTGGGTGATTTTATCCTTCATTCTGTCATGGGATGTGAGAGTCCGTGACAAAGCCAGTATTTGTTGCCTGTCGCTAATTGCCCCTGAACTGACTGGATTGCTCGGCCCTTTCAGAGAGCAGCTAAGAGTCAGCCACATCGCTGCGAATCTGGAGTCACACATAGACCCAGATCAGATCCGATGAGGACAACAAATTTCCCTCCTTAAACAGATTGGGGAACCAGACAGTTTTCTACGACATCGACGACAGTTGTCATTAACTTTATAATCCAACATTTATTCACAGGCATTAAACTGCAGCTGCCTCAGTGAGATTTGAACACATGTCCCACAGCATTACCTTGGGCTGCAGAATTACTTGTGCAGTGGCATTACAACTGTGCCACCATTCCCCCCATTCCCAATATTAATTCATTAATCTTCATCAGAGAGAATAAAATTGGAATTAGAATTAGATTTTATTGTCACAGATACTCGAGTACAGGAATACAGGAGTATGGTGAAATCTATACAAAATCGCTATTCCCTGGCACCGTCTTGTTATAAAAACAAGAATTTTTTTTAAAAATCGGCAGAAATAAAAGAAACAGATATAAAAGGAAGAAAAAATGTTCAGATTTTAAAGTCCCATCTCAATAAAGCTGTATGGAACATTCAGACTCCAATGCTAGCACCTGGGCCTAGTCACAGCCTGGGATTACAAGGTTCTCTGAAAATCTTCCATTTTATAGGTTCACATGGCACAGAAGATGCTGTGGACATTTGGTCTTTTGAAAGTGTCTTCTCTACACCCTGTACTTTCCTTGCAATTGTGTCCTTTTACGGTATTTATCCAAATCCCTTTGGAAAGCTACTGTTGAATCTCCTCCCATCACGTTTTCTGGCAGCACATTCCACATCTTAACAACTCACTATTCTGAAAAAAAAACACTAATTGCTTTCTACAATAGTTTATTAATCATCTTGAATTTGTGTATAACAGTAAACCACCTTATTGCCAGTGGAAACAACATCTTTGGAGGTGGCGCAGTGGCTCAGTGGTTAGCACTGCTGCCTCATAGCACCAGGGACTTGGGTTCAATTTCATCCTCGGGCAACTGTCAGTGTGGAGTTAGCACATTCTCCCTGTGTCTGCGTGGGTTTTCTCCAGGTGCTCTAGTTTCTTCCCACAGTCCAAAGATGTGCAGGCTAGGTGGAGTGGCCATGCTAAATTGCCCATAGTTTGCAGGCTAAGTGGGTTAGCCATGGGAAATGCAGGGTTATAGGGATGGGATAGGTCTGGGGGGGATGTTCTTTGGAAAGTCAGTGTGAACTCAATGGGCCCAATGGCTTGCTTCCACACTGTAGAGATTCTTTGATCTTATTAACTCTATCAAAAGTCCTCATAACTTTTGAACACTTCTTTCAAATCTTCCTCTGAACCGTCTCTGCTTCTTGAGCACCCCACATTATAGATGGCAGTAACGTGCTCCAATACATGTTCTGGGGACATGAACTGGTTAAAATTCAGGCCTTGTGTCTGTACAAGTAATTACTTTCGATAAGGTCTGACATCTGTTTTTTTGCTCAAACCATCAATTGGAAGACAGTTGTACTCTTCGCATTTATCATGGATCCTTCACGAGGAAATATATTTGAGTTTGGATTATTGATTCCAGGAACATTGTTCTTTTGCAAAGACAAAACACTAATCATCAGGTGTGGATAGGTTTCTGGTGTTGTGCTTTTAAGAAGGATGTGGAAAGGCACATGATAGCACAGCTGGCAGTGAAAGTGGATAAAAAGGAAGAGGAAAATAAATCATCAAAATGAGGTAAAAACAGGCTGCCGAAATATAGCCAAGACTTATCCATCTATCTCCATCTTTCCTGCTGCCCCTTTCCGATATTCTGGGTTAAAAATTTGGAACGATTCCAGTTAATTTTGATGATGTTGTACATTGGTTTGCCTGTAGCTTTAAGAAAATAATTTACATTTATTTAGCCTTGGGACATACAAAAGCACTTTTATTTTAGTTGTTCATGGGCTGTGAGCATCATGGGCTGACACCTTTCGTTTCCTGTCCCTACTTGTCCTGGAAAAGGTGGTGGTGAACTGTCTTCCTGAACTGCTGCAGTTTGTGTGGTGTAGGATGTCAGGGAGGGAGTTCCAGGGTTTGACCCAGTGGCATTGAAGAAATAGTGATATATTTCTAAGTCTGAATGATGTGTGACTTGGAGGGGAAATTGTAGGTGGTGATGCTCCCATGAATTTGTTCCCCCTTGTCATTCTACATGGTAGAGGCTGCAAGTCTGGAAAGTATTGTTGAAGGAGGCTTGGTGAGAACTTGCAGTGTCCTGTAGTTGGTATGTACTGCTGCCACTGTGCCATGGCAATGGAGAGAGTAAATGTTAATGATGCTGGTTGTGGCATTGATTAAGCAAAGTGGTTTGTTCTGGATGGTGTCAAGTTTCTTGAGTGTTGTTGGAGCTGCACTCATCCAGGCAACTAGATGAAATCAAACAGGAATATTTTTGAAAATGTGGCACTCTTATAATGCATGAAATGCAGCAACCAATTTACCCCCAGCAAACTTGCACAAACAACAAATTAACATTGGACCGATCATTTGTTTTAATGGCATTGGTTGAGAGCTAACTGGTTTAGACACTGGAAAAAAATTCCATTGCACTTTATCAAAATATCGCTGTGGGATCTTTCCTTCCCACCTGACAGATTTGCTGTTTCATCTGAAAGGCAGCGCCGCTAACAGTGCAGCACTGTCACTGGAAGTGCTCATGTCTCTGTAGTGGGAATTTTCATAAATTCACAACTTTCTGATTCCGAGGCCAGTGTGCTGACCACTGAGCCAAAGTTAGCATCTTGTAAATCCATGAACTACTTATAAAATGTAGCTATTGTTGCTACGCAAGGTGTTCTTGCCAATTCACATTGTCATGAGTAGCCAATCCTTTTGATTGAGGGACACTGGAATGCTTTCCAATAGACCAAGAGAATATTGTCTCATGTCTTGCTTTAACACCTATTCTGTGTGCTGGGTCATCCAACAATGCAGCACTCCCTCAGCACCACACGGGAATCTCAGACTAGATCACATCTTCAAGCAGAACACCACAACTTGCTGCCAGGAACATCTGAGGCTTGAGTGTTCACAACTGTGGGAGCTATAGAGACAACCGTGCATCATCAGTTACCGTACATGATACAGTTGAGAAGGAACTCCAAAATATTTCGTTGTGTCCCATCTGAGACCTCTCTGGGAAGGTCAACATCAATCACTGAGTGAGGTGGGCAACAGGGTTGGGGGAAAGAATGTGTTGGGTCAGTTGCCAGAACCATTTTTCCCCTTCTGTCACAAGGACAGTGGTTACGCCTGACAGATGAGCTTGTTTGAGGTTATTAAAAACCAATTTAGAAAGACCTTGGAGAATGGATGCCCTTTGTCTCACAGGTTTTTCTACAGGAGTGAGTCCAACAAGATCTTATTGATCACTGCGGTTGGCGTGTATTTTTCTTGGCTAGTTTTCTGACCACCACTTCCTTTTCCCCCACAGCCCTACTCCACAACAAAAACTTGCATTTATGTGGCACCTTTAACGTGGAGGATCATCCCAAGTCAATTTACAGGAAGGCTACCTGGGGACCTACACGGGGAAGAGGTAGGTTTCAAAGAGTGTCTTAAAAGAAGGAAAAAGAAGGTTTCAGCTGACAGCTATCATGGAGAGGTGGACAATAGGGATATGCAAAAGGTCAGAACTGAAGGATCACAGAGGCCTTGGAGGGTTGTACTCTCCAAACCTCAACAACAATTTCCCAGCTTCTAAACCTGAAAGGGCAAAAATGTGGGTGAGAAAAGATAGAATGTGAGTTTATACAGCGTCTTCCACAACCCCAGGATGTGTAAGATATTTCACATGAGGTATGTTTTAAGTGTTCAACACATTCTCAAACAAAACTCTGTCACTCTCCAGTCTGCTTCCAGTTTGAAACCTATTTGCTCCTCTCCTACTGAATGATTGGGTCTCGGTAGAACATTGGGGAAAACCAACTGGAGCATCACTGGCACTTAGACTCAAAGAGTCATACAGCACAGAAACAGACCCTTTGGTCCAACCAGTCCATGTCGACCTTAATCCCAAACTAAACTAGTCCCACCTGCCTGCACTTGGCCCGTATCCCTCCAAATATTTCCTATTCATGTACTTATCCAAATGTCTTTTAAACGTTGTAACTGTAAGCTCATCCACCACTTCCTCTGGATGTTCGTTCCAAACACAAATTACTCCCTGTGTAAAAAAGTTGTCCCTCGTGTCTTTTCAAAGAATCTTTGTTGTCTCACCTTAAAAATATGCCCTCTATTCTTGAAATTCTCCCACCCTAGGGAAAAGAAACGAGCCATTCACCTTACCTGTACCCCTCATGATTTTATAAACCTCTAAGGTCATGTCTTAACCTCCAGTAAAAGAAGGTACAGCAGAGGTTTATCACTCCCTATCAATGCACCTCTTCTTTCAGACAATTACATGATTTGAACCCTTCCTGCTAGGCTCAGTACTACAATTAACCATGTGAATTGTAGTACTGGCTAAGTCATTGACAAAATCCTCCTTAAATATTAATGTCTTTTCTTCAATTTTTGGCAAAGCCAGTAAAGCATCATTATATTTAACATGTAACTCAGGGGATAGCTTTAATGGAACAGCGGGCAGACAATAGATAATCTGAAGAAGACAGCAATGTCCTTTGTGAAGGAGATTTTAACTGAATTGCTTCCAGTTTGCGTCCAATGTTGAACAATCAAACTCAAAAAGGAAGAACTCATATTTATAAGATTCTACAGACTCTATCGATCAGTGGGTAGTTAACGTAATCCCTCTGTGTGAAAAAAGGACGTAGAGAGAAAATAGGGAATTACAGATCAGTTAGCCTGATGTCAGTAATGGGGGCTAATGGTAGAGTCCACGATAAAAGATGTAATAGCAGAGAACTTGGAAAACAGTGTCACAATCAGATAGAGTCAGCACAGATTTACATTGGGGAAATTATGCTTGAAAAATCTACTGGAATCCATTGAGGATGTGAAAAGTAGAGTCAATAAGGGGGATTCAATGGATGTGGTTCACTTGAACTTTCAGAAGGCTTTTGAAAGGTCCCATCTAAGAGATTAATACATAAAACTAAAGCTCATGGGATAGCATACTGACATGGATAGAGAACTAGTTGGCAGACAGGAAACAGAGTAGGAATTAATGGGTCCTTTTCCAAGTAACAGCCAGTGACTGGGGAGTGATGGTCTAGTGGTATGATTGTTAGATTGTTAATCCAGAGACCCAGGTAATGTTCTGGAAACGGGCAGATGGCAGATGGTGGAACTAAATTCAATAAATATCTGGAATTAAAAGATTCTAATGATAACACTGACAACATTGTCAATTGTCGGAAAAACCCACCTGGTTCACTAATGTCCTTTAAGGAAGGAAATCTGTCATCCTTGCTTGGTCTGGCCTGCATGTGATTCCAGACCCACAGCAATGTGTTTGACTCTTAACTGCCCTCTGGGCAATTAGGGATGGGCAATAAGTGCTGCTTAGCCAGCAATTCCCCTCATCCCATGTATGACTTAAAAAAAAAACACTAGTGAGCTACTGCAGAGATCAGGGCTTGGAAGCCAGCTATTTACAATTTACATTATTGACTTAGATAAGGGAACCAAATATAATAACTGTAAGTTTGTAGATGACACAAGACTTGGTGGGAATGTGAGCTGTTATGTGGGAATGTGAGCTGTTAGGTGGACACAGAGATGTATCACTTTAGAAGAAGTAACATGAAAAGGGAGTGCTCAATGAATGACAAGGCACTAAGAAGCTCAGAGGAACAGAGAAACCTTGGTGTATTTGCCCACAATTCCCTGAAGGTGGCGGGGCATGTTAATAAGACAGTAAGACAATAGGAGCAGAATTAGGCCATTTGGTCCAGCAAATCTGATCTACCATTTGATCATGGCCAATGTGTTTCTCAACCCCATTCTCCTGTCTTCCCCCCATAATCCCTGATCCCTTTACCAATCAAGAATCAAACAAATCTCTGTCCTCAATACACTCAATGACTTAGCCTCCACAACATTTCACAGCAATGAGTTCCATAGATTGACCACCCTCTGGCTGAAGAAATTCCTCTTCATCTGAGTCCTAAAGGGTCGTCCCTTCACATCTCAGATCCTAGTCTCTCCTACTCATGGAAACATTTTCTCCATGTCCACCCTATCCAGGCCTCTCAATATTATGTAAGCTTCAAAGAGATTCCCCTCCCATCCAGAATCCTGAACTGCGCCTCAAATGACAAGCCCTTCATCCTTGGGATCATTCTCATAAACCTTCAAGGCCAGTTTCACAATATTCCAAATGCAGTCTGACCAGAGCCTTACCAGCAGTACATCTCAGTTCCTGTATTCCAGCCCTTTTGAAATGAATGCTAACATTGCATTTGCCTTCCTAACTGCCAACTGAACCTGCATGTTAACCTTAAGATAATACTGAAATAGGACTTCCAAGTCCCTTTGTGCTTCAGATTTCTAAAGCTTTCCCCATTTAGAAAATAGTCTACACCCCTATTCTACCTACCAAAGTACATAACCTCACATGTTCCCACATTGTATTCCATCTGCCAGTTCTTTGACCACTCACCTAGCATGTTCAAGACCTCTGCAACCTCCTTGCTTCCTCACCACTACACACCCCTCTACTTATCTTTGTTTCTCTGCAACTTTAACAACAAGGCCCTCAGTTCTTTCATCCAGATCGTTAATGTATAATGTGAATAGTTGTGGTTCCAACATGGATCCAAGCACAATTCCACTAGTCACGGCTACCATTCGAAAAATGACCCCTTTATCCCTATTCTCTGTCTTCTCCAGTCAGCCAATCCTCTATCATTGCCTGTACCTTACCCCTAACAATTTGGGCTCCTGGTGTGGCATCTTGTCAAAGGCCTTCTGGAAATTCAAATACATCATGTCTACTGGATCTCCTTTGTTCTGTAGTTAAGAAGGCATATGGGACATTTGCCTTTATCTGTCGTGGCATAGTTTGTAAGGGTAGGAAGATGTTGGAGCTGTGCCACAGCTGGAGTGCAGTTCTGGTCACCGCACTATAGGAAGAAAGTGATTACATTGGAGGGGTTGCAGAGGAGATTCACCAGGATGCTGTCTGAGATGGACCAGTTTATTTATGAAGAGAGGCTGGATAAGATCGGGTTGTTATCTTTAGAGCGGAGAAGGCTGAGAGATGGTCTGTTTGAGGTTTATAAGGTTATGAGGAGCATGGACAGGGTGGATAGAAAGAAGCTGTTTCTCTCGGTTGAAAGGTCAATAACAAAGGAACATTAGAGGAGGATGGGGGTCTGGAATGCACTGTCTGGGAGGGTGGTCCATGTGGGAAAGCCTCACAACCTTTAAAAAGTACTAGGACGAGTACCTGAAATGTCATAACATTCGAGGGTGTGGGTCTTCTGTAGTTTGGGCAGTACTGGGTCGATGGGCCAAAGTGCCTCTTCTGTTCTGTATGATCTTATAGTGCTTTGACATTCAGGGCCACAGTTTAGAGTAAAGGGTTAATACTTGAATATGAAATGGGAAATTATGTCAGTAGTAATGTTACAGATTGCCAATGAAGAGACCGTGGAAACAAAACAGTGTGGACGTTATGATAAGTTGAAGTTTAAATAGTTCTTCTCAACCAGGAGACCTGGGTTAAAATCCCACCTGCTCCAGAAAGGTGTAATTAGAAAATATCTGCATCATTATTACAATGTAAATAAACTGTGACCTTGAAAAGACCTCAGACTCCAGCAAGCTCTCATTAGTAAGATAATGCATCGAAAATGCTCTAAAAATCCATCATACAACAGATCCAGGGTATTTCAAAGAGCTTCAAATCTAGTACAACACATCTGGAATGTAGTCACTGCTGTAATATAGGAAATATAGCAGCCAATTTGCATACAGCAAGTTCCAACAAAGAGTAATGTGATACATACTCAATAACTGATTTTGGTGATTTATATTGGACAGGATATTGGGTCATCTGCTCTCCTGTTCTCCAAAAGATTGTAATGGGATATTTTATATTCATCTGAGAGAGGTCAGTTTAAAGTCTGATTTGAATGGTGGCACATTTAACAGAGTAACACTTATGTGTCATGATGTACTTACTGAATCTGGAGTGTGACTTGAACCCACGATTCTCTGACTCAGAGGTGAAAGTGCTACTTACTGAGTCAGAGCCAATGCATACAAGATGGCCAGGTGACAGGGAAAGGAAGTGAACAGGAGACGCTCCCTATGCCTCAACACTCCACAAACACAAATCTGTTGATCTCAGTTTTGAAAACTCCAACGGTCTAGGCTTTTTTTGGGCAGTATTCAAAATTTCTACAGTCCATTGTGTGGAAAGATGTCTCCTGATGTCCCTTTCCACATGGACTAGGTTTAATGTTAAGATACTCTCAGTCCTCTCAGTCACAGTCTAAGGATACAGAGTAGACCATTTAGGACTGAGATGGAAGAAATTCCTTCACCCAGACAGTGATGAACCTGTGGAAATCTCTGTTACAGAAAGTGATTGAGATCAAAACATTGAACATTTTCAGGAAGAAACTAGATATAGTTCTTAGGGTTAAATGGTTCAAAGGTTATGAGGTGAAAGCGGGAAGAGGGCACTAAGTTGGATAATCAACCATGATCATATTGAATGGTGAAGCAGGCTCGAAGGACCGAATGGCCCACTCCTGCTCCTACTTTTTATGTTGCTGCGTTTCTAGGTGTCTCTTGGTCTAGTTATGTCCACTAAAGAAAAGATCTTTTCTGTGTCTACCCAATCAAAATCTTTTAATATTTTATAATCGATCTGTGCTGCTCTCATTTTTTCTGTGGAAATCACTTCATTGCTGTGAGTGGAACATTGCTAATAGAAAATTTCTCTACCAGAACCTAACCAGAACTCCACCTCAGATTTATGGTGTGAAGCTCTTTCAAATATTCTGACAATGTCATACATTGCTTTCTAAGCACAAATAGTAAATTCCTCTACTCGTTCTCACAGCACCTATAAACAATGGATTAATAAAGAGATTTTGATCCTTTGAATTTTAAAGGACCTGTCCATCCCTGACTGGAACAAACTGTTGGATTTTTCTGTTTGATGTGATTTTTTTCAAATTGATGAGAAGCTATTTTGATTGACGCAGAGGTTTAAAGGTCATTTTCTTTTTGAAATGGCTCCTTGTCAACCTTGGCATAGTCAATGTGTCCTTGAGGGTAAGTGCTTTTAGAGAAAGGTTCTTCAAGTAATTATTTCTCCTCAAATCCTGCCCTGTCTTTTGTGATCACAGTGGCTCTCTCTGGAGTAACGTTCCAAAAGTATTTACTGCTCCTCTCTTTTGAAAATAACCCATAGTGCAGGCATGGGTGATTGTGGAGTGTGTTTCAAACCCCATATATCCATCATCTAAAATCTGCACAGGGACCACCATGATCAGAGACTTCAGTTTGAGCTCTCCCCTCCTGGTCACATTTCTGCATGTCTCTAATTTGTTTCAATATGAACTGAAGGTATTGGAAATCCAATTCCTCGAAATGGCATTCTGGATTCATTAACATTTTGCACTTTGGCATACACGAAATGCTGCCCAGATTTTACTTCTTCTTTTACTTCTGCCATTTACAAGCCTGGTGGCAGTCACTGTTTGAATTCAGATGCCTTTCCATTCACGGTTCGGGATGAAAACAAAGATGATCATGACATGAATATCCTGGGCCTTTCCAATCCATTTTCCATGCCAATGGGCTGTGACACATGGGAGTCATTTTTGTCCAGTGTGTGATGATAGTCGTCAAGAACTGTCTCACATTATACAGCTAGGCCTCAGCATAAAGAGTGGTCTGGAGTGTTCTTTGTCAAAACCTGGAGACAAGGAATTGGAGCTGTTTGTAATTTTACTGCAGTGGTCAGTGGATCGAGTCACAGTAGGTTCATGAACCATTTAATCATCTCTGGACCCAAGACTGAAATATGTCCCAAACTGACAGATTAAATCTATGAGCTGTAAATCTTGTGAGATTATTCATGTTCTTAGTATTCACATGCACATTGTACAAAACTAAAGTGGAAGGATGTTGTGACACACTGATAGTGTCCCTATTTCTGAGCCAGAAGGCCGAGGTTCAAGTCCCACCTGCTCCAGAGGTGTGTAATACCATCAGATTAGGAAAATATCTACAAATGTATAAATGATTGAGATCTTGGTGTGCAGAGGACAATTGCAAGTTTGTGAATGGACAAAAATCGAACTACTATAAATTGGGTGGAAGACAACATAGAACTTCGAAAGAGCATTGTCACATTAGACCAGGCAGATAGGTGGTAAATGAAGCTTAGTATGGAGAAGCGTGAGGTGATACAGTTTGGCAGAAAAACAGTATAAAATAATGGCTCTATTCTAAAGGATGTGCAGGAAAAATGGAAAGAACATTTAATAAAGCATACAGTGTCCTAGACTTTATCAATACTGGTATAGAATATTGGAGGAGAGAGGATAAGCAGAACCTGTGATAGCCACTAGTTAGACTGCAACTGGAGTAGACACCAGAATTCAGGAAAGATTTGACACATTGAAAAGTGTAAAAGAGGTTTATAAGAATGATTGCAGGGATGAGAAACATTGATTATGGATTTGTGAAGTTATGACAGTTTTTCTTGGAGAGGAGAAGACAAAGAGTAGATTTGATTTCAAAATCTTGAGCAGTCTGAACAGAGTAGGCCGCGAGAATCTGTCCCTGCTTGTACATGGATCAAAAATGAGACAGCATAGATTTAAAATGATTTAAGAAAGAAGCAAACGTGATGTACGAAGATACATTTCCATTCAACAGGTAGTTTGGGTCTGGAACTGTGGTGGAGGCTGGCTCGATGGAGGCAGACTAGGTGATCATTTGGATAGAAACAATATTCGGAGTTATAGGGGAAGGGCAGGAGGGTAGCATTAAGGCATGATGCTCACTTGGAGAACGAATGCAGACCATAAGACCATGAGAAATAGGAACAGGAGTAGGCCTTTCAGACCCTTGAGACTGTTCCATCCTTCAATAGGATCGTGGCTGATCCAACATTCCTCACATCCACTTTTCTGCATTTTCCCTGTAACGTTTGATTTCCTGAATGTTACCTTAAATAGACACAAGGACTCTGCCCCTACTGCTCTCTGTTGCAAGATTCACAAGCCTCTGAGAGAAGAAATTCCTCCTCATCTCAGTCTTAAATTGGCGCCCCTTTATTCTGAGACTATGCCCTCTGGTCCCAGACTCTCCCATGAGGGGAAACATCCCCTCAGTATTTACCCTGTCAAGCCCCTTAAGAATCTGATATGTTTCAATGAGATCACTTCTCATTATTCTAAATTCCAGTGAGTAGATTCCCAACCTATTTAGCCTTTGCTTATAAGACAATCTCTCCATGCCAGGGATCTTCCTAGTGAACCTACTCTAAACTGCCTCCAGTTAAATGAAGAGACCAAAACTGCTCACTGATGTGGTCTCACTAGCACCTTGTACAGTTGAGCAGGACTTCCCTACTCTTACACCCCAACCCCTGGGAAATAAGGGCCAACAGTCTAATAGCTTTCTGATTACCTGCTGCCCGTGTGCTAGCTCTCTGTGTCTTGTATACAAGTAATCCCAAGTCACTTTGCGTTGCAGCTTTCTGCAGTTTTTCTCCATTTAAGTAATACTTTCGTCCTCTCTTCCAAAAAGAACATTTTTCCACATTATACCCTGTTTGCCAAGTTTTTAACCCATATATTTAACCTATCTGTCAACTGTGCATGTACCTCACACAACTAGCTTTTCCACCTATTTCTGTGTTATCTACAAAGTTGGCTATGGTGCATTCACTTCCTTCCTCCAAGTCATTAATATATATTGGAAACTGTTGCGGTCCTAGCACGGATTCCTGTGGAAGCCCATTGGTCACACCTCACCAATTTGAAAAAGAATGCTTTATCCCCACTTACTGTTTACTGTCCATGAGCCAATTCTCTCTCCATGTCAACATACTACCTCCAGCATTGTGGCTCTTTTTTATGACTTAACCTTTTGCGAGGTACCTTGTAGAACGCCTTCTGTCCATGTACTGAAATAGACTGCACTGGATGGCTTAAACTGCATTAATGTTTGAGAAGCACCTTGGAAACAACAGTTCACTTGATCCCTGTTCCCTGACTCTGTTCCACCTGCCCCACCAAGCAGTATTGTGATGATGGTGCATATAATCTACAGAACCCACTATAGCAACTCATTAAGTCTGTGCACCAACATCAGCCCACTCCTAACAGCCTGCAATGTCAAGAAGCCCAAGAACAGCAGGGCTGTGGTTACATCATCACCAGTACAATCCACATTCAAGCCTTCCCAATTTGGCCCCAACCGTGACAATATCTACACTCATGGCATTGAGCTTCACCATCCCCCCAGACCTCCCCCTTACTGAGGACGAACAGTCAGTCCTCAGTAAAGGGCTCACTTTTGACCCCCTCCACCCACAGATCAACGAATACCGGTCACGTTTGGACATAGAGCAGTTTTTCCGCCGCCTCTGCCTCTTCGACCTGTTTGTTTCCTCTCCACCTATCCTCTCCTCTATCCATCTTCTATCCGCCTCCCACTCTCTCCCTATTTATTTCAAAACCCCCTTCCCCTCCCCCTTTTCTGATGAGGGTCTAGGCCCGAAACATCAGCCTCTCTGCTCCTATGATGCTGCTTGGCCTGCTGTGTTCATCCAGCCCTGCACCTTGTTGTCTCGGATTCTCCAGCATCTGCAGTTCCTACTATCTCTCTCCAAGAACTATTCCTTTAAGGCATCACTGCAGTAAAGACTCACTGCTGCCAAATAGTTGGTGATGGAAGTTTTCAGAATGTCAGTTTCTTGTAAGTTTCTGACTGCAGGCTAATCTGTGCACTTCACTCACAACAGCAATTAGCCTGAAAATGACCTCAGAGTAAAGTATCTGCCTTTCATTCTCTCTTTTTAATGCTTGTGGCATTAATGTGTGAAATATGATGGATGTTCTCACAGCGATTATACAGATAGACTGAGGCCCCTTCAGCAGTATACAGCTCGAGATTTTCTGATTCCATTCATAAGAAAGGTGGCGATGACTCTGGAGAATGTTGTCATTGAAACACACCATTCCATCTGCACTGGCATCATCAGCTTATTCCTTCTCCTTCTTCCCCTGAAGCTGTTGAGAGCTTGCTGGAGTCGCAAAATTGTGGTTCCTGAGATGGATACATTCCTGGTAAGGCTAGCATTTGTTGTCCATCCCTAATTGTGCTGAGACGTTGGGAGTTGAGGGCACAGCTGGCAATGGTTTGATTCAACTGAATGACTTGCTACAGGGGAGGAAAACTGGCAGGGCAACTGGGAAGTGCAGGAAAACGAGACTGATTGATTAGCTTTTTCAAAGACTTGGCATAGGCTGCTGGCATCAACAAAATATCCTGGTGTGTTGCTGTAGGATTCTGGGAAACAACACTTCAAAGAGAAGTTATAAGTCAGCCTTAATATTGTGCTTTAGCTTATGGACTGTACAAGATAAGAGGAGAAGGTTTTTATTCCTTAAAGAACAGTAGAGAATCAGTTGGGATCTAAGGTTTTGGAGTAGATTTGTAGCTCGGGTTATGGGTGTTGAGGTTGGTTGGCTCGCCGAGCTGGTTTGTTGTTCTGCAGACGTTTCGTTACCGTGCTTGGTAACATCCTCAGTGCAGCCTCTGATGAAGCGTTGGTGTGTTTTCCCACCTGGTTTTTAAACTCTGGGGTCCGTTGCGATGGATTGCCTCACTTCTGGGTTTCCTCCGTAGTGGAATGTACATGGGGTCGAGTTCAATGTGTTTATTTATAGCCTGCTTCGTGGCGTGCCATGCTTCCAGGAATTCTCATGCTTGTCTCTGCCTAGCCTGTCCCAGGATCTTGGTGTTGTCCCAGTCGAAGTCGTGGTTCTCCTTGTCCATGTGGATTGAGATGAGTGAGTATTGGTCGTGTCTTTTTGTAGCCAGTTGGTGTTCATGTACTCTTGTTGTTAGTTTCCTTCCTGTTTGTCCGATGTAGTGTTTCTCGTAGTCTCTGCAGGGGATCTTGTAGATGACATTGGTCCTGTCCATGGCAGGGAGTGGGTCTTTAGTTCGGGTGAGCACTTGTCATAGGGTTGATTTGGGTTTGTGTGCCACTTTGATGGAAGAGTGTTCAAGGATCATGGATATCCAAAGAACTGGGTCAGGAGATGCCTACAGGAACAGCATCAGAAAGATTCTACACGCCCCAACAGACTCATCACACTACCCTACGTCAGGAACACATCAGAACTCACCACAAGGTTTCTACGACCGCTGGGCATCAGAGTGGCACACAAGCCCACATCAACCCTACGACAAGTGCTCACCCGAACTAAAGACCCACTCCCCGCCATGGACAGGACCAATGTCATCTACAAGATCCCCTGCAGAGACTGCGAGAAACACTACATCGGACAAACAGGAAGGAAACTAACAACAAGAGTACATGAACACCAACTGGCTACAAAAAGACACGACCAATACTCACTCATCTCAATCCACATGGACAAGGAGAACCACGACTTCGACTGGGACAACACCAAGATCCTGGGACAGGCTAGGCAGAGACAAGCACGAGAATTCCTGGAAGCATGGCACCCCACGAAGCATGCTATTAATAAACACATTGAACTCGACCCCATATATATTCCACTCCAGAGGAAACCCAGAAGTGAGGCAATCCATCGCAACAGACCCCAGAGTTTAAAAACCAGGCGGGAAAACACACGATGCTTCATCAGAGGCTGCACTGAGGATGTTACCAAGCACGGTAACGAAACTTCTGCAGAACAACAAACAAGCTCGGCGAGCCAACCAACTTCAAAAATCAGTTGGGATTTTACAGCAGTCTCACAACTCAATGATCACTTATTATAATGCCAGCTGCTTTCTTAAAATAGAAAGAACTCAAATTCTCATGGTAAAATTTGAACTCATAGGCTTTCAACACATGTGCATCTTTACATTGCGAAACATTTCTGCCAGGGTTCCAAATCCATGTAGGAACCAGAAGAAATAATTGAATAGCAGTAAGCATGGGAACATTATTTAATTTAACTCTTTTCTCCGGTTCATGGATACAGGGTTAACTGTCAGATCTATTGCTGCTCAAGTTGAGAGCAATTAATGCAGGACTCACAAAGACTTCTGCTGGACTCCCCAGCGGTCTTTCCTGTTGCCATGACTTTTCTTAAAAACCTGATGAAGGCTTTGGTCACCCATCTTGATATATCACTTGTGGCTCAGAATTAAAACAGTCCCAGCAATTTCTGATTTTGTTTCTGATTTCCAGCATCTGCAGTTCTTTGGGATTTCTTTTGGCTCAGAATTAAGTTTTGTTTGTTAAAGTTCTTCTAAAATGGCTATGTTAAAAGGTCCTATCTTTATACATCTTGTTACTGTTATGCTCCTAATTTGAAGAGACAGAGCCATTGATTTCTGTAAAACTTCAATAGGAGGTCAGATTTAAATTCTGGTTTATCTGAAGGTCAGGCTACAGTCAGTATTGTACTGTTTCTGCCATCAATATGTTCTTTTCAAGCTTAGTGCCAGATTTGCAGGAAGAACTGAATTGCAGCTGTAAATTCTTTATCGTTTGAAGACTAAATTTAGTGAGAAAGCAAGTGTTATATTGTGTATATTGAGAGGAGTACAGCAAGGTGAGCTTCACCATACTATAATCGTCATTGTTCATCATAAAACCATTTGTTAGTTCAAGAGCCTGTGTGTCAGTTTAGTGAGAGTACGTATTCAGTCCTCTTTTCAAAGGAGAGCAGAATCACATAATGCCACATGGCAAATTCTAACAGGGACATTACAACAGTGATTATACTTCAAAAAAAACCCTTCATTGACAGGAGAACGCATTGAGATCTCCCGAGATCATAAGAGGTGTGGCGTTAATGCAAGTTTTGTTCTGTTTAGTTAAGTATCTGCATTATGATCCCTGGGTCATGTCATTGTTTACATTCACAGAAAGTAGGCACTCCAGATCAAAGGAGGCACAAATACCACTTGGGTAGTTGGTGAACCTGAGAGAATCGCTGGTATAAAATACGTAAATATGACTGGTGAACTCATCATCTCATTGGGATAAGTACATCTGTTAAATTTTCACCCATTGCCTTAGGTCCTGATTTCAGGCTGATTCAACACATTATTTATTGCTTAGAATTTAAAAATTTTGTTGAATTGCACCTGAGTGCACCTTTAACTTAATCCATCTGATCAAGACCAAGCTCCTTGTGCATCATGATCAGGACGGAATGATGCTAGACTTAAAGCATAGAGAAAACAAGATGTGACAACACATCAGCACTCAGTGATAAACACCCAAGCCTGAGGAGGACAAGCAGACAGACTCGCCCTTGTATAATTCACAGTCCTTTTTTCCCCAAAGTGCTTGATGTATGATTTATTCTGAAGAACAGCATCTTATGTACAAAACTATCCACAACAACCAAATTTATAAAGCACCTTTATGGTAGGAAAATATCCCAAGTCACTGACATGCAAAGAAAAATATTAATAGCAGATGTTGTCCACTTGGGCCCTCGAGCACAATCCCCTTTTCAATAGTATCATGGCTGAACTGATTATAGCCTCAAATCTATTTTCCTGCTTACCCCCAAAACTTCTGACTCCCTTCTGATTTTCAGAAGGCATTTGATAAGGTACCACACATTATTCTACTTCAGAAGAGCCGATTCATGGTGCTGGAAGCAACTAATAGAAAACTGACAGTTGGGATAAAGGGGCATTTTCTTGAGGCAACCCTGTGACGAATGGAGTGCTACAGGGATCAGTGCTGGGGCCACAATTATTTACAATATATATTAAAGATTTGCACGAGCAAAGTGAATGTATTATGATTGATCTGTGACTAGTTAACAGTTCTCAATGACAGCAATCTTCTGCATGCCAATAGCTATATGATTGGCTCACAGGTAGCCAAACAGCTTGGGGGTGTGAATGTTTTAGTGGAAAGTGTTAGACTTCTGAAGGAAGAGAAGCTGTTTTTGATCTGATCTAAAAAGCATCTCAAGTGTGAAGGTATGCAGTTTATTTTCCCTTTCCAGTTGCTTAAGCTGTGACTTTTAATTTATTGATCTTTATAAGTGGGATCTAGTCACACTGTACATCTTGAAAATAAATGAAAACATCTGGAGAAGGAAGATCAAGATCAGCAGTTTGACCTACACTAGGATCATCTCAGGAAAGCCTATGACTAGGGAATTGTCTTCCCAGTCTTTCCTCAGCCCATGTGGTCTTTTTCCTGTGTATGCATGTACATGTGCGCATGCATGTTTGTGCGTGCACGTGCGTGCATGTGCATGTGTGTGTGTAAAGATGGAATTTGCAAGGGCATTTGAATTTTAAAGTGTAGAGTTATATTACAAGAGTTCATCATGTTTTCCTGCAGCTGCCGTCTGTTTATTTAAAATGAATGGCAATTCTTGCTAATTATTCAAACCTGGTCGATGCATTATCAACTTGGGTCTTAAAGACTGTTAAATTGTGGAATCAAGAAGCCCTAGCAAATCTGGAATCAATGGGAATCAGAAGGAAAACTCTCTGTTGATTAGAGCCATACCTGTCACATAGGAAGATGGTTGTGGTTATTGGAGGTCAGTCATCTCAGCTTTAGGACATCTCTGCAGGAGTGCATCAGGGTGATGTCCTGACCTGGCCCAATCATTTCAGTTGCTGCATCAATGACCTTTCCTTCATCATAAAGTTTTTGGAAGTATTCACTGATGATTGCATAATGTTCAGCACCATTCATGACTCCTCAGATACTGAGCAGTGTGTGTCCATATTCAGCAAGACCTAGATAATATCCAAGTTTGGGCTGATAAGTGATAAGTAAAATTTGCAATGCACACACATGCTTGGCAATGACCATCTCAAACAACAGAAAATCTAGCCATCTCTCCTTGACATTCAATGAAATTGCCAATGTAATCACTGATTACCCTCACAATCAACATCCTGGGGATTACCATTGACCAGAAACTGAACTGAACCAGCCATATAAATACTGTGGCTACAAGACCAGGTCATGGGCTAGGAATTTCACAATAAGTAACTCACGTCCTATCTCCCCTGTGTCAGTATCAGCACAACTTAGAACTGTGATGGAATACTGTTCACTTGACTGATGGATGTAGCTTCAAATGAAACTCAGCAAACTCAATACTATTCAAGACAAGAAGCCTGTATGATTGATAGTCTATTCACCACCTTCACCCTTCACTTGCTTCACGACATATGTACAAGGGAAGCAGTGTGTACTGTCTACAAGATGCATTGCAACAACTCGCCAATGTTCTTTTGTCAACCTTCCAAACCCGTTGCTTCTACTAGCCAGAAGGATAAGGGCAGAAGATGCAAGGGAATACCACTATCTGCAAGATCCCCTGCAAATCTGAACCTGGAACTTTGTTACTGTTCTGTCACAGTCGCTGGATGAAAATCCTGAAATTTCTATCCGAACAGGACTGGAAAGGTTCAAGAATGCAGCTCACTACCACATTCTGTTGGGTAATTAGGGATGGGTACTAAGTGCTGGCTTCACCAAAAGATACCCACCTTCCCTTGTAAGAATAACAAAAACCTTTAGCATCAAGGAATTTAAGCATCAGCCACAGTTATATATCAAAGAGATTTATTTCTTCATGTAAAATTATTTTTTTTGTCTTACATATTTTAGTCTTGATATCTTCTTGTTCCTTATTCATAACTTTATCCCTTTGTCCCTAAGGAACTTTCAGTCATAACTAAACTTTAGCTGTTTAAACAAGAACCACAGGTCTGCTTTAAATTGAATCATTAGAAATTAAAAGGAGATATAAAAATTATATTTATTAGCAGTTCATTGACCATGGGGCAGCACAGCGGCTTAGTGGTTAGCACTGCTACCTCACAGCACCAGGGACCCTATTCCACCCTCAGGTGACTGTCTGTGTGAAGTTTGCACATTCTCCCCGTGTCTGTGTGGGTTTCTTCTGTGCGCTCTGGTTTCCTCCCACAGTCCAAAAATGTGCAGGTTAGGCAGATTGGCCGAGCTAAATTGTCCCTAGTGTCATGGGATGTGCAGGCTCGGTGGATTAGTCATGGGAAATGCAGGGATAGGGTTGGGGCGGGGCTGGGTCTGGCTGGGATGCTTTTTGGAGGGTCAGTCTGAACTCCACATTGTAGGGATTCTATGATTCTATGTGGTGGACACGCCTGAGGGTTGTAGCAGTGGTGATGATTGAGAGATAAGCATTATCCTATAATTATTATACGATCTTCAATAATCGCCCATTGAGGAAGGTATTTCTGACCGTAGAGATTGTGCAGGGTTGGAGATCAGATCCATAAGCATTTGAATTACTGAGCACCACCAATTCTGCTAAAAAGGTTAACAGCGAGAACAATGGTTCTCTAATTACCAGCAAAATCGGACTATTGATAAAAAGAGTGAAGCTGCATCTTTTCTCTGATCACAACTAATTGCTTGGCAGCATACTTATCAACAGATTAAAACCTCCCACAATGACTATGGAGAAGTGTGGCACTGTACCCATAAATGGTTAAAGAGTGATAGTCCAGAGAAGTAAAAGGAGACAATGATTTTCTCAGAGTGATGTGATAATACGTGCTAGCTACTGTGCTCTCTGGCATTGAAAGGAGTATTCTTAATAAAACTATTACTGTGAGCCATCTTCCCTTCCCTCTCCTAATAGGGACAGTGCAATCTGTGTTGTGGAATAAAGGACTGTCGACAACCACCCTCTGATTTTAATGCTTCTCCCAGATAGCTGCTTTCGGTTCTCAGACAATGAATGCAAGGCTGTATTTTATACAAATTGTTTGCTTTCTTTATGCATTTGGTACAAGTTCATATTTGCAGATAAATTGCATGGAAATCACAGATAAACTAACATTGTTTCAAAGTAATCACTTGCCTATTGGTTAACTGGACATCACAAAAACATATTCACTGTTACGGACTCAATGGAGTCCATAAATGTTATCCAGCCATTAACGAGATTAAGGAATTCATAAAGTGTATTTTAGACAGTTTCTGATATGCAAGGGAACAGGCAATAATCTGTAATGAGACAGGTTTAATAAATAATCTCAGAGTAAAACATCCCCAAGGGAACATAACAACATAAGAAATAGAAGCAGGAGTAGGCCATCTGGCCCCTCGAGCCTGTTCCGCCATTCAATAAGATCATGGCTGACCTTCATGGACTCAGCGACCATAAGATAGTAGAATTTAGCATTCGGTTTGAGAGTGAGAAATTTTGGTTAGAAACAACCGTGCTGAACTTAAATAAGAGTAATTATAAAGGAATGATGGTAGAGTTCCTGGAGAGGACTGGGAAAGTAGTTTAGCAGCAAAGATAGTTGATGAACAATGACAGATATTTAAGAAAATAATTCATGATTCACAACAAGGATATATCCCAGTGAGAAAGAAGGATTATAGGGAGGGGATAGTCTAACCATGGCTTACCAGGGATGTTAGGGATAGCATCAAATTGAAAGAGAGAGCTGTTGTGGTGCAGAGGTAGTGCCCTAACTCTGGACCAGGATGCCCAAATTCAAGTCCCACCTGCTCCAGAGGTATGTAATAACATCTTGTAACTTGATCAGAAAATATTGAAAGAAAATTGAAAGAAAAAATACAGTGTAGCGATGATTAGGGATGGGAAAGATGTTAACACCAACAAAAGATGACCAAAATATAATAAAGAGGGAGAAAATAAGGTTTGAGAATAACCTTTCATGTAATATCAAGATTGAGAGCAAGAGCTTCTTCAAATGCATAAAAAGGAAGAGAGAGGTCAAAGTTCTCATAGGCACCTTAGAGAATGAGGCTGGGGAAACAATGATGGGGAACCAGGAAATGGCAGAGGAGTTGAATAAATATTTTACATTGTTTTTACAACAGAAGACACTAATAGCATTGCAAAAATATAAAATAATCAATAAATACAAAACAACCATTGTGGTAAATGGTACCAGGGAAAAATAATAGGGCTAAAAGTGATGAGTGCACTAGACCAGATGGGTTGTCCCCTAGGAATGCAAAATATGTAGCTACAGAGATAATAGATGCACTGGTAGTAATCTTCCAAGAATCCTTAGATTCGGGAAATGCCCTGGAGGATTGGAAAACTGCCAATGTAACAATCTTATTCAAAATGTGAAAGAAACAGAAAAAGGTAACTATACACCAGTTGGCTAAACATCTGTTATTGGGAAAATATTAAAATCTATTGTAAAGGATGTAATAGCAGATCATTAAGAAATACATAATATCAGCAAGCAGACTCAACGTGGACTCATGAAGTGGAAATCATGCCAGACAAATTTACTAGAATACTTTGAAGGAGCAACAAGCAGGATAACCAAATGGGAACCAGTAGGTGTGATGTACGTGGATTTCCAGATGTTGGCTTTTTAATAACAGCCAGTGGTGTCAAGGCATGGGTCGAGGATTGGCTAAATTGCGGAAGACAGAAAATTGGGAAAAGGTGAGGGTTGGGGCCGGGGGAGGTGAGATATTTCAGGATGGCAACCTGTGACCAGTGAAATGCCAAAGGGATCAGTGCTGGGGCCACAATTATTTACAGTATACAGTAATGACTTTAATAAGGAAAATGAACAGCCAAATCTGCAGATGACACAAAATTAGATGGGAAGGCAAGAGGTAAGGATGACACAAAGTGCCTGCAGAGGGATATAGACTGGTTAAGTGAGTGAACAAAAGCTTGGCAGATAGAATATAATGTGAGGAAATGTGAGGTTCTGCAGTTTGGCATAAAGAATAGAGGAGCTTAATATTATTTAAATAGAGTGAGACTGCAGAAAGCTACAGAACAGGGGGATTTGGGATGCCTCATCCATGAATCACAAAAAGCTAACACACAGGTTCAGCAGGTAACAGGGATGGCAAATGGAATGTTAGCTTTTATTTCAAATGGAATGGGAAGCCTTGCTAAAACTATACAAGTCATAAGTTGAACCACACCTAGAATAATGTGAACATTTTGGACTCCTTATCTAAGGAAAGATATACTGGTATTTTAAGGTAGTCCAGAGAAAGTTCACCTGGTTAATTCCAGATGTAGAGGGACTTTCATATGAGGAGAGATTGAGTAGGTTGGGCCTGTACTCATTTCAGTTTAGAAGAATGAGAGGTGACATTATTGAATTGAACAAGCTCCTTAGGGGGACTTGACAGGGTAGATGCAGAAAGGTTGCTTCCCCTTGTGGGAGTGTCTAGGACCAGAGGGTATCATCTCAGAATAAGTGGTTGTTCATTTAAAACAGAGATAACGAGGAATTTCTTCTCTCGGAGGGTTGTGATTCTGTGGAATCCTTTACTGCAAAAGAAAGTCAAGGGTGGATTATTAATTTTATTCAAGGCTGAGATATACAGATTTTAATTCAGTAAGGTAATCAAAGATTATAGGAAATAGGCAGGAAAGCAGAGTTGGGGATTGACAGATCAGCCATAATCTCAAAGAATAGCAGAGCAGACTCAGATGGGCTGAATGGTCTGGTCTGCTCCTACCATAAATGGTCTTATATGTTGATTGAAATACAAAGTATGATTCCACAAAAAAACTTTGGCCTGCTTATTCTTTTCCATCCAGAATACCATCGCTGCTGCCAAAAATAACAATTTGTGTTTATGTAGCATTTTCAATGTGGTTAACCATGCTGTAGTGTTCATTAGATGTAATCAGATACAAATTACTCACTCAAAAGGAGGACAACTGCACAAAGACTTGGTTGCTAAAGCACGGTAAGTGTTTAAGGAGCCCCTTGAGAAAGGAGAGATAGACAGAGAGGTTTGGGTCAGTAAATCCAGGGATTGAAGCCTTAACAGTTAATGTCTCATCCACCATTTGTGAGATGAAGCAAGCTGGGAGTCAAGCAGAGTACAGCTCCTTATTCCAAGATGATCGCAGTTTCCAGATCTCAAACACTCATCCTCCTTAATAGCCCCAACATATCCACTCAATAATAACTGCACAATCACTATAATCACTCACAACTTTATACAATACAATTTGGAATAATTCATTTTTGAATGACGAGTCATTGGTTATCATTTACCTGCAACTGCTTTGTACAATTTTACATTTCAAGTAGCTTCACATTGGTTCAAAATGTCAAATTATGTCATACACGCACACTACAAAAAGATTTTGGTGAGTTTGAAGGGCAACAAGGACTGAAAGGTTGCTTCATATGTCTCTCTAGCCCAAAATACAGCCACCTGAACCCATATCTATATGACACATGTGGGAACAGAGGCCACTGAATTAATTTGTGTTATCCAATGCTCATTTACATAACTTACTCAGTAGCTGGAGCCAAAATTCATTTTCTTTTGGTATACTTCAATAATTTGCCCTCGTGCTAATCTTATCTCTCCCGCTCTTTCAAACTCATTAATGAGCAAAGTAGCAGTGGGTATTTTTCATTTCCTGGTGATTGTTGAGGTGTGGTCGTCTTCTGGCACATTGGTAGTATCCCTGCCTCCAGGCGAGAAGTGTCAGGTTCAAATCCCACTGCACCACTTTGTGGCCATGGAAGATGGATTTTTGATATTGCCAAGCAAATTAGTTCCCAGTCTGTAAATCCTTCCAATGCAGGTGGTAAGAACGGGAGAGCTTCCTGGTCAGACATGTTGTAGGGGACAATGGCAAGTCACTGCAATATCTTGCCAAGCATAAACATAGACCAATCCAACATGATTCCTGATTGCCAACATTGTCTTATTGAGGTGGAATGCTAAGACAGTACTGAAGAGTGGCCATTGATGGAACTCACTACCAACTTTCAGGAAAACAGCACTGATGGATTGGAGTGGAGTGTTACTCCATCTGCAAGTTATCCTCGACGTGGTTGGATTGGAAAGGGAATGTCATCCACCCCCTTCTGAAACATGCCCTTCGCAAATATGGTCTGGAATGGGATGCAATGGTTCTTGTCCTGTGCAACTCCGCACCATAGAACTTTACTCTATGGACTGTTGCCAGGGTAACGCAATGAGATAAACATCAACTGTGACTGGACGACCATCAGCACAGTGAAAGATGCACTACCTGAACCTTGCTGGTCTTCCAGTGCCAGACGTTGTCCACAACCAAGTGTTTCAGACTGGCACTGGGACCATTCTAAGGTCAAGGAATATGAGCTGAGGGATGCACTAAAGCCTGGGGCAGTCACTGGGGAAATGGTATCATCTGAAGCCACTCTGACATGGTGTACCCAGTAGCTCAAACCAAAGTAAAACCCACCATGCTGCATGTTTCACCCAAAATAACTCTTCTAAACTAATGATAATTGTAACTGGGAGTAACTACAATATCAAAAGAAACTGATTTGGTTTGCTCCTTACCTAACATCAACTTTTAACATATATGGAATGAAGCATTATACATCATAGAAATAAAGAATATTATTAGAAAAAGATCATGTAGGAGAAAGGGATACAAACAGCTGTTGATAGGGTTCAATGTTAGACATAAACAAAAACTTAGTTCTGGTCTTGGTGATATTGTCTCTGTATATTTGCTGACCATACATACTGACACTAGACCTATCACTTCTGGGAACTTTCCTAATGCTGACCGTATTAATGCCAATGCCTTCATTCCATATTAATATTAGAATTGTACAGCACAGAAAGATCCATACCAGGGCAGAATCACTCAGATGGACCATAGGAGTAAGGTAGGGGAAGAGGCAGAGGAAGATTGTTTGAGTGCTCATGGCGAATGCTGTCAAGATATCATGATAGAGAAGGGATGTTAAAGTGGAATCGTCCCAGCACAGACTGTTTTATGGGGGACTTTGACCTGAGCGCGTTCAATGTGACGAGACAGCGAAGAAACTAAACTGAAATAGTACAAAGAGTGAATTGAGGAATGGGAGTGCAAGTTTACAGGGCCATTTCATATCCAAGGACCTGAATGGTCAAGTAGGCAATGGTCGGGGGTGGGGAGCAGAGCTATAAATTGGATGGTAGATGGAGGAGTGAATAGGGATTTGAAAAGATGTTTATAAAACCTTAACAAAATGGGCCACAAATGGAATTGGTGAGCAGTGCAGAGAGGATAGATCATCAAGTGGTGTGGGTGTGGAGGGGAAATGCAAGAGGGGCTGCCACAGGGGAGCTGAGGTTTGGGAACAGGATACACGATGAGAAAGAAGCCTCAAAGAGACTCATGGTTGAAGAAGGAGGTGGATGGTGATGGGGCAGAAAGACAGGGGGGATGCTTGAAGGAATTGTTTGGATAGTCTCAATCTTTGAGGCAAATAAATCCACAAGCTACTCATAATTTTCCACAAGGAAATGCTATCTTGTGTGGTTGATGTCTTTTTCCTCTTTGGCTGGGTGATCATGGTTAAACCTCTGTCTGTGACAAAACAGGGGCCACGTTCTGCACAGGAATTCACTGGCACAGACCCACAGCACTTTTGCCTATTTTCAAAGAGTTATTTTTAAATGTTTCTAAATTCCTTCCCGTTGTTTATCCATTTCCAGCTGTCTTCTGTCCTTATCTCCCATCTCTCGCTCACTCTCTCACACACACAGTTTGAAATCTTGGTGTTTATGGCATTGCCTGTCAGTAATGTCCAGCTGTCTGAATGCCAGACAGTGGTCAGTATGTGACAGTAAGCCAAATTAACACACCAACTTAGTCACTGAGTGAAGGAACAGCTGCGAAAAGGTGGTGAGAGGAAGGGACATTTTGATTTGAGTATCAACGAAGACCAATCTTTAAAAACCAACAGGTCCTACCATTCATGAAATTGAACTCCATCCTACATAAGAGTCATCATGACTGAATTCAGGAAACAGACTTTACACCTTACGGAGCATAAAAATAAAATGGTATAAAAAGAAAG
Source organism: Rhincodon typus (assembly GCF_021869965.1). Lineage (NCBI taxonomy): Eukaryota > Metazoa > Chordata > Chondrichthyes > Orectolobiformes > Rhincodontidae > Rhincodon > Rhincodon typus. Next base: position 32,731,920 of record NC_063361.1, on the reverse strand, counting down.
GCTAGTCACAGTGCAATCTGCTGAAACAGTCCTGCAGAGCTGAACTCCTCCACCCACGTGAAATCATTAGCAAGTCTTCATTCACTCCTTTTTACAGATGTCAGTATTAAGAATGGGACATTTACGAAATGACTGCTTCCAAAGAACAGCTCCTAGACCAGGTGCAGCAGAGCTGAAAGTAAAATACTGTTGGTGCTGGAGCTCTGAAACAAAATTTGGAGCATGCTGGAGAAACTCAGCGGGTCTGGCAGCATCTATGGAGAGAGACAGAGTTAATGTTATGAGTCCAGTATGACTCTTCTTAAGAAGAAGAACCCCCTGTATCTGAAGAAGTGTCATATTGGACTCAAAATGTTAACACTGTCACTCTCCACAGATGCTGCCAGCTTTGTTCCTCCAATTCTGGTCTCGTGTGAATCAAGGGGAGGTGATGGTCTAGTGGCATTATCACCGGACTGTTAATCCAGAGACCCAGATAACGTTCTGGGGACCCAGGTTCGAATCCCACCACGGCAGATGGTGGAATTTGAATTCAATAAAAAAAATCCGCAATTAAGAATCTAGTGATGACCATAAATCCACTGTCGATTGTCGGAAAAACCCACCTGGTTCACTCATGCCCTTTAGGGAAGGAAACTGCCATCCTTACCTGGTCTGGCCTACATGCAACTCCAGACCCATAGTAATGTGGTTGACTCTGAACTGCCCTCTGGGCAATTAGGGATGGCAATAAATGCTGCCCTCTCAATGACACCCTCATCCTGTTAATGAATTTAAAAAAATGTAATTCCTTAAATTGCTCCACAATTGGCAATCCTGACAAAGCTGCACAGTTTCTAAAAAAAATTGGAATTCCACCTCCTTATCAAAGTTCTCCGTCTCTCTGTCTTCTTTGAGACAGTGTGCAGAATCGGCTGCTTTGACCATGCCTCTTTGGCTAGCTGCCCTGATGACACACGCAGAGAGATCGAAGAGGTGATCACTTACAACCACAAGATTCATAGAGGTCTCCACAGGATGGATTCTGGGACATTATTTCCACTGTCTGCAAAACCAGAACTACAAGTCATGGGGCTGAATTTTAGCCTAAAAAGAATGTGAATTTGGATCAAGTAACTTAAAGTCTGAACAGTATCCTTCCCAACCTAAAATTTCACCAAATTATAGTGACTTAACGAGGTCAGCCAGATGGACATCATAGAATAAGTTCCCTGATTGGGGCTGTTAACCTGGTCCAATCAGGGAGCCCTGGCTGACAGATATAAACAGGCGTGTCAGAGGTTCTGCTCACTCAGAGAGCTGGATCAGTGTCAAGGACTCTCCATGTGTAAATAAAGGGTGACTTGGTGACAGGATACTGGCCTCTGTGGAGTTATTTCACAAACTGTCCATTTCTGGCTTTAGTACACATTCTCACTGTGTCTGCATGGGTTTCCTCCGGGTGCTCCGGTTTCCTCCCACAGTCCAAAGATGTGCAGGGTAGGTGGATTGGCCATGCTAAATTGCCTGTAGTGTTCAGGGGGTGTGTGGCTTATGGGGGGGGATGGGTTTGGGTGGGATGCTCCAAGGGTCGGTATGAACTTGTTGGGCCGAAGGGCCTGTTTCCACACTGTAGGGATTCTATCTATCTATCTATCTATCTACACAACCTCAGGATCAGGGATCAGCCATTTCATACTAAGCCGAAGAGAAATTCCTCCACTTTGAGGAATATGAATCTTTGGAATTCTCTACCATAGAGATCTGTGGATCCTAAGTCATTGAGTGTATTGCAGACTGAGTCTGATAGACCTTTTGGGTACTTAGGGATTGAAGAGTTATGGGGGTAAAAAGGAAACTGGAGTAGATGGTGAGGATCAGCCGTAGCCTTGAGTAGTTCTGAATAGTTGTATAGCCTAATCCTGCTCTTATTTCCAAGTTCTTATTTTTCTTACATTGCAAAAGGCTAATTGAACAACAATTTTATGCAGAATTGAAGGAGGCAAAGTACTTTGGGATGTTTAACCTCATTATGAATTGTTGTTGTTTCATTGATTAATTTTAATTTGACTTTACTTTTGCAATGTACGAAAGTAAAAATACTTTTAAAACCTGGCATTGAATTTGGCTTCAGGGAAAGGGTTTATTAAAACACTTTAAAGAACATGCTGAGGTTAACCAGAGGGAATGGTTTCCCTGTGCATTATAAACCCCTGACTGCTGCGTAAGGTTTGAGAACCCTGCGTGAAAAATATCTCTCTGTTCTCTTTCATCTCTAACGAAGTGTGACATTTCCAACTGAGACAGACTCAAAAACAGTTGGTTTATACTTACATTTTACAAATTAGTTTTTTTTATAGAATAAAAGTGAATTGTTCAGTAGTTTCATTCTACAAATATTACCCAGGAATTTCTCAGAGCTCATGCCAATAATGGCATATTTTCCTCTCTTTGCAGGAAGTGTAATAACAACATGGCAAAGTGCAACAGAGCATCTAGACACTGGTGAACAATGTGATTAATAGTCTCCCTCATCAACCTAACTCATTTGATGCTCAGAATAGGTTCATTACAGGCCATTCTGGATTCTAGAGGTGAACTGGGAGTGACTGCCTTTGATATCAAGACAGCATTTCATTGAGTAGGCCCCATGAAGCAGTACTAAAATTGAGAATCAAGGGGAAAAGAACAAACTTGGTGGAATCAAATCTGGCACAAACAAAGATGGTTGTAGATGTTGGAGGACAACCACCCAAGCCCCAGGCCATTAGTGATAGAGTTCCTCAGAGCTCTGTCCTAGAGACAATGAGCTTCATTGTCAATCAGCAGCTTCATTAATGACATTCCCTCTAACGTTGATCAATCCATGTCACAACTCCTGGACAATATCCAGGCTTGAGCTGATTAGTAGCAAAAAACATTCTTGTCAAAAATGTATCAGGTAACGACCATTTCCAAAAAGAGAGACCCTAACTTCATTCTCTTGGCACACAACCAGATGACCAGAATCAAACCTCACACCAATAACATTCTACCCGATAGCATTCACCAGAAATGAACTACACCCAACCACATCAATACTGTGCTTACGGGAGCTGATCAGATGCTTTGAATTCTGTCCTGCATTTTTTGGCAATTTGGAATTCATGATGTATCTCTTCCAAATCACAAATTGATGGACAATTTACACATCAGTAACAATAAGTGTATTCAATTTGTCTTCTATTTGGCTACAAAGTCTTGGTGAATATATAGTCGTAATCCTTCCAATTATAGTACATGGGTCATGCCTGGCTAATAAGCTATTTAACAGCGGTCTGGGTCTGATTTTTGATAGTATGCAGTTTCGAACATTACTTCCTAGAAATAAATCACTTGGGAAGAGAACGGCATTGGAACCTTGTGATGAGTCTTTACAAATCCACAGAAATGTAGCAAAAGCAATTTCAGACTATTCAGTGGATCCCAGGATTTCAAAGTAGACAGCATGGCTTTCCTTGGTGGAGAATTTATATTGGGAATGTGCAAGAGGCCAGAGAGCTAGGGAGGGCTGTTGGGTGTAATAAGGATAGGGAGGTGCAAGGCTATAGATGGATTTGAAAACAAGGATGAGAATTTTGAAACTGAAACATTGCTGGGCCAGGAGCTACTCTAGGTCAGCGAGAACAGGGGTGATGAATGAACAGAATTTGTCATGAGTTCGGACACCAGCATTTGAATGAAATCAAATTCATGGATGATGGAAGATAAGAAGTTGGTCAGGAAATCAGTGGAAACAGCCAGATCTAGAGGTAACAAAGGCAAAAATATAACACAATGTTATCTTGCTCTGAAGACTTGACAGTACCTACTTCTCTAGATATTTAATTGTGTTCTTTCCTCTGTTCACCAATGACTAACTTTAAGTTCAACATCCCTTTATCATTTTAAGAAAAATTAAGTAGAATATTGCATTTTTTTAACACTCTTTTTGTACAAATCATGAGAATAATGATTGCCGGAAGAACAAGATCAGTACTGTCGGCCACTGCCTTAAGTATTTAAACCAAACGTGCATGATTCAAAACCTTTCGCTCTTCAAAGTAATCAGGTAACTCGGCAACAAATCAAGGAGTATTCATAGCATACTTGTGAGGAATTTCTCTCTCCTGCCTCGCCTTTATATTGTTGCCCCCATTGTGAAGGTACATTGTCAAGTCAAGAAAGGAGACCAGGAAAAACTGTTGTCCTTTGTTGCTACTCATCTACTGCACACAGTGAGTGTACACACATGCACAGACACACAGAGGCACACACATGTTCACAAGCACTGGCACAAGTGTGTGCACATGCCTTAACGTACACACCTCATCACTACAAGATGAGGTGAGGAAGTGAAGCCTACATGGATTGAAATTGGAGTTCTGTAAATGCTACAATACAACTGATGTGCTGACTGAACTGCATCATAAACCATGTCCATTGGGTCCAGTGAGAATTCAATATTGGTTAGAGAGTGAGAACATCACCCATTGTTACAGTTCCTGATAATTAAGGACATTGTGTGGGATCAGTAACAATCCATGATTGATCTGGAATCTCCAGCTACGACTGATTTATCTCCAAGATACAGCACCAAGGAGTTCAGGAAAAAGTTCACTGCAGCACAAAAAATATTGCTGTTTTCATTTTCTTTGATCATTTCTATTTACCAGTTGGAAATATTGAAGATGGAAAAAAATTGGCTGCTTGACTGTAGAGGGGGTGGATGCTGCAGTTGGTAACTAGAGGTTCATATGATAAAACTTTCAAGTACACACCCAATCAAAATTGGCATCTCTAACCTTGAGCAATGCCTAAGATTATACTGTCAAGAGTAGCTCATAATAAGAGCCTGAAGAATTAGTTTATAGCAAAGGGCAGCCTTTTTTGAGAACATTTAGCTCCTTGTGTAAAGCTTTGAAAATTGCTTCCCTGAATCCTGAAGGTAATGGAGGTTAAGACATCCAAGAACTGATTCTACAACAAGTCAAGGTCAGTGAGAGTAGTTCTTGCTGTAAACACAGTCCAGACGGCCACAGACCCAGCCAGACAACAGTTCAAAACCTCAGACCTGCAATTCTCTGTCCTATGTTTGAGCAGATTAAACAACTCACTGGCAGATCCAGTTGGGGAAGTGGCTCTCAGAATCTGAGCTCTACCATTGAATATGCTCAATTGGTGTCCACAGTTCCTTGGCTCCTCAGCAGTGCATTGGATTTTTTTATTATTAACCTATTTTTCTAATCAACTTGTTCAGAGACAAGTTCAGGACACTACCACTGCGCCATAAAACAGCCCTTAAGCTCTAACATCTGTATGTGTCTCACCTGTAACCATTCGTAGTTATGGAGTTGGGAGTTAAAGAATGTCACTGGGCGAGTAATCGAGAGATCCAGGTTAATTCTGTAAAATAGGGGGTCTCAAGAAGTGTCTCTGCCCCTGGGCCAGAAGTTTGAGGTTCAAGTCCTACCTCAGGACCTGATGGTCATGGAGGTCTTTTTTTTATTCATGCATGGGATGAGGGTGTCACTGGCCAGGCAGCATTTATTGCCCATCCCTTATTGCCCAGCAGGTAGTTAAGAGCCAACCACATTGCTGTGGGTCTGGAGTCACATGTAGGCCAGACCAGGTAAGGATGGCAGTCTCCTTCCCTAAAGGACATTAGCGAACTAGATGGGTTTTTTCCCACAACCAACAATGGATTCATGGTCATCATTAGACTCTTAATTCCATTTTTTTGCTTTAAATACATAATACATCAAAAAGGACTGATTTTAAAAAGTGATATAGCACAAACCTTTCACTGTAACATTAGCATCTGGACCAGATTTGTGATTGTTATGTTAATAGACAAGGTGCAACCAATTATTTGTTTGGACTATAAAGTTTTGCCTTAAAGGGACTCTTGTAATGCAAAGTTACAGTCTCTACCCCTGAACCGAGAGGCCTAGGTTCAAGTCCCAACTACTCCAAAGGTGCATTATAACATCTCTGAATGGGTTGATTAGAAAAATAATGAAATTAAAGAAAAAGTTTTGTCTTAGGGACACTCTTGTGGCACAGTGGTAGTATCCCTACCCCTAGACTGAGAGGTCTGGGTTCAAGTTCCACCTGCTCCGGAGGTGTGTAATAACGTCTTTGAACAGGTTGGTTAGAAAACCAGGCTAAAAAAAATATGATTCCCACTAATTATGAGTGTACTAATGTTTGTCTGTCTATATTACCTCATTTAAGGCCCTCTTGTGATGCAATAGTAGTGTCCCTACCTGTTGACTAGCAACCCCAGGTTCAAGTTTCACCTGGCCTAGGGGTGTGTAATAACATTACTACACTAGTTGATTAGAAAAACAGTGAAATTTTTTTTAAAAAGTTGTGTCTTGGGGCACCGTTGGGGTACAGCAGTAGTGTCCTTACCCATGAACTAGGAGGCCTGCATTCAAGTCCCACATGCTCCAGAGGTGTGTAATAACATGTCTGAACAGATTGAGTAGAAAAATAGGTCAAATAAAGAAATTATAATGTCTTGCCTTCTTTAGAGTAATTTAAGGTTCTCTGCAATGTGCTATTGGATCCAATTATTTTCAGGCACATAACAGGGCTTAGAAAGGAAATGATAAGGCTTGTTATTATATAGCAACACTCAAAAACACCAGACATTTTAGAATCTTTTACAGCTAATGAAATACTTCTGAAACACGATCACTGGTTCAGCGCGGAACACACAATTTATGCACATACAGAATATTCCCTCTCCTTATTGCAGGAAAATTACAGCATTGTGGTAAAGACCAAAAAAGCTCCTGTTATGATGTTGATTTACAGATACATAGAAGTGTAGAAATTAGGAGCAGGAGTAGGCCATTCAGCCCTTCAAGCCTATTCCACTATTCAATATGATCATGCCTGATCTTCCAACTCAGTCCCCTATTCCCACTTGATCTGTTAAGAACTAAAGAACAAAGAAAATTACAGCACAGGAACAGGCCGTTCGGCCCTCCAAGCCTGCACTGACATGCTGCTCATCACAACTAAAACCCCCTACCCTTCCGGGAACCTTGTCCCTCTATTCCCATCCTGTTCATATATTTGTCAAGACACCCTTTAAAAGTCACTATAGTATCTGCTTCCATTACCTCCCTCGGCAGTGAGTTCCAGGCACCCACCACCCTCTGTGTAAAAGACTTGCCTCATACATCACCTTTAAACGTTGCCCCTCGCACCTTAGACCCATGGCCCCTGGTAACTGACTCTTCCACCCTGGGAAAAAGCTTCTGACTATCCACGCCCTTCATAATCTTGTAGACCTCTATCAGGTCACCCCTCAACCTCCGTCATTCCAGTGAGAACAACCCAAGTTTTTCCAACCTCTTCTCATAGCTAATGCCCACCATACCGGGCAACATCCAGGTGAATCTTTTCTGTACCCTCTCTAAAGCCACCATATCCTTCTGGTAGTGTGGCGACCAGAATTGAACACAATATTCCAAATGCGGCCTAACTAAGGTTCTATAAAGCTGCACCGTTACCTGCCAATTTTTAAACTCAATGCCCCGGCCGATGAAGGCAAGCATGCCACATGCCTTATTGACTACCTTTTCCACCCGTGTTGCCACTTTCAGTGACCTGTGTACCTGTACACCCAGATCCCTCTGCCTATCAGTACTCTTAAGGGTTCTGCCTTTTACTGTATATTTTCCATCTGGATTAGACCTTCCAAAATGCATTACCTCACATTTTTCTGGATCAAACTCCATCTGCCATCTCTCTGCCCAAGTCACCAACCAATCTATATCCAGCTGTATCCTTTAATGGTCCTCATCGCTATCCACAATTCCACCAACCTTTGTGTCATCGGCAAACTTACTAATCAGACCAGTTACATTCTCCTCCAAATCATTTATATATATTACAAACAACAAAGGTCCTAACACTGATCCCTGAGGAACACCACTAGTCACAGCCCTCCATTCAGAAATACACCCTTCCGCTGCTACCCTCTGTCTTCTATGACCGAGCCAGTCTTTTATCCATCTTGCAAGCTCACCTCCAACCCCGTGTGACTTTACCTTCTGTATCAGCCTGCCATGAGGGACCTTGTTAACGGCCTTACTGAAGTCCATGTAGACAACATCCGCTGCCCTACCCTCATCGATCATCTTCGTCACATCCTCAAAAACTCAAGCATGTTAGTGAGACACGACTACATTATGTCTACATCTATGTCTACATCTTCTTCAAAATCTTCAATGTTTTGGTCTCAACAATTTCTTGTGGCAAAGAATTCCACAGACAGGGATAAATACTGGCTGGACACCAATTACGTGATCTTTTACATCCATCTAAGATGACAGACAGGACCTTGGATCCATTACCACATCTAAAAGGCAGCCCCTCTGACAGTTTGCTCTGAGCTGCTCTGGAGCATTGGCCTTGATCTTAGTGTGTCATTTTGGGAGTGGGACTTAAAGGTCACAACCTTCTGACTCACATATGGGCACACTACCAACTGTGTTACACCTGACAGCTAAACAAGGCAGGGCACAAATGCTGCTGTTTAGGTGAGAATGCAGTTCTAGTTGCAGGCTCTGTCATAGCATTTACACATTGGGGAGACAGTATTTCAGCTGGGCTCCAAGACACTGTGCCAACAGTCACAGCATTAACTTTTTTAATGAGAGTCTACTCAGCATGTGCATTGCTTAATGAGGGGGAAAAATATTGAATTATTTGAGTCATTTTTGAGCCTCATTAATTTTAGCCTCATATCCTCTAGTTCTGTCCAAATTAAATAACCAGCTAACATTTGTATTATCCAGTGCTCTCAGTACTTCAATAATCTGTCCCTTTTTAATCTTTTTATTAAGGAATGAAAAATACTCTGACTCCTTGTTTGTAACTTAGAAAATCCCTGAATCCCTGTAAGCTTCCCTCAGACTCCTTCAGTTTCTTAGAACAGGTAGATGTCTGAAGTGACTCAGGTGCAGCATTGCTAACAAACTATGCAAGTTTAGGATACCAGACTTAAACTGTAATTAATCCTGCATCCCAGTTCCTATTGACACATCAATAACATCTTCACACTAAAGGAAACTCCAAAGTACATTCTATTTTCTCCATGCTATGCACACACATTTCATGTTTCCAGTTCCTACAAGGTCACAGCTCCGAAAGAGGACAGAGAATCAAGTCCTGTATTCCTTGAAAAGAAATGTTTGTCAAGGAGCACTGCACCTTTTTCCTCATAAAACCGAGTTATCCTTTTAATTCTGTGCTTTATTTCCGGGAACAATTGTCCACCTTGGATTCTTCAGTTCACCACCTCACCCTCCAGTTGTAACCACTCACCTCTGTTCCATGTGCTCCAGCCAGGTAAGTGGGCGAGGGGGTCACATACTCCTTCGCAACTTCCAATAGCAATGCTGCTCTGTGGCTCAGCAGGCAGGAGGCACGTTTCTATGGGGTAAGGCAGACAGTGACAGTTTGTGCCAGTGATTTGGCTGGTGCCAGCATGTTGCTTGGCCAAGTAGCTGCTGAATGAATACAAGGACATCGCACTGGTGATGGTGCATTACTGGAGTCTTACCACAAGTGAGAAAAGCCCGGTAATGAATGAGTGGACTGATCGAGGGTGATGGTGATTGGGTGGAACTGGGAATTCTTTTACATGAGTGACTGAACTTTCCTAACACAGCAGTGGTGTAATGTTCCACCTATTCTACTGGTTATTGTACCAATGTGCAGCGGGCCCATCATAAACAATGAAAATTAACTACTGTTATGTTGTCACATTCCTAGAATGTAAAATTATCACCAACTTTCATCAGATTAAGATTCTTCATTCAATAGTCTATCTATAAACAGGATTAATCATTCAGATTTGTCTTTAGCTTTGGTTGTCTATCACTATGGAGGAACATTCTTTTAAGAAAAACAGAGACACAATATAAAAACTTGGCATCATTAATATTAGAATTCTCTTTCTTTCTGCCTAATTCTTTCACAGAGGCTTTTTAATTAGTGAATTCTGACAGCATTACTTAGCTTTCAGGCAGTACTTTATTAGTAGAATGAGGGAGTTGCATGAAGTATTCTTGCTGAAATTGCAGAGTCACCTTCCCTGGGGTTGCTCAGTTCCCTCATATTGTCAGGTAAAACAGCACCAGAAGCTATACTGACTGGGCAATGGCCTACACTGAATCCAGGGAGCTCATGTTTTCCCCCTTTTGTAGGCTCCTTTCCCACAGGAACACAAAGCAAGCCAACATTAGTTAGCAAGTTAACGGGAGATATTGGAAGATTGGTTTGAGTGTGTGCTACATCCCCCAAATTTATGCTTCATCCAACTCCAGTACACAAACATCTGACCTATGCTGTTCATGAATCAACTGGGTAAGCTAATTAATAATGGATCGGTTAAGTGATAAAATCAGGCAGAGCCAGCATGGATTTATGAAAGGAATGTTATGCCTTTCCAAAGTTACTGGAATTTTTTGAGAAGGTCACAAGTAGAATTAATAAGACGGAGCCAATGGATGCGATTTACTTGAACCGCAAGAAGGCTTTTGAGAAGGTCCTATATAAGAGATTAACAGATAAAATGAAAGCGTATGGGATTGGGGGCAGTGTACTGACATGGGTAGAGATCTGGTTGGCAGACAGGAAAGAGCGAATGGGATTTTTTTTCAAGTGGCTGCCAGTGACTAGTGGGATAGCACAGGGATCAGTGCTTGGACCCCAGCTGTTCAAAATAATATTCACAATTTAGATGAGGGAAATAAATGTAAAATCTCCAAGTTTGTAGATGACACAAAGCTAGGTGGGAGGGTGAGCAGCGAGGAGGATGCAGAGATGCTTCAGTGTAATTTGGACAGGCTGAGTGAGTGGCCAAATGCATAGCAGATGATGTATAATGTGGATAAATGTGAGTATATCTACTTTGGTAGCAAAAACAAGAAGCCAGATTATTTTCTTGAATGCTGATAGATTGGGAAAGCAGAGGGTGGGCGTGTTGGGGGGGCCAAGATCTGGCTATCTGTGTACACCCGCCATTGAGAATAAACATGCAGATGCAGCAGGCAGTGAGAAAAGCACATGGTATGTTGGCCTACCTAGTGACAGGATTGGAGTACAGGAGCAGAGGTGTCTTGCTGCAATTGTGCAAAGCCTCAGCGAGACTTCACTGGATTATCGTGTGCAGTTTTGGTCTCCTTACCTGAGAAAGGATGCGCTGGTGGCAGAGGGAGTGCAAGTTTTATCAGACTGATTCCTGAAATGGCAAGACTGATGTACGAAGATACTCTGGATCAGTTAGTACTATGTCACTGAGGTTTAGAAGAATGAGGGGGGATTGCACAGACACCTACTAGACAGGATAAATGCAGGAAGGATGTTCTCGATGACCGGAGAGTCCAGATTTAGGGATCACAATCTAAGAATACAGGGTAGGCCATTTAGGACTGAGATAAAGCAAAATTTCTTCACCCAGAGAGTGGTGAATCTGTGGAATTCTCCAACAGAAAGTGGTTTTCATATTGAATGTTTTCAAGTAGGAGTTAGATATAGTTATTAAGGCAAAAGGGGTCACAGCTAATGGGGAGAGAGTACTGAGTTGGATATGCAGCCATGATCATTTTGAATGGAGGAGCACGGTCAAAAGGCTGAATGGCCTACTCCTGCTCCTATTTTCTTTGTTTTGATGTTTCTAAAGCATAAGCTGGCTCCTTTGGTGGGGAAGTGATTTACTATAGAACTAGCCGGGTCTACCTCCACTTTGAATCTCAGTGAGGGATTAGCAATGTTGGCAACAGTCAACCTCAAATGGTTCTGTGCAAAGAAAAGTGGCTTGTGGCCAGGTGAGAAATCAACTGAAGCTCCATCTCCCAGAGGATTTCCATGACCCATTGCTGGAACTGGTATTCAATGATGACAGAATCTGACTGAATTTCATGATTCAAATGGCCTGTCAACACTCAATGTCTAGACACACAAATGACAAGTGACAGTTTGTCAGAGGAGTAAGAGACATGGGACAAAGTGGGGGTTGGGAGGAGGGCTGCATAAAACAAAAAATATGGATTATTAAATAAAGAACTGGGTACAAGATGGAGAAACCATGCAAGAGGGTCCTTTGTAATGATTTCAATGTTTTATTTGAAATTATATCATAACATAGATCTATATCTGAATTTAAATCTAGGCAAATATATTAGAAATGTGCATTCATAATAGCAAGTAGAAAAGGAGACGCATTCGGCTTCTTAATAACAGAAAAGCCCATGGTGTTAGAGGGAGTGTATTAGCATGAATAGAGAATTGGCTAACTAGTAGAAGACAAGGGTAAAGATAGATCAGGGAATTACAGACTGGTGAGTCTCATCTCAGTGGTAAGGAAACTATTGGAGAAAATTTTGAAGGAGAGAATTAATCCCCATTTAGACAGGCAAGGTTTGATTATAGATAGACAGCATGGCTTTGTCAGAGGGATGTCATGCCTAATAAATCTGCTTGAATTTATCAAAGAGGTGACCAAGTGTATAGATGATGGTAGTACAGTTGATGTAGACTGTATGGATTTTAACAAAGCCTTTGATGAGGTCTCACATGGGAAACTGATAAAGAAGGTAAAAGCACATGGGATCCAGGGTAACTTGGCAAGCTGGATCCAAAATTGGCTTCATGACAGGAGACAGAGAATGGTGATAGAAGCTGTTTGTATCAGATGGAATACAACACAGTGGAATGCAAGGTTATACATCTTGGCAGGAAGAATAGAGTAGGTGAATATTATTGAAATGGAGAAAGACTGCAGAAAGCTACCATGAGTCACAAAAAGCAAACATCCACGTTCAGCGGGCAATAGTGAAGGCAAATAGAATGTTGGCCTTTATTTCAAAAGGGAATAGAATATAAAAGTAGGGAGGTTTTGCTAAAACTACACTTGACACTAGTCAGAACACAGCTGGAATACTGTGAACATTTTTGGCCTCTTTATCAAAGGAAAGACTTTGGAGGGAGTCTAGAGGAGGTTCACTTGCCTGATACCAAGTATGGAGGGACTGTCTTATGAGGAGAGGTTGAGCAGTTTAAGGTTGTATCGTTGGAACATAAAAGCATGAAGAGATTACTTTATTCATACATAGAAGATTCTTAGAGGACTTGACAGGGTAGGTTTGGAAATGGTAATTCCCTTTGTGGGAGAGTCTAGGATAGAGGGCATAATCTCTGAATAAGGGATTCCACATTTAAGACAAAGATGAAGAAGAATTTCTTCTCTCAGAGGGTTGTGAATTTGTGGAATTCTTTACCACACAGGACCGTTGAAATTGCCTTGTTAAGTATATTTTTAATCAGTAAGGACATCAAGAGATAAGGGGAAAAAGGCAGGAAAGTAGAGTTAAGGATTATCAGATCTGCTATGATCTCAATGAATGGTGGAGCAGACTTGATGGGCTGAATGGCCTACATCTGCTTCAACAGCTTATGGCCAATGATCTTACGTTAATAAAGAGGCAAAAGCATTGACACAACCAAATTGTTCAAAAGATTATGTTGTGGTCAAAAATTATGGCTTGGTTGTCAGGATGAGAATCAGATAGAGAGAAATGGCAATTAACCAATGAGTCACATATTAATAGATTCACCTCAGTTGGAAAAACCAACACTGTGCTAAAAGTGGTGATATGATTTAGTTGCATTATTCTGTACATATGTGAGAGGGATGCAGCCAGGAGTATGGCGTCCTGTTACAAAGCCTGGATCACTAATGGAAATCAGTGAAGTTACTGATCTACCTGATTGTTGACTGGCCTGGGCCCCAAATCATACCATTGGACTGAAATACTTGAAAGGAAGTGGCCGCGAATCTTTTGTGTGGAAGACATTTACTGGCCTCCCGGTGTCAACTTCAACTCAAAACATTGGTTCAGTTTCTCTCTTCACAAATGTTGCCAGACCTGCCGAGTTGCCCCCAGCACTTTCTCTTTCCATATCAGTTTTTCAGTCTCTTCAGTCTTTTTATTTTATTGGCTAATTGAGGTCACCAAATGATATTTGAGCTAAGGGCTGTTGATGCCTCTCAAACAAATTTTGCAATAAGTACGGGGCAAAGGTGTCACAAACTAAACAAACACTCTTCCAATCTTTTGAATAAATGCTTGCAAATATTGCTTCTATTTTTATAACTCCTCTCCATGCTCATAGCGGTGAGCTTGTACAGGGAGAAATCAACGGATGTATTCATGATTAGCAGCGGGTGTGTTGCTGAGAGATAGAAAGATAAATGTTGCAATGTGTGTGTTTTCCTGGCCTAATTCTCTCAAAGGTTGCTGATGAAAGGTCTGAGAAGTTAACTCTGCTTCTCTCCCCATCAATGCTGCCAGGCTCACTCCAGCAAGCTCTCATTTTATTTTCAGATTTCCACCATCCAGGATATTATTACATTGGAAAGGGTGCAGAAAAGATTTACAAGGACGTTGCCGGGACTGGAGGGTTTGAGTTATAAGGAGAGGCTGGGTGTTCTGGGGCTTCTTTCCCTGCAGCATAGGAGGCTGAGGAGTGACCTTATAGAGATTTATTTATAAATGAGGGGTACAGATAAGGCGAATAGCAAAGTTCTTTTCCCTGGGGTGAGGTAGTCTAAAACTAGAGGGCATAGATTTAAGGTGACGGGAAAGATTTACAAGGGATCTGAGGGGCAACTTTTTCATACAGAGGATGGCTCATTTTTTAGAATGAACTGCCAGAGAAAGTGGTAGATGCAGGTATAGTTACAACATTTAAAAGACATTTGGACAGGTACATGAAAGGTTTAAGAGGAATATGGGCCAAACAGACAAGTGGGACTAGTTTAGTTTGGGAAACCTGGTAGGCATGGACAAGTTGGACCGAAGGTCCTGCATGAATCTATGGCTATATCTGCAGTATTTTGCTTTTAGTTCTCGTTGCAATTTCAGAGGCAAGATTAAATCAGCCCGAACAGTTTGCCAGGTGGGATGCATCTTATAGCCGGCCAATTCATTGCAGGCCTCAAAGTTGAACCTTACCCTTAATAGTTGGATGGGATGGGATAATTGGGTGCTGAAATGTCAGGCTGTAATATGTCCATCCCCTAATGTCCCTCAAATATTGTTAAAGCTGGAGATTAATTCAAACCTTCACAAGGGGCAGCATGGTGGCTCAGTGGTTAGCCCTTCTGCATCACAGTGCCAGGGACCCGAGTTCAGTTCCACCCTTGAGTAATTGTCTGTGTGGAGTTTGCACATTCTTCCCTTGTCTGTGCGGGTTTCCTCCTGGTGCTCTGGTTCCTTCCCACGGTCCAGGGATGTGCGTGCTATGTGGGTTAGCCATGGGAAATGCAGGGTTACAGATAGGGGGCGTGTTGGTCTGGGTGGTATGCTCTTCAGAGGGTCAATGCAGACTCGATGGGCTGAAAATGGCCACCATCTGCACTGTAGGGATTCTATGATTGAAGTTAGACTGAGAGATTTTCATTTAGCACATCATATGGAATCAAGGCAGGTAAATGGAATTAAGATAAAGATCAAAAATGACCGAATTGAACAGCAGATGGGTTCGAGAGGCTGAATGGATTATTCCTCTGTCCTTTTAGCTGATGAGGATACAATGCACCTAGTTAGTGTACAACCTGAAAAACTAATAATGAAATTTGATGAAGGGGCTAAAATAAATTTCAATATGACTTAGAATGAGGAAGGCTTGTGTTTTAATACATGAAGAAATCTTGAGTATGTTAAGTGAGGGATAGAGCGAATAAAACCGAATGCAAAGAAATATAAGGAAAGAGCTTAGAATATAAATTTACATTATAAAAATACATTCACAATTTGTTTATCTGCTACTTTGGATAAAAATTTATAAGTTGTTCTCATGCCTTAGTCCATATCTGCTACAATCGCTGAAATCTTTAGGAATTAATGATTAATCTCCAGGATACCACTGTGAGTAAACAGAGGAGAAAAATCATAGGCACTCTGAACAAAACTGTACGTTGTTTTCTTTTGCTTTCAGCATTGTTTATTAGTTACATAATGCCGGAGGTGGGACATTTAGCTGTTTGTTGGCTGGTCGAATCATCCAAATGGGTAACAAAAAGTGTTCAATTTACAATTGACCTGAGAAGATGGGTGTGACCAAATATAGGAGAGTGGGGGCTGGAAATTGGTGATATGGGATCACATAATGAAACTTCCAGGAATATGTGCAAACAGAATGAGCAGCATTGGTTTTATCTGATTTAGAGTTGTGAACCATGGTGGTATTCCAGTGGGGAAGAAATAGTCCACATTCGTCAGATACATTACGGACATTCAAGCGACTCTTGGATGGGCACAAGGATGATAGTGAAATGTAGAGTATGCGGGGTAGGTTGACCTTAGAGTAGGATAATAGGTCAGCACAACATCGTGGGCCAAAGGCCCTGTACTGTTCTATGTTCTATGGTCATGGAGTAAATGAGAAGAGTGTGTGCCATTGCCTAATGGTTGGAAGCCAATGACACCCGCTGAACAGCACTTCTTCACTTCTCCATTTGCAGAGTTGTCCAACCAAGGTCAATGCTATTTTGATGTTTTCTTCTTGTTAAACCATTCCCTTGGACTGTCTTCCAGTGAGGAGTTGTGGGATTTGGGATACTGTTCTACCCAAGTCATCTTGGTCAACTGCAGATGTGACCAATGGACAATGATCTTGAAATCCAGTCTAACCCTTGAACATCGAAACCACAGAAACTGACACTAATTGTAACACTATCACCACTGTCCCTTACTGTGAGACCAGTGACACATAGAATTGAATCTGTAACTTCCTGCTTTGTGGAAATCATTACCACACAATATAGCATCTAACCACTGGGTGGAGCAGGTAGTTACAATAGAAAGACCTTTTTAGTCCTTAGGTTATCATAGATCATAGAATCCCTACAGTGTGGAAATATGGCCTTCGGCCCAACAAGTTCATACTAACCCTCGGAGCATCCTGCCCTGACCCATCCCCCTAGAACCCATCCCTGAACACTATGGATGTGAAGGTTTGATTTAATGAGTGGACAGATCAACAGAGACTATTTTCTGTGTGTTGGGGGGGTTGAGGGGGTGGGGGGAATTAGGGTTAGAATAAGCTGTCATTAACTAAAAATTAGACTAAAAATTAGATTAGGCTGTTCAGCAGTGATGTCAGTATGCACCTCCTGACTCAAAAGGTTAGCTAAAATGGAACTTTCCCTCCCAAAAACTTGCAGAGCTTGGGAGTCAATTGTCAAAACTGAGTTTGTTAACGTTTAATAAGGCAAGGGTAATTGGGGAGTTGAACTAAGGAGAATGAATGGAGCAAATATACAGGTTAGCCATGAGCTCACTGAATGCTAGAACAGACTCAGGGAGTGAATGGTCTGATCCTACCATTGCCCGGTGGCAGTCAATGTAATGGAAAAACCTTTATTTATATCCTGCGCGTAAAATTTCAGTCCAATGGTATCAGATCTTATGTACATAAACAGGTGAAATTTACAATATAAAAAATTCTTCAAAATCACAGACTTTGTTTTAAGATCTGGCAGCTTACTCATGTATCGTGTATGTTTCTGGTTATTAATTGAAGTGGCAAGTCAGTTTTACAAAAAATGTGATAAATAATGAAGTGGTTTAAGAATGAAGGGGAAGCCAATTTATCCAGGGAAGGAGGTGAAGACAGAGAATGGAATGACTATTCTTTCCCAATCGAATGGGGCATTGGTCTGACTGAACATAAATAGGTTGCTTGGCCAGCTTGCAGGGAGTAACTTCAATGATGTTTTGGGCAGTGGGTCTATATCTGACTGAATGTGTTGTTATTCCCATTTTCACCTTGTCAGTCCTTCCTCGTGCCAGATTGTCGCATTTCTTTATCCTTCCCCACGCGGCCAGCAGTTCACCACATTCAACAAATTAGGAACAGTTAGGAAATTACATTTATTAATTTCTCAAGCAGCTAATAAGTATAAACATCAACAGGAAACACTTCTGCAAATACAAATTACCAACTCCTCTAATTGACCCAAACCCATCTAGAACAGAGCAAACAAGTTTATTATTTAGATCACTGTCACTTTCAATAATTTTTCAGTTCAAATAGCTGGCAGCTATTTCGTGTCCGTACAACACAAACGTTGCTGGGAATGCTGAGGACTCATTCTAGCACACTGTTTCAATTTACCCCAGTGAAATCCGCAAGGCACAGACGCTCGGGAGTCAAAAAGCACCAGCTCAAGAGGAAGCATTTTTTCTGTAAAATCTGGACCTTCCTTCAACCTCAAGCTTTTCAAATGTGTATCACTTGCACTTTGGTGAGGTTTAGAGTCCAGATCTTACAGTAACTCGTACAGTGATGACCACAGCTCTGTCTGTTGTACTCGGAGCCTCATAATATTGTCTTCTCCCTGAGTTGGGCATGTGTAACAGGGAGAAATGAAATTTAAGGATCTTAGAAAGTCCAAATGTCTAGGATAGCTTAGGAGAAGATTTACTCTGCACTAGCTCAATGGCGCACAATATGTGTTGGGTCCAGGTTGAGTTAGTTAGGGAGTTTTGACTCCACGTTTAAAGTGCAAAGAGAGGACAATTGTTTGGGAGCCTGCCATGGCTTGGAAGGTTATTCCCATCTCCAGCACAAACATAGCTGCATCAAATCTTCACTGTACAGAAGCCATACATAAACCAGGCCCGAGGGGCTCCAGTCAACATACACACAAACACATAAATAAATTAACAACCTCAGCTGTATACAAATAAGAGGCTACCAGCATTACACAACAGAATAACATGGAGCTTTTCAAAAGCAAAGCTTAGACTAGAGAAGAGCTAGCAACATACAGCAAAAAAACCTTCAAAAATGCAAGCCTGGGACAAGTGTAAATAGCAAGAATCCCTACATTCATTATTCCGTAGTGACATTGGTCCCAATGATTTGTTGACAATGAGATTCAATATGATGGTTGTTTCTTTGGCAATAGAACAAAATCTTGAAGCTCCTCTAACTAATCAATCAATCAGCTTTCCGAGGTAAAAATCAAGTCCACGGACTGTCCACCTCCCAGTGTTAGTGGTTACGAGGCATCAGAAGTGAACTTCACAAAAGGCAATAGTCAATTCTATAGTGCAAAGAGCTAATTAAAAATGGACCTTTTCAAAAGAAAGGATCCCACTTGAGTGGGATTTGAGAAGTGGCTTATTTATCTTAGCTCACAGGCTTGTCACTGTGAGTATAAACAGCCAACGCACTAAATCAAGGTCCTGTCTCTCCTCTGAAATGAACTTAAAAGATCCCTTGGCAGTGACTGAAGAGAGTGGGGCTGTGTCCTGATCAGCATTTATCCCTTGACCCAACTCATGAGAAACATGTGAATTGGTTACTGATCTCAATGCTGTCTGTGGGAGTTTTCCGTGCACAAACTAGCCGATACATTTCTGCAGATCATAGGACTCAGGAACAGAAGTAGGCCATTCAGCACTTTCGAGTCTGTTCTGCCATTCAATAAAATCATGGCCAATCTGATTATGACCTCAACTCAACTGAGCGATCATCCTTCCCCATAACTCTTGACTCCCTTGTATATCAGAAGTATACCTAACTCAATCTTTAATAAATTCAATGTCAACTGTTTTCTGAGGAAGAAAATTCCACAGACTAACGTATCATTTGGAAAAAAGAATGTACTTATCTCATCTTAGAACAGAAAATTTTTTATTCTTAGATTGTGTCCCTAAATTCCAGTCATTCCCCTCAAGAGGTTTCATTCTGTTAAACTCCAATGGTTAAAGGCTGAAGGCTTTTTCCACAAGATAAGCCCTTTGTCCCAGGAATGAGTTGAGCAATTGTGTCTGAACTGCTTCCAACGTAACTATATAATTTTTCAAATAAGGAAAGCAAAATTCTGCAGTACTCCGGATATGGTCTCACCAAGGCTCTATAAGGTGCAACAAAAATTCTCTCCTCCTATATTCCATTTCCCTTACAACGAATGCTCACTTTTGAATTGCTTTCCTGATCACTTGCTGTGCCTGAAATTTGCATCACCTCTTATTTTTCCTGCCACTGCACAGACCTCCAAAGTGAGAGCAGCATCCGGAACCAGGAGCCTATTAGGGTGAACGGGCAGTGGCTAGATCCTCCGAACCATACAGCTTAGAGGGAACATTTCCTGCAAACTCACTTTTTGTGGTACATGTGCCTGGAAACCCAGATCCCTTTGTACCCCTGAGTTCTGCAATCTCTCTCCATTTAAATAGTGCACTGCTTTTCTATCAAGTTCACATTTTTACATATTATACTCCATCTGACAATTTTTCGCCCACTCAATTAATCTCTCTATATCTTCCTGTAGATTCTCTACCACCTCCTGACACTTTAGTTTCTTATCCTGGTGGTTTTCAGCAAATCCAGCTATTATACATTTGCTCACCATATCCAGGTCACTGATATACTGATACACTGATTGTAGGTATTTGAGGCCCCAGCATTGATCTCTGTAGCACTCCACCAGTTACAGCCTGTCAACCCAAAGAGGACCATGCCTACAGTAATCACGTACTTAATTTGCTGTAAAATGCTACCAGGTATCATGAAGCTGTGAGATATGGGATCTCTAACAGCTCAACACTGTCACTGGACTAAGTATCAGAGCAGGTTATGTGATCATACGTCTGGGATGGGATTGAACACACCACCTCCTGAATGAAGAGGAGAGATTGATAATGATCGAGTCTAGAAGACATCTACAGACTAGGGAAACTGAAGGAGAACAGGGAAGAAAACGGGAAGGAAGAATGATGCATTCTAACCAACTGGATCATAATCTGCCCATGGTTACTTTATAATAAATTCTCTACCCTGCCTAAACATCCATCAGTAGTTCATTCAATTACTCTACACGTAAATGAGTCTATAACAAATCATGTGCAAAATGGGTCTGAAAGGGTTAGTACTGAGGAATTCCATAAGCCCCAGTAACTATGAAGACTTATGGGTAGGGAAATTTTGAATCTCGAGAGAGTGAGCTGAAATATCTGGTCCTTCTCAAAATCTCTTACAAAATCTACCATATCAAGGTAATCTGCAACTAGTTTTTACATGTAATAGATTATATCTTGTAAACTATAAGAGACTCTTAATTTGACCAGGAGGCCAGTTCCTTCTAGAGAAGTCATAATTAAATAAAATTGAAAATTAAATTAAACAGATTAAATCATAATTCTAGATCATTCTCTGTAGAGTAGTGGAGAAGCGTGACTCTGGTGATTTCAATTCAGAATTCATAAGAGACACAATTGTAGTAGATTACTGGTGAGACTTTGTCAGATTTATCACAAATCTACAGAAGACCTAACTCTAGAGAAAGGCTTTTAGATGATGAAGAAACACAGATCAACACCAAGCAGAGATGATCGATCTTGATGAGGAGATCAGCAGATTCCATTCAACTCCTACAAAGCCATAAAGAACACGTGAGAATTCAATACAGTGAGTGGGACAGGCACTAGACATTGAAAGCTCTTGACCATGTGACAGGGCAATGAAAATCTGCAGGCACAGACACTGCCCAGTTTTCAAAAGTTAATTCTTTTTCTGTGACACAACAGGTTACTTTCAGAAAATGTGTGAAGAGTGGACATAGTTTCTGAAAAACAATTATGGGCAGCACGGTGGCTCAGTGGTTAGCACTGCTGCTTCACAGCACTAGGGACCTGGGTTCAATTCCAGCCTCAGACGACTGTCTGTGTGGAGCTTGCACATTCTCCCCGTGTCTGCGTGGGTTTTCTCCAGGTGCTCCGGTTTCCTCCTACAGTCCAAAGATGTGCAGGTGAGATGGATTGGCTATTCTAAATTACCCATAGTGTCTAGGGTGGGAAATAAAGGGATAGGATAAGGTGTGGGTCAGGGTGAAATGCTCTTCAGAGCGTCAGTGTGGACTCGATGGTTCAAATGGCCTGCTTCCACACTGTAAGAATTCTACAAAATCAAATAGCTGTCCACACGGAAAAGGTTACAAATTAGAACAGTCAACAACAAAAGAAAAGTCCAAAAAGTGTACTTAGGGACGATTGATGATCCAGATCTTACATTTTGGAAAGATGTCATTTAATTCAATGGTCATCTCATGAATTTCTAGTTAGATGAGTGTCATGATGTTATCAGATAGTGAGTCATGGTTAAGAAAATAGCCCAGGAGGAATAGCACTTAAGGTTAAAAGCATGCTACAAGCAACTGTCCAATAGAAGCGAAGCCAAATTGTAGAAAACCTACATGTACTTTGCAATTAAGAATTCTGTCTTGACAGGAAAACACATGTTGAGCTCAATGGCAGAAAGAATTCAACTTATCAAGTTAAAGAGCTGCCAGTCAAGGAACACCTTTAATCAAAACATGAAGACAGCTCAGACTGCAAGGGGCAACAAGGTTTGCAAAGAGCAAGAAGCAATACAAAAGCTAATAAAAAAATACATTCACTTGAGCCGACTGAAATCAAAAGCTGGTATAACTCAGAGTGCAATACAGCCTAGTGATCAAATAGCCAGGAAAGATTCACTTCTGACATAATGCTCAGAAAAAGTCCAATTCAAATATAATAATTGAGTTCCTTTTCTTCCCAGGAAGAATGCTTTGTAGCTATGGTAAAGATCTCACCAAGCCAGAAGCTATCCTCAACTAGCAGAAAGTGGATTCAATGATGAAATTACTGAGGATGGATGAGAAAGTCCGAACCAATCAGTATCTTGAAATAAAAAGTTGACAATCCTCTGTACAAATCCACAGGTGGATAAAGCTCTGATGACACAGAATGAAGATGTGGTGCATATAACTCAGTGGAAGCCACCACTGAGAAGGAACGGCCAATGTCCAACAATTCAAGACACTGCAAGGAAGATATTGCTTGTTGTTTCGGAGATTTAGGATAGGGTAAAGAAAGAAGTTATCTGTTCCATCAGGGAAGCCGTCACTTGTGAAGAACATCCAAGAGATTAAAAATTCTCCCATTTAAAAAGGGATCTTACACTGTTAGGATGAGATTTTGTGATAAAGGTCATCAAACCAGTAAATTCCCAAACTTCCAAGTCCAAAAAGAGAGAAGTCCAAGTCCATTCTCAGAGAACAGTGAAACTGGATTCTGAAATTGTAAAGTCAGAGACCTGGGGGTGGAGATGAGGTACTGATAAATGGAATGGTCTGCATAGATGTATATTATTGATAATGAAAACTGGTTTTGGAGGAGATGTTGTACATGAGTTTGAAAGAGTTATTATTGAGGAATGTTATATGTACCAACCACTATGATGGTGTCATATGGTCTTGTGCGGTGAACAGCTTAGAATCACAAAAAGGACTAAGGCCTAACACCTGGTCCTCTCAATCTCTGTCACAATATCAAATCGATTGGGCAGTATGGCTCAGTGGTCAGCACTGCTGCCTCCTAGCACCAGGGACCTCAGTTCCATTCCATCCTCAAATGACTGTGTGTGGAGTTTGCACATTCTCCCTGTGTCTGTGTGGGTTTCCTCCTGGTGCTCTGGTTTCCTCCCATAATCAAAAGATGTGCAGGTTAGGTGGTTTGGCTGTAGGAAGTGCAGGGTTGTCGGGATAGGGTGGAGGGGTGGGTCTGGGTGGGATGCCCTTCGATGGGTCAATGTGGACTCAATGGGCCAAATGGCGTACTTCCACACTGTAGGGATTCTATGATTCTACATCAATTTAATCTGTAGCCAATTGCCAATATGCTGAAATAACTCCAGAGGCTGGTATCTTGTCACTAAAAATCACATTTTATTTATACGTGGAGAGTCCTTGACACTGATCCAGTTCCCTCAGAGCCAGCTCTCAGAGTGAGCAGAACCTCTGACATTCCCGTTCTTATCTGTCAACCAGGGATCCCTAACTGGACCAGGTCAACAGCCCCAATTAGGGAACTCATTCTATGAGGACCACCTGGCTAACCTCATTACAACCCTCCGAGTCTAAGGATATAGGCCGGTTCATTTTTTTCTTGAGACTCCTCCTGGGGTGTTTCAGCACCAGCTCAGCTTCCTCCAACTCTGCCTGGTGGTGTGTTACACACAGTAGCTCACCACTTGCACTCTGAATTTCTTCCAAAATGCTTTCTTCTCTTCAGGCAGCAAAGGCATTGAGGCAGTGACTTCTGCCATGTCCATCTCAGATTCCGAGATATCTTCAATGCTTGATGGAGAGGGAGAACCCATGGGTTCCAGACAGAGGAAAGGCAGTCGAGGAGCTGGGCATGTTCTGCTGCTGCACAGTTTGTGATTTTCGTATGGTCCACGTGATTGTTCAGGACCATTGCACCTACTTGAACTTTATATGTCACTGGACCTGACCTCATGTCGACCACACCTCTTACCCATGCAGGGCCATTCCTGTGGTTCCTGCACCAAATTTCATCCCCTGGAATAAACTCTCTCTCTTGCTTTTATGCCGCTTCACCCTGCCCCCAGGTCCAGGTAGATCAGATTTCACCTGGTGCGGATTCTTCTCCTCATCAACAACTCTGCTGGAGTTATCCCTGCAGTCTCCTGAGGGTTGGTCCTATAATTAACTAGGAACCAGGACAATTTGATATCGAGTGAAGCTGTAGGCTGTTTCTGTTAGCCTGCCTTCAAAGTTTGGACTGCTCTTTCTGCCAAACCATTGAAAGACAGATGATAAGGAGCTGTTCTTATGTTGAATACAATTCGACTTTAGGAAATACTCAAATTCCCTGCTGGTAAATGATGGTCCGTTATCTGTTATTCTTCAAAGAATTATGTACCTGAACCCCTAGGTCCCTCTGTTCTATGGCACTACCTACTTTTAATTGTGTAATCCCTATCCTTGTTTGTTTTACCAAAATGCAATACATCACATTTATCCATCTGCCACTCCCCAGTCGTTTGACCCAATTGATCAAGATCTCTTTGTAATCTTAGACAACCTTTTTCACTGTCTGCCATACCAACAATTTTGATGTTATCGATAAACTTATTCACCATGCCTTCTATATTCTCATCTAAATCATTTGTATAAATGACATACAAAAGTGAACCCAGTACCGATCCCTATGGAACCCCTGGTCACAGGCCTTCAGTCCAAAAACAACCCTCCACCATCACTGACAACAAGGTGCAGGGCTGGATGAACACAGCAGGCCAAGCAGCATCATAGGAGCAGAGAGGCTAACCT
>NC_063361.1:32686801-32706301 GCF_021869965.1 Rhincodon typus | reverse complement strand
CTGTCTCCATATCGGGCAACCACCTCGAAACCGATATTCATTTCAAGCCCACCGACTCCCACAGCTACCTAGAATACTCCTCCTCCCACCCACCTTCCTGCAAAAATGCTATCCCCTATTCCCAATTCCTTCGCCTCCGCCGCATCTGCTCCCAGGATGAGGCATTCCACTCCCGTACATCTCAGTTGTCCTCGTTTTTCAAGGACCGTAACTTCCCCTCCTCGGTGGTCGAGAACGCCCTCAACCGTGTCTCCCACATCTCCCGCACCTCATCCCTCACACCCCGTCCACGCAATAAAAACCAAAAAAGAATCCCCCTCGTCCTCACGTACCACCCCACCAACCTCCGGATCCAACGCATCATCCTCCGACACTTCCGCCATCTGCAATCCGACCCCACCACCAAAGACATCTTTCCCTCCCCACCCTTATCTGCTTTCCGGAGGGACAACTCTCTCCGTGACTCCCTTGTCCGCTCCACACTCCCCTCCAGCTCCACCACACCCGGCACTTTTCCCTGCAACCGCAGGAAGTGCTACACCTGCCCCCATACCTCCTCCCTCACCCCCATCCCAGGCCCCAAGAAGACTTTCCACATCAAGCAGATGTTCACCTGCACATCTGCCAATGTGGTATACTGCATCCGCTGTACCCGGTGTGGCTTCCTCTACATCGGGGAAACCAAGCGGAGACTCGGGGACCGCTTTGCAGAACACCTACGCTCGGTTCGCAACAAACAACTGCACCTCCCAGTCGCGAACCATTTCAACTCCCCCTCCCATTCCTCAGACGACATGTCCATCCTGGGCCTCCTGCAGTGCCACAACGATGCCACCCGAAGGTTGCAGGAACAGCAACTCATATTCCGCTTGGGAACCCTGCAGCCCAATGGTATCAATGTGGATTTCACAAGTTTCAAAATCTCCCCTCCCCCTACCGCATCCCAAAACCAGTCCAGCTCGTCCCTGCCTCCCTAACCTGTTCTTCCTCCCACCTATCCCCTCCTCCCACCTCAAGCCGCACCTCCATCTCCTACCGACCAACCTCATCCCGCCCCCTTGACCTGTCCGTCCTCTCCTCTATCCCTCTTCTATCCGCCTCCCACTCTCTCCCTATTTATTTCAAAACCCCCTTCCCCTCCCCCTTTTCTGATGAAGGGTCTAGGCCCGAAACGTCAGCCTCTCTGCTCCTATGATGCTGCTTGGCCTGCTGTGTTCATCCAGCCCTGCACCTTGTTGTCTCGGATTCTCCAGCATCTGCAGTTCCTACTATCTCTGATTCGATTTTAACCTCCACCATCACTCTCTGTCTCTTGTCACGAAGCAATTTTGTATCCAACCGACAAGCTTGCCCTGAATCCCATGAGATCTAACTTTACTAATTAGTCTACCATGCAGAACCTTGTCAAAGATTTTATTAAAGTCTGGGTAGAACTGATAGCATCTCAGATTTGGCCAAAACTTGGAGTCATGTTATTCCTTGACTAAATCTGTCAACTGTCAAAAGGTTTTAGTATCTGGTGTGTCAGCCAAAGTTAGATTCCTAATAACTGAAAAAACTGCATGTCCACAAGCTGTCAGGAAAAAATTCTCATTTGTTTTCATCTTCCCCAATGTAATTTGTTGGGAAAAAATAACATATTCTTTCCACATACTGGCCCCAGTCTTCAACAATAGAATCGAAGTCAAGTTTCCAAAAAGCAACACTATGATAGAAATGCTTATGTCCAACTTAAAGACGACTGTTGCCAGCAAATTCCTTCTGGAGCATGCTTTTATCTCATCGCCACTAAAATAACTCTACAGAGGCCAGTTTCCCATCACCAAGTCACCCTTTATTTACACATGGAGAGTCCTTAACACTAATCCAACTCTGAGTGAACAGAGCCTCTGACATTCCTGTGCTTATCTGTCAGTCAGGGCTCCCTGATTGAACTAGATTTACAGCCTCAATCAAGGAACTCAGATTCTATAAGGTCCACCTGGATGACCTTGTTACAAACTTTTTTTTTTAATCCATTCATGGGATGAGAGCATCACTGGCTAGGTCGGCATTTATTGCCCATCCCTAATTGCCCAGAGGGCGGTTTAAGAGTCAACCTCATTGCTGTGTTCTGGAGTCACATGTAGGACAGACCAGGTAAACATGGCATTTTCTTTCCTCAAGATGCATCTTTCCAACTATCAACAATGGATTCATGGTTATCATTAGACTCTTAATTCCAGACTTTTAAAAAATTGAATTCAAATTCCACGATCTGCTGTAGCAGGATATGAACACAGGTATCCAGAATTCTACCTAGTTTTCTGGATTAATAGTCTAGTGATAATACTTAGCCCGAAGGAAACCACTTCCTGTTAAACTGGAGGAGTCTCTTGCAGTTAACAAGATTGAGTTTGTTGCATATGTAATGGGGTGGCAGATGGATAGGGTGGCAGCAGGGTCGGGTGGAAAGTGGTTAGGTAGAGATATGCTGATTGTGGGCAGTTGGGCCATTAGAGGTTGTCACAGAATTGTTATGGCCACAGAAAGAGGCCATTCAGCCCATCTTGCATGCACCACTTCTATTAACTAGTGCTAATCTTCTGTCATTTTCCCATTTCACTGCACACCATGTCTACCCAAATAATCACCAATGACTCTTGAAGGCATCAATGGAACAGAATTGGTCATGAACAAGTCAGGCTGGGCTGGGGACGGCAGGGTAGTCAGATCTGATCAAGGTGTTAGTAAGGTTTGGTCTGGAGATATCAGGGAGTTCAGGGATGTAGTCAGGGCTTAAAATGTTGCGTAAGGGAGTTCAACGTCAGCGTTCTATCGTTACCCCAGAGTTAGAGTAGGAATCTTCTGCATAACATTTCCTGGATAATACTCTAGGTTAGTAAATTGACTGTCTGAAGTCTCTGGTTGGACCTCAGAGACTAGGAGATCTAAGCCTATGTTTAATAGTGATAAAAAAAATTTCCAATCGGGAGAGGGAAAGATTGGTTGACTGAAAGTGAGCAGGTTGGTAATGGGCATAGCCAACAAGAGTTGACAACCCAACCACATAATCCAGAGAATACCGTGATGGAACATTGCCCCTTTAAACATCGACTCATACTTTGTGCAATGAAGTGTGCAGCAACAAACAGACGGCGAGTTTGACAGGAGGTGTGCCAGCTGTACAATGTGCCATGCTAGTAACAAACTACATCATTAATACCAACAGCCCTGTCAGTCAGGTAGGATGTTTGAGACATACCTAGAGACAATGCTGCTGTGCAGCCAGCTACCCAGTCACACTGACTGAATCTGATAATTGTTTAAGATCCTGCTTTGCACCTACTATTCGTTCCTCTGCATGTAATTATTTTATAGCATCTGACTTTTGCTGTACATTTTTCTTTGCATGGCCAGTAAGCTGTCAGTGTATAGGTCTTCAGGAACCATTATGCCGCACAAAAAGCACATTAAGACATAAATGAGAGTATAAGTTGGGGTAACTGAGTGTAAAATGGGTGTGACATGAGGAAGTCCTTCACCTTTACTTTCAGGAGCCCACTTCACACAGGTTTGATATTGTACTGAGCGCTACGTAGCTTCAGCCTTCAGTTGGTCAACAGGTCTGGGCAAATGTCAGTTATTTCAGGCAATGAACATCATTGTGATTTCATTGACATTTACAAACAATGATAAAACTAATTGAGAGCAGTAGAGATAACAAGGCGTAGAGCTGGATGAACATAGCAGGCCAAGCAGCATCAGAGGAGCAGGAAGGCCGACGTTTCAGGCCTAGACCCTTCTTCAGAAAGATTTCAGATTTCTGAAGAAGGGTCTAGGCTCGAAACGTCAGCTTTCCTGCTCCTCTGATGCTGCTTGGCCTGTCATGTTCATCCAGCTCCACACCTTGTTATCTCAGATTCTCCAGCATCTGCACTTCCTACTATCTCTGAGAGCAGTAGAATTGGGTTTATTCCTGAAATATGAATATCATGTTAAGGGATTTAAATTCATTCTCTTTATTTTTACCTTTTGTATTCTCCATCCATTCCCTTCCTCTTCCTTTCCCTGTGGGAATTCCATTTCTACAGGCCCTTCCACCACACCACCCCCTTCCCCTCCACACCCCTCCCCAACCTGAATCCATCATTACTACTCATTATACAATATACCAGATTATCAAATAATTGAAATTCACTCCCCATTTATCCCCAGCTTTCATCTCTTTATTGCTCCCCTCTTTTGATTTATCTGCTCTGGCCTTGACTCCTGGTTGGCTTCAGTTCTATGGCTTTCAGTCACTCTGAGAAGGGGGATATCTTTTTATGGGATTGAAGTTTGGTTGACAGGCTATTAGATCAGGACAGAAGTTATTTCTCTCACCAGCAGTCATCACTCACACACGTAAATGGCTATCAGGGAAAGGCACCTGAATTAATCTTCCCTCTGCAGTCTCCAGATACCAAGGTACTCAACCTAAGTCCTACCAGAGATGACTTCATGCTGTAGAAACTTAGACATTGAATCTTCCACCTTCCTGGTCTGTTGGCTCACCAGTTACTCACCAATCTAAAATCAGTTTAAATTTGGGATTGGTAGTTACCATCCAGGAATGTTCAATGAAATGGAAGATCAACAGGTGGATAATGAATTGGCTGTGGTCTTCTTGAATAGGCTCAGGGGAACTGGATATCCTCTTCCTGTTCCTGTATCCTTAATCTCTGTACATCTCTTTTTGAAAGAATTAAGTATTTTCTTTCCTAATAAAAGCAGCAAGTATTGGAGAAACTCAACAGGTCTGGCAGCACCTGTGGAGAGAGAAAGTCGGAGTTAACATTTCAAGTCTTCTTCAGAAGTTTGAAGAATTCTGTTTTTGAAGAAGCAATGTTAACTCTGTTTTTCTCTTCACAGATGCTGCTAGACCATCTGAGATTCTTCAGCTTTTGCTGCTTTATTTCAAATCTGCAGCACTTTGTTTTTATTTTCTTACCTAATCTATCAAATCTTTTATTCACCCCTCTCTACAACTATACACTTTTACATTCATCCAATCACCTGCTTCTCTCCCTCAATTTATATCACAATTGAGAACAAGTCTACAAAAGCTGGATTTTTATTGGCAGCGGTAATCCTAAACAACCGATTTTTGGCCAATCAACAGCACAGGCTAATATCCATTGAGGTACGTGCAGGAGGCTTTCAGGGTCCTGTGACACAGTGGTAGTGTTGCCACCTCTGGTCCAGAACATCCAGCTTCCTGCTCTGAATCTGAAAAAGTTGATTAAAAATAACTACTTGACAGAGGCAAGGGTGAGAAGGATGGGCGATTACATCAGCAAAGTTGGGAAAGGTTAATGATTATCTTCCCCTGCAATCAATAGGACAGAAGCCATGAGAAAGGAAATGTGATGCAGGAGAAAGAAAAAGGGAAATAACTTGCCTTATTTTTCAAAGGAAAAGCCAATGGAGAAAAACAATAATTGAAAAATTAATTCTGATTGTGTACATTGGAAAAGGGAAAAGGGAAATGAATTCATTCTTTTGGAAAGCACCAATAAATAACTCTTAAAAGAAGCGACACCAAGACTATATTGAATAAAGCGAGAGATTTTTTCCCCTTTCGAAGCCATACTTGGATTGCATCCATTAGATCTGTTAAAGTACAGATGACAAAATAATCACTGTGTAAGATGGAATTAAAGAAAGAGCTTGCATTTAGATTTACCTTTCTTGACCTCAAGATGTTCAAAAGCACTTCACGGCACTTTCCTAAAGTAGGCACTATTATAATGTAGGAGGCACAATGGCCTCATTGCACACTGTAAGGTCTCACAAATAACAATGAGATAATGACTGGATAATCTGCTCCAGTGTTCTTGGCTGATGGATGAATATTGGCCCAGGACACCAGGAGAATTATAAATTATGTTCCCAAATTATGAAGTGTTTTGATAGAGTAGACAGGGAGAAACTGTTTACACTGGCAGGGAGATCAATAACTAGATGACATAGATTTGAAGCAGTTGGCAAAAGAACCAGAGAGAAGAATTTCAAATGCAGTGAGTTGTTAATACTCTAGAATACATTGCCTAAAAGAACAGGCAGAAGCAAATTTATTTCAATCGTAATAACTTGAATTTACATAACACCTTTAGCATAGAAAACATTGTAAGAGACTACATAGGAGAGTTATCACACAAAATTTGGCACCAAGCCACATAAGAACTGGAACAAGTTTGGTCAAAGGAATATCTCTGGTCTAACTTTCAAAGCAAAATTGGATATATTAGTTGAAAGTGGAAAGTTTGCGAGTCTATAGGGAACATATGAGATTATTTGATACTTTTTCCAAGAGTGACATTACAGGTTTGATGAACTGAATGGCCTCATTCTGCTCTGAGAGAACTCTGTGTTTATTCTTCAAATAGCATCATGGAATTTTCTACATCCACCTGATAAGATGACAGCTGAAAACCAGCATATCTGATAGTGGTCTGAAATATCTGTTGAAATATTGTAACATAAAACATTCTCCGTTCCTGACATCACTTCAGAAAATTTAGAATGAGACTCCTGCGAAGTATTTTGGGGAATTTTAATTACTTGACCTGAAACATTAACTGATTTTTTCTTCACAGATGCTGCCGTATCTCTTGAGCTTTTCCAGTAACTTCTGTTTTTGTTCCTGGTTTACAGCATCTGCAGTTCTTTCAGTTTTTATTTGCCCCCATTAACCCTCCCTGCTACCTCACTGAAAACCTCAATGAGATTAGTGAGACCTGACTTACCCTCAACAAACCTGTGCTGGCCTTCAATAACAGAAACACAACTTTGTTGTTTACAATTATTTTTTGGTGTATCTCCCGATGGATAAACATGAATGCACTGAAGACTTGTACTGGGAACCAGATGTTGTCTTCATTAAAATGCTGTGAAAGTTTTTTTTCAGTTGACAGCAGAACTGATTGCAGGATATGAAGTGGAACAGTGACAGTCTGTCAATTCGTCCTGTGCTGTAGTGCAAGAGCAAACTTTCTGTTTTGCAGAAACAGCAGTTTGTTGATGCAGAGGTCCTGTCAAATACAGGCTAAAATATACAGCTTGTGAAAACAACTATAGTTTCTTCACAATTAACGAAAACCAAATTCTGGGGCAATCTGTTGATCAAATTTCTGAAGAAGTCATATGGGACTCAAAACATTAACTCTGTTTCTCTCTCCACAGCTGCTGCCAAACTGAGAGTCATAGAGTTGTACAGCAATGGAAACAGACCCTTCGGTCCAACTCGTCCATGCTGACCAGATATCCTAAATTAATCTCGTCTCATTTGTCAGCATTTGACCCATATCCCTCTAAGCCCTTCTTATTCATGTACCCAGCCAGATGCCTCTTAAATGTTATAATTGTACCAGCCTGTACCACTTCCTCTGGCAGCTCATTCCATACACACACCACCCTCTGCGCGGAAAAGTTGCCCCTTAGGTCCCTTTTAAATCTTTCCCCTCTCACCTTAAACCTGTGCCCCTCTATTTTTGGACTCTTCTACACTGGGGAAAAGACCTTGGTTATTCACTCTATCCATGCCCCTCATGATTTTATAAACTTCTAGAAGGTCACCCCTCAGCCTCCAACACTCCAGGGAAAATGGCCCCAGCCTATTCACCCTCACCTTATAACTCAAACCCTCCAACCCCGACAACATGACCTACCAACTCCTATATTCAATGCACTGACCAATAAAGATTACCAAAAGCCTTTTTTCACTATCCTATCTACCTGTGAATCCACTTTCAAGGAACTATGAACCTGTACCCCAAGGTCTCTTTGTTTAGCATCACTCCCCAGGACCTTACCACTAAGTGAATCAGTTAGTATTTTTTGTTTTTATTTAAGTTAATGGAAGATTCATGATTTCTGGATTCTGGGCTCATACAACTGTGTTGTTGAAAGCATCTCCTGAAGGATTTAAAAGTACTCATCCTTGTTTTTAAATGCTTCGCCAAACATAGAGGAAAACTGGAGAAGTGGAGAGAATGCAAGATTCAGTGAGTTTCATTTAGTCCATGTGTTAATAATATTAATGATCTGGAGGGAACCTGACCTGGCTTCAGGATGGGGTGGTGCCTTCACCCCTAGTAGTTGGTGAATATTCCACCACAATCCTCATGAATGTTGGGACCAAGTTCTCACCAAACCTGTCCAAATCATGCTTTAACTGTTTCAACATCTCCTGGAATCATCTGTCTATTTTGTTCTGCCGTTGCCCAATTATCACCCACTTCAGGTGAGTGTCGGCACGGTGGCTCAGTGGTTAGCACTGTTGCCTCACAGTGCCAAGATCCTGGGTTCGATTCCACCCTCAGGCAACTGTCTGTGTGGAATTTGCACATTCTCCCCGTGTCTGCATGGGTTTCCTCCCACAATCCAAAAATCTGCAGGCGAGGTGGATTGGACATTCTAAACTGCCCGTAGTGTCCAGAGATGTGAAGGTTAGGTGGGTTAGCCATAGGAAAAGCAGAGCTACAGGGATGGGGTGGGGGTGTGGGTCTGGGTCTGGGTGGTTTGCTCTTCAGAGGGTTGGTGTTGACTTGATGGGCTGAATTGCTTGTTTCTACACTGAAGGGATTTGATGATATGATTCTTCCTTGCGCCATCTTCCCTTTGTCAGTGAGTTGATTTGAAAACTCCAGAAAGGAGATTGTTTGAGTCTTGTTCTGTACCAGATACAGAGGCAAGGCAGGTCAATGGAGTTAAGATACAGATCAGCCATGACCTAGCTAAACAACAGAACATGCTGGATGGCCTTTTGCTATTCATATATTCTTTGCTGTTTCATTATTCTCAACCTCAATCTATCAACAAACTTCCCTTTTGTTTTCTCTCAAGCCTACTCTTTCTCGAAATCAGCATTTACTTCAAAAATCTGTTAAACCTCTAACAACATTCAATTCCAATGAGATGTCTAAATGCGATCTAAAATTTCTCTCCACACAGAGGCTGAGTGTTCTAGGACATTCTGTCTTAATTGCAAATATTTTTTCCACGCTCAAACACACTGCTGTTTGCATTTCATTGAATTTAGGAACAGCAAAACCACAGCTGGGATGCCAGTTGTTTTGTTGTTGGAAATCTACATCCTTCCATCTGTGGTGGATCCTCAGCCAATCCAGTCTGACAGGGGTGGGGGAGAATGGGGCTAAGTTTATACAGATGCACCCCTGTTGATGACAGAAGAAAGCAATCCACAAGAGGCAGGTTTTGCCAAACGTGAGGCAGGTCATGTGGTTGTCAGGCGTTGTGTAGAGTCATCATTGTTGGTATTGGAGGCTGTTGCTGTAGTAACTGATTGTCACTACTCTCCAGCCAATATCTATAAGCTGCAACAGTCAATATTTAGGGCCTTTAAATTACATTTCCAAGTATCCTTGAAGGGGAGCTTTGGGTGTTGTACTGGTCTTCTGGCTTGGATCACCTCACTACCCAGAAAATCCTTTGGTGTGTGTTTGCCTTCTATCCCGTGAATATGTCCAAGCAAGAGGGCTCACCTCACTTGATGTGAGCCACCTTACTTGGGAGCTTTGTACTTGAAAGGAATGCTGCCTTCACAATTTCATTCTCTCGTGGGAATACCTAGAATGTGCCACAAACATCAAAGGTGAAAGTTGCGAAGCTTCCTCTCATGATATCTGTAAGCTGTCAATGTTTCAAAGCTGTATACTAAGATGCTGAGAGAACTAGCCTTGGCCTCTTTATCTTAAGAGTTAGTTTGATGTTCTTCTACGTGCATTTGATGATTCGGCTCCAGGAAGTACATCTGCCTATACTGAGTGAACCTTGATATAAATAGCTGAATGCAACTTTCCTGCTGTGAATAACAAAGCTTTTCTTTTGATATAATCCTCAGATCCATTAAGTCACTGTATACTTTCTTAAAAATATCTGTGAATGTTGTTAAGCCAAAATTTCCACATAGCTGGCTTGATTTAATAGCAGGAGATTTAAAGTGTAAATCCAATGCTGAATGTGGGACTTCAGTTACACAGAGTGATGGGACATAGATATTTAAAATCAAGAACGTAAAAGGGGAAGTTGGATAAAGATGGTATGATTGATTTTAATAGAACAATTGAAGAGAATTTTTTTCAATGTGTCAAAAGGGTCAGTTACCAGAGGACATAGATTTAAGGTGATTGATAAAAAAAGAAGCAGAGATGACATGAGAGGACAAAATTTACACAGCAAGTTTCAAAGATCAGAAATGTACATTGAGAAGCGAGATCAAAACCAGCTTTTGAAAAGGAATTGGATAAATACTTGAAGGAGAAATATTTGCAGGACCATGGGGAAAGAACAGGGAATGTGGGACTAATTGGGAACTCTTTCAAAAGGCTGGCATGTGAATGATGAACCAAATAGTCTCCTTCTGTGCTTTGTAATTCTAGATTCTAGATCACATTGGCAACATCAACACGGTGTTTCCCTGCTCTAACAGACAGGGTTGATCAAACCCATTGAGCACTGTAACAGGGCAGCAGTTTTTAGGCCTGAAAATCTTTTCACAGCAGTTGGCCACTCTTTTGATAATGAATTGCAGCCCAGAACAAAACAGATGGCTAACTGCCTTCAGGTCAGAAACGATGGCTTCTCAGATCCATCTCTTTGAAAGAGAGGCTTGGCCACAGCTCAAACTGCTCTTCTCCTCTTGGCAAGTTACCATGGTTACCCTGTCCTCAGCTCTTGATTGAAAATGCAGGGAGTCAGACTTGGATTTGGTCTTAAAAATCTCAGAATGAAAGGAAGGAGGAATGAGCTCCTAACCAATTGGGAAGGCCTTAGAGAGGGTGTGTAAGAGAAAGGTACCATGTACAATGGACTGTGAAGAGATAGCAATAGTTGGGGTTGTTGTTGGAGCCAGGAAGGTGAAGAGATATTTAACTGAAATGCTTAAAATTATTAATCATTTTGGTGGAATATAGAGGGAGACAGGAGTTTCCAATGGCAGAAGACACATCCAGGGACGATAACATTTAAGTTAATTTCCAAAGGATCCTGA
Organism: Rhincodon typus; assembly: GCF_021869965.1. Lineage (NCBI taxonomy): Eukaryota > Metazoa > Chordata > Chondrichthyes > Orectolobiformes > Rhincodontidae > Rhincodon > Rhincodon typus. The sequence continues at coordinate 32,695,266 of NC_063361.1, read as the reverse complement.
TGTGAGAGGAGGCACCTTTTTCACAGGGAAAGTTCATGGACCGCACTATATGACAGGCTGACGGAGGCAAATGCTACGGTAGCATTCAACAGGGAATGCAGCCTGGTGAATAGAACTTATTGAATAACTCGATCAAACAGCCAGTAATGATGGGCCAAATGGTCACTGCTTGTGTTGATTCATAGAGTAAGTCAGTGAGAGAGAAAATGCACTTAAGCCCCATTTTTTACACTGAATTCATCTTTCCCACCCTGTCTTCTTCAGTCCTGCCATCTCCCTGTAAATATGGAAGCTTTCAAAATTAAATGTTGACACCCCCCACCTCACTGATCTCTTCCACTCCCTGCATTCAGGATTCAAATAGGGCATAGATCTTTTTCTATTACACTCTTCAGATATTCCTTTTCAATTACCCTCAGTTCTACAGATATGAATATTTTGAACAAATTCTGCACAGCATTCTTCAAGCAGCAAGTGATCCAGAAGTTAGATGGTGGATTCAGATCATGTCTGTTAGGTTAAATACTGCTGTGCTCGATACACTGGTTCAACTGTATTGTGACAACAGTATTTCTAAACTATCTATTCTGTTGATTCAACCTTTTAATTCTTTAGTGGCAATTATGGAAATTGTGGTCAACTGACTGTTTGGTATTGTGTTGGAAGAACCCTCATGTGTATTTCCAACATTAAGCCTCTTGATGCTTATCTCTTTACTGCCTGAACTCTGCCATCATTCCAGAGAACCAAAGCAGCTTTGATTCTTCAACTCTCTCAGTCAGATTATTCCAAATCTTTCTGATACATTTTGAGTAAAGGGTATTTCAGTGACACAGAATTTAGGTTAATTCACATAGAATTTTGTAGGATATGCAGAAACAGGACATTATCTGAACTGCTGTACATTGGCGTTTCTGCTCCTTAGGAGCGTACTCCCACCAGTTTTTAATCTCATGGTGAATTTACAGATCACCTTCCAGCTTTCACCATCTCGTGTTTATCCAGTTTATTCCCTCCAGACTCTCCATGTAATTGCATGTTCCACATTCGAACTGCTGAAGAGGTTTCCGATGAACTCCCTATTTTATTTATGACTACTATGGCACTTCAGTTCAGCCCCCTGCCCTCCCTCCCCTCCCCCAAGTAATAAGTAAAAAATTTTTCATTGTGTCAACTCTATCAGGTCCTCTGTCAGGTCCCCCTCACTCAGCCTTTTTGCTTCCAGAATGAAGAGCCCAGTCCTGTTTACTGTTTCCTGATGATTCTAACCTTTTCATTTCATTGGTCTGACCTGTCACAGGTCGGGCTACAGCCCCTTTGTTGGGTTATCCAATAATTGAAACAAAAAGGAGAAGCATCAAGTCTGGTCTCAACATTAACCTTTGAAAAGCTGAGAGTTTTGCTTTGTTTTGATGTAAAATTGATGCAGCACAGAAGCTGACACACGATCCTCTGTGAAGCTCGGAGTAATGCCTGCAGAAACAACACAGGCAACTTTTCCTGCATCCTCACTCACTTTAAACAAACTGCCTGATGAGACTGGGTGACAAGATGTAACTAATTAAAGCTTACATTTATTTAGTGCCTTTAACATGATGAAAAGGGAGAAGATGATGACCTATTCATAATATTGCTGGACTGTTAATCCAGAGGCCGAGATAATGTTCTGGGGACCCAGGTTCAAATCCTGCCACTGCAGATGATGGAATTTGAATTCAATTAAAAAAATCTGCAATTAAGGGTCTAAAGATGACCATGAATCCATTGTTGGAAAAACCCATCTGGTTCAGTAATGTCCTTTAGGAAAGGAAACTGCTCTCCTTACCTGAGATAGTAGGAACTGCAGATGCTGGAGAATCCGAGACAACAAGGTGCAGGGCTGGATGAACACAGCAGGCCAAGCAGCATCATAGGAGCAGAGAGGCTGCCATCCTTACCTGGTCTGGCTCCAAGTGATTCCAGACCCGCAATGAGATTGACTCTTAACTGCCCTCTGGACAATTAGGGATGGGCAATAAATGGTGGCCTAGCTGGTGATGCCCTCGTCCCATGAACAAAAAATAGTTTTAAAAGTCCCAAGGCGATCAACAGAAATATTACCAAATGATATTTGCCATCCTGCCTTAATAAGAAGATACTACAACAGTTGACATCAACAACTGAGATAGCTAAAAGTAACTTTGAAAAGAGGAAGAATCTGTGAATAGCAAGAAAACTGAAGCTTGTAACAAGGAAAATATTGGTAAGAAGCTGCATGCTGTCCACTTTTTCACACACATGAGAAACTTGGACAATACAAGATCTGTGAGTGGGAATAGAGGCCTTTGAACTATGCATTGCTAAAATTCCATATCTCGACCATAAAACAAAAGAGGTGCTTGAAATTATAAGAGCAGAATAAAATCTAAAAAGTACCATCCAGTAAAGAAATTGTCACTGTTTCAACCATTACATCAAAGCTGAATGGTTACAGAGATCTCTTTGAGAGGATAACTTAGAACACAGCAGAAACAGAGGTTGATTAAGGCATAATTGGATAATGGATATTGCTGAGTGGTTGCAGATGAGGGACAATGGTGGTGAAAAAATGGCACAAGACAGAAAGTGTGACATACTATGACAGCAGATCTCTTGGCAGGAATACCTACAGTTTGCAGCAGCAGACACCACCAACAGTTCATATTTACAATGCACCTTTAATACAAAGACACATTCTATGATGCTTCATAGGAATTTCAAACAAAATTTGATTCCAGGGAGGTAATTCAGTCACCAAGGTCAAAGAGGTACGTTTGTAGAAGCATCAGAAAGGACCAGAGCAAGTTACCAGAATGGAGAGATTTAACTTAGGACACAGGTAGATGAGGCACAGTTACCAATGGTAGAGCCATTAAAATCAGGGATGTACAAGATACCAGAATTCAAGAAGCAGAGATATCTCAGAGGGTAGTGGAGCTGGTGAATAACAGATATAGAGAACCTATAGAAGGATTTGAAAATGAGGATGAGAATTTTAAAATTCTATACGTTTATCATTGTCACTGCCACTCAACAATAAGTCAGGAGGCCAAATGTTCTTACTTATTCACCAGGCCAAGCTCTCCCTATTGCAGGAACACTAGTGTTCCTTTCACATCCCATTACTGAATCTCCAGGATATTCAACGTGAGACCATACGACATAAGAGCAGAAGTGGGCCATTCAGCCCATTGAGTTGCTCCACAATTCAATTAGATCACGACCGATCTGATAATACTCGACTCCACTTTCCTATCTTTTCCCAATTATCCCTGATGAAAAATCTATGTCAGCCTTGAATATACTTAGCAACCTGTGGTAGATAATTCCACAGACTCATTACCTTCTGATAGAAGAGATTCCTTCTCATTTGTTTTAAATGGGCAACCCTTTATTCTGAGATTTTGCCTTCTGGTCCTAGACTCTCTCACAAGGGGAAAGATTCTCAGTTTTAGCCCTGTTAAACTCCCTAAGAATCTATCGAGACTCATTGTGCAATGCACACTTCTAGTTCATCTTTTGGCATCAGGAAACTTAAGCTCTTCCAATATCCCATTCTTCTGTTCCTCTAATAATTTGTAGGTGACTGTGGCTGTACCTCAGAACAGGAAACTATAGGCTCAAATCCCACTTCAGAGAGTTGAACAACACCTAGTGTCAAATTGACAGCATGCTACATTACTTGGAGGAACTGCCTTTTGGATGATAACTCAAACCACAGTCCCATCTGCTGCCTTGAATGGATATAAAAGATTCTGTGGCATTGCCGCAAAGCTACATTTAGTTTTCACTCTTTTCATTCTGTATGACATTATAGGCTTTTACCTTGTCCTCTCAATTACAAAAAAACCCATACACAGACTCAATTCAAACAACCCCATCATGCCATCTACTCTAATGCATTTTATTTGTTCTATATGCTCCGTGATCTCTCCACTTGCGCCAGAAAAACACTAAAATATCCATCCACATTTGTACTTTTACTGCTCGACCATGGTTTGCTGAGTTCTAGGCAACTGTTCCCCTTTCTCCAGAGCAACATAGAATCCATTATCTTATATTGGAACATCTCCATCTGTAATCTTGGTAACAAATCCATTTCTCATCAAATATTTATGCAGCTCCTTTTGGAAAGTGTTCTTGCTTTGTTGGACATCTGGTGTTGGGCAAGGCAATGCTTTTCCAATTCACTGTCTGGTTTCACGGCTGCTCAGTGTCAACCCGTACCCTTCTGCTAAGAGTTCAAGATCTAAATTAAATGATGTTAAAATTACTATTAATCCTACTGGACCACAGTGCCACTGTCTCACAAGACAGAGACAGCTTGTGGTGGTTTAACCTGAAGGTCCCCATTTCTCAAGTGAAGGGAGAGGTCGAGAAGGAAAGTCCTTCATAGTAACCACACCAGTACGGGAATGGAACCTATGCTGCTAGTATTACTTGATATTGCAAATCATCCATTCAGCCAACTGAACTAACTGACTCACCTAAACTGAAGAGCTATTCTGTGTCCACATTACTTTCATTTTAGTTGTGACATCGAAGGTCCATTTGGTTGATACTGAATTATATCTTCTCTCAATCTTTTCTCCAGAATGACAGAGCTCTGCCGAATATTAACAGGAATAGACATTACAAAATTATTGTAAAGGATTTGAACGTCTTAGGGGTATGTTTAGGAAGCATTGCTTTCAATCTCGTGATACTAAATAATTATATATCACACAGTAAAGTGTACGGCTAAAAGGGAATAATCTAGTATTGGCAGTGGATTATTTTAGTTGTGTTGAGGGAAAATTCTGAATTCCAAAGGGTTTCTTAAGGTTATTTCAATCCCCTGATCAACTAGGGATCGTATCGCCTATGAGTAGGCTGTACTATTTTTATTTATTTAGCAAATGCAATGGCCTCCTTATTTGCTGACTGTAAGGTGATTAATCCACCACTTAGCCTGTAAACTCCTCAGGAAGGTGTAGCATTGTTTCTCTCCTCCCTCCCACAAGCACAGAAGGGGTTTATACTGAGGCCATGGTGGTGGAGGCTGCTGTGCAGGGTCCCTGGCTTGTCCTGAACCTACAGTCATAGAGTCACACAGCATGGAAACGGAGCCTTCAGTCCAACTCATCCGTGCAGACCAGACATCCCAATCTGACCTAGTCCCATTAACCAGCATTTGGCCCATATACCACTAAACCCTTCCTATTCATATACCTATCCAAATGCCTGTTAAATGTTGTAATTGTACCTGCCTCCACCACTTCCTCTGGCAGTTCGTTCCATACTTGCACCACCCTCTGCGTGAAAAGGTGCCCTTCAGGTCCTTTTAAATCTTTCCCCTGTTACCTTAAATCTATGCCCCTCTAGTTTTGGACTCCCCCAACCCTGGGGAAAAGACCTTGGCAATTTGCCCTATCCACGCCCCTCATGATTTTGTAAGGACCTCTATAAGGTCACCCCTCAGCCTCCAATGCTCCAGAGAAAATAGCCCCAGCCTATTCAGCCTCTCTTTATAGCTCAAACCCTCCAACCCTGGCAACATCCTTGTAAGTCTTTTATGTACCCTCTCAAGTTTAAAGGCACCCTTCCTATAAAAGGGCAACTAGAACTGTACACAGTACTCTAAAACTGGCCTCATCAATGTCCTGTACAACTGCAAAATGATGTCCCAACTCTATACCCAATGTTCTGGCCAATGGAGGCAAAAGTGCCAAATGCCTTTTTCACCGCCCTGTCTATCTGCAACTCCACTTTCAAGGAACTGTGTACCTGCACCCGTAGGTCTCTGTTCGGCAACACTCCCCAGGGCCCTACCATTTACTGTGCAAGTCCTTCCCTGGTTTGCCTTTCCAAAATGCAACATCTCACATCCAAATTAAACTCCATCTGCTGCTCCTCAGACCATTGGCCCACAAACAAGTGACATTGCTAAATGGGCTGAACTACAAGCTATAATACATTGCAGAGAGGGACTATGTTGGGAGTATTCCTAACCTTCTGCCAAATATGCAGTTCTGCCAAATAAGTACAGTATTGGGGCGAATATCATTTGATGAAGCACAACACAGATGTTTAACTGTACAACTGCATGTGTTTATCTGACCTTGGGTATAGTTAATATTGTGGGGACAAGAATACAAGGTTGTGTACGTTATCTGTTACAATCCAGAGCACTATTTAAAACTCCAATTTTAATTGCTCCAGCATCATTGAAATATTGGAAAAAGGATCAGGAGTAGGCCATTCGGCGCTTTGAGCAAACTTTACCATTCAACTAGATCATGGCTGACCTTCTACCCCAATGCCATCTTCTTGCACTGTCCCTATGTCCCTCAATATTTAAATTTCTAGAAATCTTGAGTATGGCTGAAAAAGGATATGCAGTATAAATGTTGGTTGTTCCTTTTGTTATGACCCCAGCTGATGTTATTTCTGCACAGATCCCAGACAGAAATCTGGCTTAATAACTTTTTTTTTTGGTTTTAACTAGGTGGTCTTCCACTGAAACACCAACACACAATGCTGCAGATCTGGTTTTAACAATAAAACTAAAGTCTATTAAGCAATTGAAATGAAGATAAAATGAAGATAAATAAAGATAAAATAAAATAGACCAAAATTATGTATGTATAAAATGCCTTTAAAGATTAAAGCAGTCTTATATGTAATTTATGTATTTTTAATACCATTTATCGTAAGTTAGTGTTTTTCGATTTTGAGTAAGTGATTTGTCAGTTTTCCATGTGTACAGTTAATAATTAACTCATAACTATTTCTTAGACATGGTGATTTCTCTCAAAACAGTTTTAAAGGCCGAGCTTTAGAACGAATGGGTTGTGTGTACAACTGCTTTGGTTTTACAACCCAACAAGATAAACAAACTTGAGCTAAGAAAGTCAGGAGAGGTTTTTGTTTAAAAGGTTAAAGAAAACACCTGTAGTGATTGGAACCAGGTGGACCTTGTTGACCATGAGGTCCTCAATTGTTGTTGTTAACCTGGACCAATCAGGAAGCCCCGGCTGACCAATAGAAACAGAGGATTTAGAATCTCCTCAGTCCAGGGGACTGACTCCGAGCTGGCTAGTCACAGCCTGTGTACTGTGCACAAGTAAATAAAAGGTGAGTTGGTGTTGGGATACTGGCCTGTATGCAGTTATTTCAATATCCAACTCTTAGAGAAACTGTTTTACTTGATGTTGACTTTGATCTTTACTTTGATTTTGGGTAGACTTTTGAAATTCTTTGATGACGATGCTTGTGTAGACCAGTGCTCTGAGAGGGAAGGATACAGTGGAACCACATTACTGTACAGTAAAGAATCAGTAACAGTCTCAGACCAGATTGTTGGGATAAACACCTGAAGAGGTCACTCAAAGCTGAGAATGTTTAAACTCAGGTGTAATAGTAGCTCCAGGAAGAAGCAATCTGTCATTCCAGTCTATATGAAGTCACAAGAGGCTTAAACATATTGAGGTGTTACAGACAAGGACTGTGATGTGAATACTCTGAGTGCTGCTTTAATAAGGAGTGTTTCTTTTTGGTACTATACAAGAACTGTTGTTTTGCTTTTCAATTTCACAAATTATTTTTGGAATTAATGGGATTATACTTCCACTGTGTATTCTTTTAAAAAATAAAGAACTTTAGTTTATTCTATCTTATGTTCATTTCTTTTGTTAATAAACTTCAGTATTATTATTAAAACAAAATCTGTGGCATTGTGTGCATGTTTCAGAAAGACTGCACGTCACTCGAACCAAAACAAAGCAAAATATGATCTATCAACCAGGTCTCAGTCTAGGATCTGAAATGTCCAGTAATATCATCAGCTAGGATCATAACAGATGAAATATAATCCCAATAATCCTAAAAGCCACTACTTCACAGATCTCAATAAACATGCCTACAGTACCCAAAAGGATCCCTTTACAGTACTTACGCCAGAGAAAAATCTCTTTTCTAACAACACGATAGGCTTAAGTTAACTGTGACTTCAACTCCCAAGATAACCTTTTCCTGGACTGGTTCAGCTGTATTGTGACAACAGTATTTCTAAACTGCCTATTCTGTTGATTCAACCTTTTAATTCTTCAGTGGCAATTATGGAAATTTTGGTAGACTCACTGTTTGGTATTGTGTTGGAAGATGTCAGACACCCGAGTTTAAACATTTTCAGCTTTAAGTAACCTCTTCAGTGTTTTATCCAGACATTCTGGTCTAAGACCATCGCTAAACTCCTTATTTTATCTTCTCTACTTTATTTTCCCACTTCACAGGAACATTAATTTATAAATCCATTTTCATCAAAGGATGTCTGTATACCTGTTCCTTCATCAAAGGATGTCTGTATACCTGTTCCAAACTGAAAAACAAAAAATACTTTGTCCCTAAGCTATGGGTGTTTCCCTTAGACCAAAAAACAATCCAGAATTTTCTAGCAAAAATTTGTC
>NC_063361.1:32668865-32686401 GCF_021869965.1 Rhincodon typus | reverse complement strand
GAAGGGTCTAGGCCCGAAACGTCAGCCTTCCTGCTCCTCTGATGCTGCTTGGCCTGCTGTGTTCATCCAGCTCTACACCGTGTTATCTCAGATTCTCCAGCATCTGCAGTTCCTACTATCTCTGAGTTAAATAAAACACCTTTAGTTCTGGAAGTTGCTTCCTTTAAGCCGATTTAAAATAAATCACCATGGTTACAGAAATACCGAAAAATTAATCATTTTTTCTTTTCAAGGCAAAAAAAAAAAAATCTGTCACTAACTCAAAATTCAAAAATCCAAACTAAAATCAATTATATTACAAATATTTATAAATCGCACAATCTGCATTGCACCTTTAGATTGGTATTCGTGAAATGTTCTGGTGAGTGCAAGATGAAAAGCAACTGCAAAATATTTACTTTTTATCAGTAATGCTTCACTCCTGTACTAACAAATGACTATCTAATAATCTCTGATCTCTGTCTTGAAAGAAGTTTACAAAATTATGAGAGGCGTGCATTAAATTGATAGTTGGAGTCTTTTTCCCACTGTAGAAATGTCAATTACTAAGGGATAACAAAGTGTGGAGCTGGAAGAACACAGCAGGCCAGGCAGCCAGAAAATGAAGAAGGGTCCTAACCTTCCTGCTCCTCTGATGCTGCCTGGCCTGCTGTGTTCCTCCAGCTCCACACTGTGTTATCTCTGACTCCAGCATCTGCAGTTCTTGCTATCTCTGAGTGAATTACTAAGGGACATTGGTTTAAGACAAAAAGGGGAAAGTTTAAAGGTGATGTGAGAGGAAAGTATTTTTTTATACAGGGCGGTACATGCATGGAATGTGCTGCCAGAGGAGGTGGTGGAGGGAGATACAAGAGCAATGTTTAACAGGCATCTTGGCAGATACATGAATAGGCAGGGAATAGAGGGATATGAACAGCATAAAAGCAAGGGGTTTTTCAGTGGCAATTATGGAAATTGTGGTAGACTCACTGTTTGGTATGGTGTTGGAAGATGTCAGACACCCGAGTTTAAATATTTTCAGCTTTAAATAACCTCTTCAGTGTTTTATCCAGACATTCTGGTCTGAGTTTAGCATGGTGTCATGTGTCAGCGCAGATTTAGTGGGCTGAAGGGCCAGTTCCTATGCTGTATTGTTTGTTGTTCTTTGACTGCAAACTATGGCTGAGCCTTTTGCGACCCCCTGGGGGAGAGAATTTGAAAGATTCACTACCCTCTGAGGAAAGACATTGGTCCATTGGGCTCTGCGTTTGGATTTGTTTCACTGATATTGGTCCATGTGATAACTTCATCCATCTTCATAGGTGAAGGGAGGCTAGTGGATAGCAGCAGATTGCTCAGGACATCTGCATTAGCTATAGGTTTCCCTAGATGATATTCCAAGGTAGACTCATAGGCACCAAATAACAGTGCCCAGCATTGGATCTGAGCTGATACAATGTTCAGAATCACTTTTTCTTCCTTGAAGAGTCCGAGCAAAGGTTTGTGATTAGGTACTGTGGTGAAATGCCAACTGCAAACATACTGGTGGAGCATTTTCACCATGAATACCATGGCCAAACCTTCTTTCTCAATCTGGGTTCAATTCCTTTCTGCCTCTGCCTGGGTCCGTGATGGGTACATGATTGGACATTCTGTCCCATCGTCCAAATGGTGCAATAATACTGCCCCCATCCAATGGGAGGAGGTATCGTAGGTTCCAATGAGTGGTCTCGGGTGTTGCAACGAGCTAATATATTTGTCAATTGTCATTGTTGTTTGACCTGATAAAGGTTTTCTCTTGTGGCATTTGGCACAACCATTTCTGATTTTTTTTTTGGAGGTACGGAGGGGTGCTAGCAGAGTTACAAGTTTGGTTATGAACTTCCCCCAGTAATTTATGAGACCTTGAAAAGACTTCAACTCTGTTGTGTTCCTTGGAACTGCAACCCTTTATATGGCCTTCACTTTCTCTTCGACAGGGTGTAATCAGTCTTTCTCAGCCATGTATCCAAGCTACATTACCTTGTTTACCTGGAACATATTTTTCCCTTTTTGCTGGATGCCAGCTGCAGAGAAATGCCACAAACCCCCTCCTAACTCTCCAAATGTTCTTTTGCAGTAGCTCCTGAGATTAAAATATCATCCAGACAGCCTGCCACTTTGGGTATCCCTTCGAGGATGTTCTCCATCACCCTTTGAAAGATAGTACAAGCCAAAGGCACCCCAAAAGGCAAGTGAGTATACTCATACAGTCCTTTGTGAACATTTATCATGGCATACTAGTAAGTAAGGGAGGAAAGGAGAAGTGAGCGTAGAGGGAGAATAACAATTAATGTAAGACAAAACAGCAGGTTAGCAGGTGATGAGGAAGGTTCAACTCCATTGAAAATTAGGAAAAAAGTTAAAGGGAAGGAGAACTCAAGAGCTGTTAGTAATGGAGGCAATAGGACCCAAAAAGAAGGTGCAAAAACTGGCATAAGGGCACTTTATCTGAATGCTCGGAGCATTCGAAACAAGGTGGATGAGTTGATGGTGCAAATCATGGCAAATGGGTATGATTTAGTGGCCATTACAGAGACATGGTTACAGGATGGTCATGACTGGGAGTTAAATATCCAGGGGCAACAAACTGTTCGGAAGGACAGACAGGAAGGTAAGGGAGGTGGTGTTGCTCTGATTTTTAAGGATGATATCAGGGCGGTAGTGAGAGATGATATAGGTTCTACTGAACAAAACGTTGAATCCATTTGGGTGGAAATTAGGAATAGCAGGGAGAAGAAGTCACTGATAGGTGTGGTCTGTAGGCCACCAAATAATGGCATCATGGTGGGATGGGCAATAAACATAGAAATAGCTAATGCATGTAAAAATGGTACAGCAATTATCATGGGGGATTTTAATCTACATATCGATTGGTCAAACCAGGTCGGTCATGGCAGCCTTGAGGAGGGGTTCATAGAATGTATCCGTGATAATTTCCTTGAACAATATGTAATGGAACCTACGAGGGAGCAAGCTATCCTAGATCTAGTCCTGCGTAATGAGACAGGAATAATTAATGATCTCACAGTTAGGGATCCTCTCGGAAGGAGCGATCACAGTATGGTCGGATTTAAAATACAAATGGAGCGTGAGAAGGCTAAATCCAGTACCTATGTCCTGTGCTTAAACAAAGGAGACTATGAAGGAATGAGGGAGGAGTTAGCCAAGGTAGAATGGGAGCAAAAACTTTATGGTGGGTCAATTGAGGAACAGTGGAGGACTTTCAAAACGATTTTTCACAGTACTCAGCAGAAGTATATTCCAGTGATAAAGGAAGAACTGTAGGAAAAGAGAGAGCCAGCCATGGATGTGTAAGGAAATAAAGGAAAGTATCAGATTGGAAAAAAACACATCCAAAACAGCAAAGAGTAGTGGGAAACTAGTAGACTGGGAAATCTTTAAAGGCCAACAGAAAGCCCCAAAAAAAGTTATAAAGAAAAGTAAGATAGATTATGAGAGTAAACTAGCTCAGAATATAAAAACAGGCAGCAAAAGTTTCTATAAATATGTAAATCGTAAAAGAGTGGCAAAGGTAAACATTGGTCCTTTAGAGGATGAGAAGGCCAATTTAATAACTGGGAATGAGGAAGTAGCCGAGACATTAAACAGTCATTTTGTATCGGTCTTCACAGTGGAAGACACAAATAACATGCCGAAAACTAATGGCAAGAAGGTTATAGCAGGTGAGGACCTAGAAACTATCATTATCACTAAGGAGACAGTGCTAGGCAAGCTAATGGGGGCTAAAGGTAGACAAGTCTCCTGGTCCTGATGAAGTGCATCCCAGGGTACTAAAAGAGGTGATGGGGGAAATAGCAAATGCACTAGTAATTATTTACCAAAATTCACTAGACTCTAGGGTGGCTCCCGCAGATTGGAAAACAGCCAATGTGACGCCACTGTTTAAAAAAGGAAGTAGACAAAAAACAGGTAACTATAGGCCAGTTAGCTTAACTTTGGTAGTGGGGAAAATGCTTGAATCTATCATTAAGGAAGAAGTAGCAAGACATCTTGATATAAATTGTCCCATTGGGAACACCCAGCATGGGTTCGTGAAGGGTAGGTCATGTTTAACTAATTTGGTGGAATTCTTTGAGGACATTACTTCCATGGTGGACAATGGGGAACCTGTGGATGTGGTGTATCTGGATTTCCAGAAGGCATTTGACAAGGTGCCACACCAAAGGCTGCTACATAAGATAATGTTGCACGGTATTACAGGTAATGTATTGGTATGGATAGAGGATTGGTTGACCAGTAGAAAGCAAAGAGTAGGGGTAAATGGATGTTTTTCTGGTTGGCAGTCAGTGGCTAGTGGTGTGCCTCAGGGATCAGTGTTGGGACCGCAATTGTTTACAATTTACATAGATGATTTGGAGTTGGGGACTAAGTGTGGTGTGTTAAAATTTGCAGATGACACTAAGGTGAGTGGTAGAGCAAAGTGTGCAGAAGACATTGAAAGTCTGCAGAGGGATATAGATAGTCTAAGTGAGTGGGCAAAGGTCTGGCAGATGGAGTACAATGTTGATAAGTGTGAGGTCATCCATTTTGGTAGGAATAACAGTAAAATGGACTATGTTTTAAATGGTAAAAAATTGCAGCATGCTGCCGTGCAGAGGGACTTGAGTGTCCTTGTGCATGAATTGCTAAAAGTAGGATTGCAGGTGCAGCAGGTAAATAAAAAGGCAAATAAAATTTTGCCTGCCATTGCTAGAGGGACGGAGTTTAAAAACAGGGAGGCTTTGCTGCAGCTGTATAGAGTCCTGGTGAGGCCACACCTGGAATACTGTGTGCAGTTTTGGTCTCCTTACTTGAGAATGGATATACTAGCACTGGAGGGGGTGCAGAGGAGATTCACTCGGTTGATTCCAGAGTTGAGAGGGTTGGATTATGAGGAGAGATTGAGTAGACTGGGATTATACTCATTGGAATTCAGAAGAATGAGGGGAGATCTTATAGAAACATATAAGATTATGAAGGGAATAGATAAGGTGGAGGCAGGGAGGTTGTTTCTGCTAGCAGGTGAAACTAGGACTAGAGGGCATCGCCTCAAAATAAAGGGAAGCAGATGTAGGACTGAGGTCAGGAGGAACTTCTTCACCCAAAGGATTGTGAATCTGTGGAATTCCCTGCCCAGTGAAGCGGTTGAAGCTACCTCGCTGAATGTTTTTAAGGCAAGGCTAGATAAATTTTTGAACAGTAAAGGAATTAAGGGTTATGGTGAGTGGGCGGGTAAGTGGAGCTGAGTCTCAAAAAGATCAGCCATGATCTTATTAAATGGCGGGGCAGGTTCGAGGGACCAGATGGCCTACTCCTGCTCCTGGTTCTTATGTTTTTATGTCCTTATACATCCTGGAGGAGCCCTCAAGCTCCAGTTGAAGGTAGGCATTGCTCACATCCAATTTGGAAAATATGTGACCCCCTGCCAGCTTTGCACACAAGTCTTCTGTGCTTGGCATGGGCTATCTGTCTAAATGGCAAGCTCTGCTGACTGTCAACTTATAGTCCCTACAGAGATTGCCTGAGTCAAGGTTTTAAAACTGGGACTATTGGCACAGTCCATTCAACAAATTGCAGACAGTGCCAAGTTCCTCTTGATTTACCAACTCGGCCTCTACTTTGGCACATAGGGCATAGGGGTCTGGTCATGCCTTGAAGTAGGTTGGGCCTATGGATCTATGTGGATCTTGGTCTTGGTGCCTTTATCTTCCTAAGGCTCTCTCAGAACACTTCAGGACACCTCCAATTGACTTCAAATAGAGTCATACAGCACGGAAACAGACCCTGCAGTCCAACTGTCTATGCCGACCATAATCCAAAATTGAAACTAGTCCCACCTGCCTGCGCTTGGCCCATACCCCCTCCAAACCTTTCCTATTCATGCATTTATCCAAGTATCTTTAAACATGGTAGCTGTACCCACATCCACCACTCCGTCTGGAAGCTCATTCTACACACAAACCATTCTCTGTGTAAAATGGTTCTCTGCCAGACCTTTCCCCAGAAGGTTGGCACTTGGCCCTTGTGACACCATTAAGGGGACTCAGGCTGTGTGCTGCCCCCTGCTGGGGTTATAGTGCTCCCAATAATTCATAAGGGCTCCCCAGTGCATGTGGCCAGTCTAGCCTTTGTATCTCGCAGGCTTAAAGTCAAGATGACCACAGATTGACTGTGACAGTGGGTCACCAGAATGGGAATAGTTTATTACTGCAGACCTGCCTTCACCTTGATGGGTACAAAAATTAAAAACGAAACACCCAAACCAGAGCCTTAGTTACCAGGAAAACAGGATTTAGGAGCAAGAATGGACCATTCAACACCTTGAGCCTGCTCCACCATTCAGTATGATCACGGCTGATGTGGTTGTGAGAAATCTGTAAGTTATTGTAGCCCAACCTCAACTAACCTTCCTACTCTAGCTACACACCACTCCCGAGCCCATTGCAATACAACCAACAGACAGCAATGGCTGATACTGCTGACATACAACTAAAAGAACAAACCTGTTGGCTATGGGGTGGCACGGTGGCTCAGTGGTTAGCACTGCAGCCTCACAGCACCAGGGACCTGGGTTCGATTCCACCCTTGGGCGACTGTGTGTGGAGTTTGCACATTCTCCCCATGTCTGCGTGGGTTTTCTCTGGGTGCTCCGGTTTCTTCCCACAGTCCAAAGATGTGCAGGCTGGGTGGATTGGCCATGCTAAATTGCCCGTAGTGCTCAGGGATGTGTAGCTTAGGTGGGTTATAAGGGGATAGGTCTGGGTGGGATGCTCCAAGGGTCGGTGTGGACTTGTTGGGCCAAAGGGCCTGTTTCCACACTGTAGGGATTCTATGATTTGTTTCTCTCAAACTCAGCAATCTAAATACTAAAAATATCACATTGCAATACAAGATTTTTTTTGCAGAGTTACATTAAAGCAATGTCCCAACAGATGAGTGAGCTTCAGAGAATAGGCATTGTTTGTTTATTTTATTGTATGGCATTGTAATTCACCAAGATTTGCTCTCAGATTCACAATGCTGTGCATTTATTGTCATCTACTAAAGAACCTCATCAGCTCTGTGTTAATGCTAAATGTTTCTGCTTAATGCAAAGAACTCCAACTTCCCCTGAAGCCCATGATTCACAAACGCAGAGACAAAAAACAGAAATTGCTGGGAAAGCTCAGCAGGTCTAGCAGGGTCAGTGGAGAGAAATCAGAGTTAATATTTTGGATCGAGTAACCCTTCCTCAGAATGTTAACTCTGATTTCTCTCCACCGACGCTGCCAGACCTGCTGAGCTTTTTTTTTAGCAATTTCTACTTTTGTGTCGGATTCAAAGAATCTGCAGTTCTTTCAGTTTTCATAAACACAGGGTTGCCTGGGCAAGGTACATTTGCAGCACATGTGGAATACGAGCTGAAGTTTGCTCCCATTGGAGGTGTGTCAAATTCGACCAGCAATAATTCTGGAAGTTATATCACGTGACTTTCCTTGTTTCAACTTCCCAGCCCAGACAGTCTCACAACCGCCCTCCCCACAACCAACAATTCAATACAAGAACAGAAATTGCTGGAAAAGCTCAGCAGATCTGGCAACGTCAGTGAAGAAAAATCAGTGTTAACGTTTCGGCTCTGGTGAACCTTCCTCACAACCAACAATTCAATATTTCCATTGTAACAAAATTCAGGATTAATCAATGAAAATTTTCTTGGAAAGCTGCATGTTTTATGCCCAAATGATTTTTCTCTGATTAATTGCTTGTGGCAACTTCCATTTCTGTAGCGCCTTTCAAGTAGTGTAATGTCCCAAGATGCTTCGCAGGTATGTAATCATGTGAAATTGTCATGGCAAGCAAGGAGATAGTAGGACAGATGACCAAATGTCTGGACAAAGAGGTAGGTTTTCAGCAAAGGAGAAGAGGTGAAAAATTGTTGAGGTTCAGGAAGTGAATCTAGAATTTAGGGCCCAAGCAGCTCAAACCGAGAACGTATACAAAGTAATTAAAATCACAATTGAGAGAGGCCAGGATGGGAAATCTGAGGCGATCCCAGAGGGTTATAGGTCTGGAAGAAGTTACATGGAAGAATTAATCTTTAATTCCTGAGGAACCCAAAACAATTTGCGAGAATTAAGGGATGAAAGATTAGTGGGGGGAGGCAGGAATGTGGAATAATCAGATCAGCTGTGATCTTATTGAACGCCAGAGCAGACTCGAGGGGCTGAGTGGCCTGCTCCTGCTCCTAATTCACCTGTTTGTGTGTAATCCCTGGAGGATTGGCAAACAAACTGTAGAATTTTCTTTGGTTGAAAAGAAACAGAAGTAAAACAAAGAGCAAAGACCAGGTTACGCCCTCCTTTGACACCACTAACAGACCTAGTGTTTACAATTAAGGGAGGAACGCCCCCAGCTGGAGGGATGTGGGAGAGGCATTCCATTAAAATGATTACCATTCAAATCAATCCAAGTGAGCAACAAAACAGGGAGAATGAAACACTCCACTACAACATCTAGCTTCAGGCCCTCCTTCAGCCAGCCTGGCTACAATCTGAGAGCTGGGCTGATGTGACTTGTCG
Organism: Rhincodon typus; assembly: GCF_021869965.1. Lineage (NCBI taxonomy): Eukaryota > Metazoa > Chordata > Chondrichthyes > Orectolobiformes > Rhincodontidae > Rhincodon > Rhincodon typus. Next base: position 32,677,822 of record NC_063361.1, on the reverse strand, counting down.
CAAGAACGAGTAATCAGCCACCAAGCGTAAAAGTCATTAAATGCCACATGCTTCTCTGTGACGCGCTGCTTTTCCAAAGAAAGTACGTGTGCTGAATAACAGGCTGCTTGGTCTACTGCAAGATACCAGCTAATCCTGCAACACAACCAAACTGGTTCACAAAGCCCCATTATTCAGATACCACAGGGGAGCTGTTGTGAATTTTTATTATTATCCCTTCGCCGCGTGTTCGACTACATTTTAATAAATATGGTCCCACGTTCTACATGCTTTTGGGCAGCAAACACCTGGGGTAAGGGTCAGGTGGCTGGAGGGAGGAGGCGATCTGGAAAGTAGTTTGTACGACAGGCAAAGGAACAGGCTGTAAGGTTGCATGCTGAAGCTGAGCGGTGATCACTGAAGCTCGGAACAGCTTCATTTTTCAGAGTATGGACAATACCCATTCCATTCCATCGGCAAACAAGAGGAACTGGGCAATAACCTTTTGCCCTTGTGTCACCGCCACTTGCAATGCCATCCTTGCAGCCAACGATAGACTGTCTATGGATGACTGTCTGACTTTGCTCATCCTGCTGCAGCAACTTGCATGGACAATTAATTTGACCAAAGGCACTTCATGGGGTCAAACGCCAAACAAAGTTTGAAGCCAAGCCACTAAAGCTGGCTGGGTGGGGCAGGTTTCAGAGAGATAGACAGGCAGAGGGGAGGGAATTCCAGAGTCTGGGACCCCAAGCAGCTGAAGGCACAGTCAGAACTGTTGGAAGAGTGAAAATTGAAGCAATGTGGCAATTTCAGAGAGTTTGTAACATTGGAAATAGGAGCAGAAGCAGGACATTCAGCCCTTTGAGTCTACTCCAGCATTCAATATGATCACGGCTGATCATCCAACTCAGTCCCCTGTTCCCATAATCTTTGATCCCTTTAGCACAAAGTGCTACTCCTTCTTGAAACTATACAATGTTTTGGCCTTAACTGTTTTCCACAGGAGCATAGTTAGATAGTAGGCAGGAGGTAGAGGGGTTTTCATGAGAATTTTTAAAAATCCACAACATGTTGACGCAGTGGTTAGCACTGCTGCCTCACAGCGCCAGGGACCTGGGTTCAATTCTACCCTTAGGTGGCTGTCTTGTGGAGTTTGCACATTCTCCCCGTGTCTGTGTGGGTTTCCACCAGATTGTCCAGTTTCCTCCACAATCCAAAAGATGTACAGGTAGGATGGATTGACCATGCTAAATTGCCAGTAGTGTCCAGGGATATGCAGGCTAGGTGGATTAGCCTTAGGAGAGGCAGGGTTACTTGGATAGGGTATGGGGGGGTGGGGGGTGCAGGGTGTATGGGTCTGGGTGGGATGCTCTTTGGAGTGTCCGAATGGCCTGCCCTCACACTGTAGGGATTATCTGATTCAAAATTCCTCTAGATGCCTGCCTAATATCCAAGACCTCAAGTTTACAAAAGGGGTCAAAGGGGAGGATTAGATGGTATCTGCTCCATTTACCTAGGCTCAGGATTAGAAACTTACGATGTGGAAGAAAGCAACATGCCAATGACTGAGTCCCCTCACAGCTGGATTTCAGCTGGCCAGATGGAAATCTGTAAAATACTTTTAAAAAGTGGCCTATTTTTACTTTGCACGGTGTGGATTAATTATTCACATGGTGATTCAAACAAAGGTCATAATTGCAATACCATCTGCTTCCAACTCACGAAAAGCTGTGTCCTGCTGCTCTGTTAAATCACTTGTGCTTTTCGAAATAAAAAAAAGTCTCCTCTCTCTGAGAGGAGTTGAGAAGCTGTAGATTTTACACCAGATTTCATTAATTGCATATTAATTGTATAATTCTATGCAGGAGGTACGCAATTACTGGGGGAAGGCAGTGTCACTTGAAGGTCCTACAAATAGACATAGGCTGAAGTTGTGGTTTATGGATTAGGAGGTGTAGGCTTGTCACGTATAACTCTGTAAATAAAATACAGAAAATGTAAAGATTCGCTCCTGTTCTATCCTTCACCAACATGCTTTCTGGAAATTTCCCAAGCCTGAGCACAGGTGTGCGCTATGCCAACACACTCAAGATGTCACAAGCTCCTCAGTAAAAACAAAGCCCAGCAGATGCTGCAGATCTGAAAGCAAAACAGACTTCTGAAGAAGCATCATATTGGAATTAAAATGTTAACTCTTGTTTCTCTCTCCAGCCCTTTCCATTTTATTTCTCCAGCTCGTCAGTACTGGTCTCCAGAAACTGATCTAGATCCTCCAAAGAATGAAAGTTAAACCTCCTGTATGTTGGTGTGAGAAGAACTAGAAGACAAGTCATAGGAATCATTAACAAAAGAGTGTTATTTATTTTCATTTTCTGAATTTTTTTCATTGGTTGAAAGGGCATTGGTGACTGGGGAAAGCTGTTTATTGGGGCAGAGGACAGAGGTCATGTAACGAAACGTCCAGGGATTATTCTAACGGGAATTGGCAACCCTACCTGTGCTCTGTGAAATGAGTAGCCCCTTTAACAAGACATGGTTTTGGTTGATTTTCTCCAACAAAGGCAATGGAAGGAATTGTGTTGCAAAGGATTGGCAATACGGCAGCAAGTCAGCAAAGATTCAATGGCAGAATGAATGACCGCTACAACAACAAGTTATATTTGTATGGCACCTTTAATTGGCGGATAGGGTGGTCAAGAAGGCATACAGTATGCTTGCTTTCATCAACTGGGGCATCGAATATAAAAGTCGGCAAGTTATGTTACAGCTGTATAAAATTTTAGTTAGGCCACATTTGGAATATTGCGTGCAGTTCTGGTCGTCACACTATCAGAAGGATGTGGATATTTTGGAGAGGGTGCAGAGGAGGTTTACCAGGATGTTGCCTGGTCTGGAGGGTTTTAGTTATGAGGAGAGGTTGGATAAACTTGGATTGTTTTCATTGGAAAAATGGAGGCCGTGGGGCGACCTGATAGAGATCTACAAAATTATGAGAGGCAGAGATAGGATGGGATGGGATCAGAAGCTTTTTCCCCAGGGTGAAGAGTTCAACTACAAGAGGGCACAGGTTCAAGATGAGCGTGGGAAAGTTTAGGGGAGAAGTGCGGTGAAAATTTTTCACCCAGAGGGTGGTGGGTGCTTGGAACGCACTGCCAATGGAAGTGGTGGAAGCAGGCATGTTAGCAATGTTTAAGGTGTATCTTGATAGACACATGAACAGGAGGTGAACAGAGGGACAGAAACTGTGCATAGGCAATAAGTAGGGTCTAAATAAGGATTAGGAATCAGCACAGGCTTGGTGGGCTAAAGGGCCTGTTCCTGTGCTCTATTCAATTGTATTGTATTAATGAAATGTGTCAAGGCACTTCATAAGAATATTATATAAACAAAGGACAGCACCAAGCCACATGAGGACATATTACCCGAATGAACAAAGATAAGATAAAGTTAATGGTAGTTGTCTTTTCCCTAAAATAGGAAATTTCAATACTAGGGGGGCACATTTTTAAGGTGAGAGGAGAGAGATTTAAGAGGCAAATTTTTTACACAGAGGGTGGTTCGCATGTGGAATGAACTTCCTGATGAAGTGGTGGATGCGGGTACAATTACAAGGCTTAAAAGACATTTGGATGGATATATGAATAGGAAGAATTTGGAGGGATATGGGCCAGGTGCAGACAGGTGGGACTAGTTTAGTTTGGGATTATGTTCGGTCTGGACTGGTTGGGCCGAAGGGTCTGTTTCCAAGCTGTATGACTCTATGACTATGACTACATTATAAACTAGAAGGATGAGGTGCATGGGCACAAGGGAGCACCATTGCCTCCAAGCTCTCCTTTAATTTGGACATATGTCCTCGTTCCTTCATTCAGCTGTGTCAAAATTCTGCAGGTTCATTGTCCCAATGCCAGTGGTCCCAGGAGGAGGCATATCACCACCTTCTCAAGTATACTTAGGGATGGCAAGAATTAGGCCCCAAATCAAGAATGGGCAAGTCAATAAACATTAATGCTCATTAATCCAGAGTCCACAAAAAGAACCTTTTTCTTGTTATCTGACCTGAAACAAAATGGTGCCCCTTGTGATATGACTTGATGGAATACAACAGAGGGAGCACCCTCGAAACAACAGTAACAAATCAACCAGATAGAAACCAATTGTCTCCATTCTCAGTGAAATGTTGTGCAAAGGTGTTGTCAGCAGTGTTGCCTGCAATAAACATCTCCCATACTTTGATTAAATGCCTCACTAGGCTGTTTCTGCATCTCATCAGCAAAGGAGCCATCAGGCTGCCTTGTACATGCGAGACAAATGGAAGCTGTTGCAGAAGAGGAAAAGCAAAATAAATAATTGTCTATTCATGCCGCACATACATGAACATCCGAGGACGTGAAGCGAGTACGCGGTGATGCTATGTAAATAGATAGATCACTCTGAAAAGGAGTCACATCAATTATTCTGGAAGTGTGAAAGAGACATAACTCACAAACTCTGCAGGTACATTTGAATTTTAATGAGCCATTCCATGACGTAAATTATATCATAACTTCCCCCTTAACAGTCAAGTCTTTGATTTATTATACAGACATGCCGTTTTTTTTTTAATCCAATAGTCCCTTTCTAATGTTCTCCCTACCTTTCCTGGAGTGACTCTTGGAAACATCTAATATACAATATGCCCGTAGTGCCTTCTGCATTCATTGTGCATCCATGAAGACAGTACACTGGCATGTGCATGCGCTTAATGAAGGCAGAGAACAAAACGGAGGAAAGAATATTGTTGCAATTACACCTTATCCTGTCCTAGATAGATTTCCAAAATTCCCCCATTACTCATCATCAATCATGACATTTCGTAGACCCAGCAGCTCCCCAACCATCCATATTCCTCACAGCATTTAATTACCTGGTCCAATACAACAGAACAAAGATAAAACATTTTATGAGCAAATAAAAGAGAAAGCAGGCTTGCAGCTTTTTACAGGCCTAAATCTACAGCCCCGCGAGCAATGAACTTGTCAAAAATAATACTAACCAGGCTGAAGAAAATTGTCAGCATTGTGTGTTTGTTTAATGACCAGAAGTGGGGACAAATTGTGATAGCTCCCGAGAGTTAGGAAGAGGCTAAGCACTAAGTTGTCAGAGAAAAAAATCATTGCAAACTGTGCATCAACATACTTCTCCTATATTCGGTGATTTAAGCCACGGTAATGTGGGAAAAAGGGGCTTTAATGTATCATCACCAACGTTATCCTGGGAACTCATCATGAGTTCTTATCAAGTCTCATCAGAATGCAACCAATAAACTTAAATAAAGAAGCAAATCTTATTAAACATACAACACAGCATGAAAGAAAAGTGAAAAAGAAGAGAAAGGGTGGATGAGTCCATATAGGTCCATATAGGACTACTATATATAGTCTTACATATATATATTTATATATCCCACATGCAGGAGGGTAGTCACCACATAAAACAGATTGACCTGCAAGCTGGTGAAGATGAATAGTTTCAACATTTTCAGAGATGACTGGATCAAGGCTTGGCCAAGAACATGATCTATGTGATCTAAGAAGGGATACAAGGTACTTTTCTAATTTTAGAGCTTGCCAGATGGACCTTCTGGATTTTTCATCTTGTCTTGTTCAATTCTGTGCTCTGATCAGGCATCAGTAGGTGTTGCGTTTGAACCTCAGTGTGATCTTCTGTTGGTGACGGACAATGATCAATTTGTTTCCCCATGATAAATGTTAGGGTCATAGAGTCAGAGAGATGTACAGCACGGAAACAGACCCTTCGGTCCAACTCATCCTCGCTGATCAGATATCCTAAATTAATCTAGTCCCATTTGCCAGCATTTGGCCCATATCCCTCTAAATCCTTCCTATTCATATAGCCATCTAGGTGCCTTTTAAATGTTGTAATTGTACTCGCCTCCACCACTTCCTCTGGCAGCTCGTTCCATACGTGCACAACCCTCTGCGTGAAAATGTTGTCCACCAGGTCCCTTTTAAATCTTTTCCCTCTCACTTTAAACCTACGCCCTCTAGTTTGGGATTCACTTCGCCTGGGGAAAAGACCTGACTACTCACCATATCCATGCCCTTCTTGATTTTATAAACTTCTGTGAGGTCACCCCTCAGCTTCTGACACTTCGGGGAAAATAGCCCCAGCCTATTCAGCCTTTCCCTATTGCTCAAACCCTCCAACCCTGGCAACATCCCTGTAAATCTTTTCTGAACCCTCTCAAGTTTCACAACATATTTCCTATAGCAGGGAGACCAGAATTGAACGCTGTATTCCAACAGTGGACTCACCAATGTCCTGTACAGCTGTAACATGACCTCCCAATTCCTGTACTCAATGTACTGAGCAATAAAGGCAAATGTACCAAACACCCTCTTCACTACCCTGTATCCCTGCAACTCCACTTTCAAGGAACTATGAACCTGTATTCCAAGGTGTCTTTACTCAGCAAGACTCCCCAGGATCTTACCATTAAGTGTATAATCCTGCCCTGATTTGCCTTTCCAAAAATGTAGCACCTCACATTTATCTAGATTAAACTCCTTATGGCCCATCTGATTGAAATCCTGTTGTACTCTGAGGTAACCTTCTTCACTGTCCACTACACCACCAATTTTGGTGTCATCTGCAAACTTATTAACCATACCCCGTATATTCACATCATTTATATCATTTATATAATTTATCACTTATAATCACTTATATAAGTGACTAAAAACAGCGGACCCAGCACTGATCCTTGTGGCACACCACTGGTCACAGGCCTCCAGTCTGAAAACCAACCCTCCACCACCACCCTCTGTCTTCAACCTTTGAGCCAATTTTATATCCAAATGGCTAGTTCTCCCTGTATTCCATGTGATCTAACCTTGTTAACCAGTCTACCATGCGGAACCGTGTTGAATGCCTTACTGAAGGCCCATAAACAACATCCACCACTCTGCCTTCATCAATCCTTTTCATCACTTCTTCAAAAAACTGAATCAAGTTCATGAGACATGATTTCCTACACACAAAGCCTAACCCTGATCACCCTTTGCCTTTCAAAATTCATTAAAACTCCTGTCTCTGTGGAAAGAGAAGAACAGTCTATCTTTCAGATTGGTGACCTGCCTTCAGAGCTATTCTCATAAAAGATCACAGGTCTGAAATGTTGGTGGGCAATCTTGCTGAGGTATCCAGGTGGGTGGGGGTGGTCTTGCCAGCTGGATGGAGGGCTGGTAGGAGACCCAAGCCAACTCATGTAGAGAAGGCCCCTTCAATCACAAATCACTCAGGCAGCTACAGGGCCACCAAAAATCAAGACCCTAGGTGTGGAAGTCCCGCCCAGTGACAGCCAATCAGAAGCCAGCAGCACTTGCACTCAAGAAGAGGCTGGGGCTGCTGGCGGAAGAGCACCCATGGAGTGCCAGGATCATGGTGGACCCAGGACGAAGATAAGTGATGAGAGCGTGGGGAAGATGGACTTTCTCAAATTGGAGCAAGGGGAGATGGAGGTCAGAAACAAGGTCATGGAATTTGGTCCCAGGAGGAACACACCACTTCGCTCCACCCCAACCCCCCAGCCTGATGTCCAGTCCCTTGTATAAGCACCATCCTGAGGTGACAGGTTGCCTACAAGGTCATAGCTATCAAGAATGCTGCATTGTTAAAGGCTCTGTGGTTGGTTTAATCCCAGCAGTGGCAGACTGAAGCCCTTCACTGGTCCTTGAATAGCCACTTAAGGGTCTAAATTGGTGGTGAGAACACAATGCTGGTGGGGATGAGATAGGTAATGATATTTGGGGATGCCACCACCCTCTCTAACTAGGTGCCCTACCCACTCCAAGTCAGCCCCATCAAGGAGCAGATTTGTTAACTGTTTTTCTCTCCACAGATGCTGCCTCACCTGCTGAGAATTTTCTGTTTTTATTTCTGACTTCCAGCATTTGCGTATTTTGCCCTTGTGATTTTATATTAACTGCATGTCCAGTGCCTAAGGAAACTGTTTGCATTTTGACAGATGGCACAGAATAATTATAAGACTGGCACCTTCTTTTGCCATCCAGCACAAATACTGTCATATAAGAATTTACAGAGCTCTGCTTGTAAGTTTAAATGAAACTTTCAAACCTTTTTAAACTTCTTCTAGTTCTATAAATATTTATCAGGAATGGAGGGTGAAATATAATTATATAAAAACAGAGTACACCAGAGCTCCATAATACATCGACTGCAGATAGCACCATCTCCCAGAGACACATCAAAGAAAATGTTACACTAAGACCGGCTTCTTCCACCACGACAAGGGACTAGAGTCATAGAGTTACGCAGATGTACAGCATCTTCTGTGCAACTTGTCCATGCCGACTGGATGTCCTAAATTAATCTAGTTTCATTTGTCAGCTTTTGGCCCATATCGCTCTAAACCCTTCCTATTCGTGTACCCATCCAGATGCCTTTTAAATGTTGTAATTGCACCCGCCTCCATCACTTCCTCTGGCAGTTTGTTCCATACACTCACTACACGCTCTGTGTGAAAAAGGTGCCCTTTAGGTCCCTTTTAAACCTTTCCCTTCTCACCTTTCACTCTCACTCTTTGAAATTTTTGTATTTTTCTAAACTGACTAATTTCCATTCCCTTCATTCCTTTGCCAAGAGGTGCTGACTCCTTCCTGGGTCACAGTTGCACAGCTACTAATCACCCACTGATACCACGTATAGTTGCCTATTATATACGTCTAAGTCTGAAGTGGTAAAATGGCAAAAGGAGTGTGACACTGGGAGTTCCATCCCATTACAATATCAATATTCTACAGTGATATTTACATACATTATTTCTTTATTCTTGCGTGGGCATCATTGGCAAGGCCAGCACATGTTGCTCATCCCTATTTGCCCTTGTATTGAGTGGTTTGTTATGCCATTGCAGAGGGCAGTTCAGAGTCATCCACATTGCTGAGATAACA
>NC_063361.1:32634793-32668465 GCF_021869965.1 Rhincodon typus | reverse complement strand
GGGCCTAGACCCTTCCTCTAGGCCCGAAACGTCAGCCTTCCTGCTCCTCTGATGCTGCTTGGCCTGCTGTGTTCATCCAGCTCTACACCATGCCCTCTCATCCACATTGCTGTTGGTTTGGAGTCACGTGTAGACTGGACCAGTTAATGGCGGTAGATTTCTTTCCCTGAAGGACTTTAGTGAACCTGAAGAACTTTTATGATGAATAGATGTGCCAAAAAAGAATCAAATTGGACTCAAAATGTTTCTCTCTCCAGCTGCCAGACCTGCTGAGTTTTTCTAGCACTTTCACTTCTTATTTCAGATCTCCAGTGATGTGATTGTGATGAATAGATGTTTAATGAGCATCATTACTGAGACTAGCTTTCAGTTCCATACTTATTAATTGAATTTAAATTGAATTTTGGATCCTTGTCCCTATAACAGTAACCTGGCTCTCTGGATTACTAGTCCCATGAAATTACCCCAATGGCACCACCTTTCCCAGATCTAGCACCTCTAACTTCGTAAAAAGAACAAACTGCCTCTATAGAGCATTATCGATGAAAATATGCTACCAGCCATAAGGGTATTAGGTCAGGTGACTAAATGCTTGGTTCAATAGGTAGGTTTTAAGGAGCATCTTAAAGAATATTGTGCTAATTTTTCCTTAGGTTTCATCAAGCTTCTTGTTTAATAGAAATGACTCTCCTTAAGGCAATGTTCTGTCAATCAATTCATTCAAGATTAAGTTGACGCCAACACATTGGGATTTTGTCCCAGTATTAACAACTCTGTTAAGCATGAACCCAGCTCCGGGTCAATGCACAGTTGGAAGGTTTTGCTCAGAGGCTTGTATTCTGTGGATGAATGTTCTTAAGCCAGTGCTCGGTAAATTGCTTTTAGAAGACCTTCTCTGGCATCTCTCGGTTGAACGCAGTGGATCAGGAAGGCACCTTCTCAAAAACAGGGACAGGTAAAAACATGCTAGGCCATCCAGCAATGGCCACATCCAATGAGTGAATAAAATAAAATTGCATTATCACAACATACGCGCTACTGCTCTCGCACAGCAGCTCCTATGTGGTTTGGTGCATTTTTTGATGAAATGGACAGAGTGGCATCTAAAATGAATATCAGGTTTTTCTAAAAAACATTCTGGGATATTGTTTGGTTGGATGATGGTAACACAGATCCTCATTTTCAGCCAATCACACAGCGAGCAGGCTCCTTGTTGGATAAATGGACCGTTATTGTTTATCAGTCGAGCAGCCTACTTTTCCCATCTGTAATTTTATAAAGAGAATGAATTAAATAGTTCAATGAACTTTTCTCCTGTATTTGTTTAAAGCGGTGTCATGGAGATCAATTGAACATCTAGGGACTCCAGATCGATCTTAAAAGTAGTCACAATCAAATAACCACTGGAGAAACCTAGATACTAAGGGTCTATGGCCATGCCAGCACTAATCCCCACAAATAGAAGAAGGCAAATATAATGTTTAGTAAGCAGTCACAAACCATTTTAAATTTTAGTACCAATCTATTCCATCTACTATAATTTTGAGTCTGTTTTTTTTTTTTTTACACATTCCATCAACATTTTCTCTCCTCTGTTCCTTGGAAGCAGAAGAAAATTCTACAGCTTTGGGACAAAAATAGAACCCAGCAGCAAGACTTTCACAAACATTTTGAAGTCCAACGTCTGAAGGATGACAGAGTTATGATAAGGAAAGGAGTAAACTTGGACGGGCAGGAGTGGGGGCAAGGGTTGACTGTAATTTCTCAGAATGGGTCTTTCTCAGGAAGCGAGGCCTTGGTGTCAGTTCATCGGTCTGTTTCGATGATGCTCTCAGCTGTCACCAAAGACTTAATACAATTAAACTATTAGCATCTAATTTTGCTCCTGTCTCCTGACAGAAACAGCAACCCGCCCACTGCAAACATGAGCTGCATCCCAATGACAGTCCTGACAGGCACTTCACCCAGAACAACATCATATTGATGGTGTTTCCTTGACAACCGTGCAAGGCAGTATCATCAGCCATGGCACAGAACCTAGAGTTTATAAATTTCTGTGTCGCTTTCTCCCCTCTACATCAACATTGCCTCACAATGACCATTTTTCAGGGTCTAGCCTGGTGCCTATCAACAGCAAGCTTTGACTCAGCTGTTAACCCTTCCATTACCAATCAATAATCAAACAGCACAGAGATACTGCAAAGTGAGAAATGGTGTGATTTTGACTTAAATAGTCCCAAGATCCCCAATGTGGTTGTTGAATCTTTCTCCTCCAATGTTCTCCCAAGTTATATTGATGTCTTCTGAAACCACAAGACCTTTCAGACCATATCCAATATCTGAGCGATCCAAAGCATTATAAACAAACTATTTTGCTGTTGGCAGGGGGCATTGGGGGAAGGAACAGAGTCACAACTTACAAAATTATGAGTCACAATTTTGCTTGTAATTAGTGAACAGTAATTTCTTCATTGGTTCCTAACCAAAGCTACTTCAGATAAGTTAGCTAGTTCTTATAACCAGCTGGGTTAATCCCTAATAACATCAAGCCACATTCAAAGGGGATTTTCAGATTGTCATAGACCCATACAGCACAGAAACAAACCCTTCGGACCAACTCTTCCATGCCGACCAGTTTTTCCAAACTATACTAGTCCCATTTGCCTGCCCATATCCCTCTAATGTTCATGTACCTGCCATATTATATAACTGTACCCACCTTTACCACTTCCTCTTGAAGCTCATTCCATACTCACAACATGCTCTGTGTGAAAAGGTTGCTCCTTTGGTCTCTTTTAAGTCTTTCCCCTCTCAACTTAAACCTGTGCTCTCTAGTTTTGGACTCCCCTACCGGTGGAAAACACCTTGGTTATTATCTATGTGTCTCATGATTTTATAAACCTCTGTAAGGTCACGCCTCACGTGTTTGGGAAGGACTCTCTACTGGGCAATTAGGGATGGGCAGCAAATGTTGGTCTTTCCCATGACTCTCACATTCCAAGAATAAGTTTAAAAAACCCTATTTGCCAATTTCTCCTCTCCACCGTCTAGAAAAGAGATGTATATTAACCCCTTCCAGTACTCTGGCCAAGTTCAGCGAATTCAGTACAATCATTCTGGTTGTGTGTGGTTCAATAACAGTAGTATTTTTATCCATTAAACCATCAGTGCATCTCCCCTACTTACATGCATACAGGGTGTGATATTGAAATGCCTGGCAGGTAATCCATTTCTACATATTCATCAAGACCTCTCAAAAACAAAAAGCTGATTTGGGATGGCTCAAATCTTCACAATGCCCAAATGCTGCTCTATGAACACCACCACCTGCAAGTTCCCTTCCAAGTCACTCACCATCCTGACTTGGAAATATATCATTGTTCCTTCACTGTCGCTGGGTCAAAATCCTGGAATTCCCTCCCTAAGGGCATTGTGGGTCAACCCACAGCACATGGGCTGCTGTGGTTCAAGAAGGCAGCTCACCTCCACCTTGTCAAGGAGCAACTAGGGACAGGCAATAAATGCTGGCCAGCCAGCTATGCCCACATTTTATGAGTGAATTTTTAAAAAGTCTCAGTTTCCAGTAGATCCTACAGTCAGAAAGTCTCCACAATAAGAATCGCATCACATCACTTCACCAAATGATAAAACTTTTTCATACCTGGTTTTTGTCTGTATGAAGAGATCCAACTAAAAGACATGCTAACATTCACTCCATTCTGAAACAAAAACAGAAATTGCTGGAAAAGCTCAGCAGGTCTGGCAACATCTGCGGAGATAAATGAGAGTTAATGTTTCGGGTTGAGTGGCCCTTCTTCAGCAAACAGTTCTGACAAAGGGCCACTTGACCTGAAACGTTAACTCTGATTTCTCTTCACAGATGCTGCCAGACCTGCTGAGCTTTTCCAGCAACTTCTGTTTTTGTTTCTGATTTACAGCATCCGCAGTTTTTTCGGCTTTCATTCTATTCTGGTTAATCTCCCAGTGATGCAACAGGTCGTTGAATGTATTTTGGCTGTGTTAATGAAAACAGTTTGTTTTAAAATATCAACGAGCGTAGGTTTGTGTCAGAAGTGGCTCGCACTCACCTCTGAGTCAGAAAGTTAGAGATTCAAGTCCCTCTCCAGAACTGAAAGACAAAAATCAAGGCTGACACTCCCGGCAGTGCCAGAAGTGTAGCCTTTCAAAAAAAAAACGCTAAACAAAGTGCTGTCTGAACTCGGAGTGATTGTAATAAATCTTGTGTTTTGAAGAGCAGCAGAGTAGATCTCCCTGGTGTCGTGGCCAATATTCATCTCTAAATCAACTCAACCAAAAAAAAAACACAGATTGTCTAGTCTTCGATCAGACTGCTGCTGTGGGAATTTGCAATGTGTAAATTGGCAGCCATCTTTTCTATATTACAACAGTGGTCGCACTTTAAAACATCACATTGATTCTAAGGCACTTTGAGACATCAAAAGGTGCTACTTAAATGCAAGGTTTTCCCTTTCTTTCTTCACCCAGCGCACTTCAAATTTTACTTATCCCTTTATCAAAACTGGATCTTGTCTCCTTTCCATCCATCACTAACTGTTCTTGACCCAATTGGCTCGTGGTGTGCGAGAGTGGGGTCAGTGAAGAGTCAAACACATTGCTGTGGGCCTGGAGTCACACATAGGCCAGACCGGGTAGGGACGGCAGATTTCCTTCCTGAAAGGGTGTTCATGAAGCAGGTGGGTTTATACAACAACTGGTGACAACTTCACGCTCACTGTCACTGAGACGAGTTTTATATTCCAGGTCTTTTAGTGAGTTTAAATTCTACCAGCACGTGAGATAAACCCATGGCCCCAGAGAATTAACCTGGCCTCTGGTGACATCTCTTCAAGCAACGTCTGTTCACTTAGCTATTGTCGATCAATAGTTAAACACACTGTTGTGGTGAGTAGACAGGGAGTATCCGAATGGAAAGTATCTCATACCAACAATAGGTGCCACAGGAGAAAAAGGTACTGACTCTATGGAATTCTTTCCTGCTGCAGCCTGTCAAGGTTGGGTCATTAATATGTTTCAAGGCTGAGAAAAACAGATCTTTATTCAGTAAAAGGATCAACAGAAAAGGCAGGAAAGTGGATCTGAAGATCATCAGATCTCATTGAATGGAGCAGAAGTCTCGATGGGCTGAATGGTCTATTTCTGCTTCTACACCTTATCGTTTATGGTCTAAAACACTAGTTTCCATTGACCTCTTAACATTTTGTTCCAGTGCCCTGCAAGAGGGTGTCTAAACCAACAATATTAATTTTAAAAAAACAGTAGAAGTAAGCAGCAACACATAATTCTCCAAACCTGTAGGCAGTCATTTCCTTCATAGTGTTGTTGGTTACCAGGATCAATTCAGATAGACCAATGGAATAACAGTGGAATAGTTCCTAACTGGGCAATTGATTTACTGTCACCCATTTCAGGTCAATCTAGAAGGCCTTGTCTGCCCCCTTCTGGATATTGTGGGGATAAAATCAAATTGTTAAACCAGGGCCTAATAACTAGATATGGCAACATCCCAAAATAACAAGGGAGCAAATCTTAATTTAAATGTTATCATGGTATATTAATTTTTGATAAACATTATAATGAGGCTTTCCTGCTTTATTTATTCTGTCATTTAATAAGACGTAGGAACAGAAGTAGGCCATTCAGCCCATCAAATCATGGCTGATTTGATAATCCTCAACTCCACTCTCCTGCCTTTTCCCCATAAACCTTGCTTCCCTTACTGATTGAAAATCTGACTGAGACTGAACATTTCAAGTCCAGGGTCACTCCTTTGGAACTGAAGGAGAAGTCCCTTTGGCCTCTCTATCCTGTTCCACTGTTCCATCAGATTGTGACTGATCTGACTGTTCCGCAATCTCACCTTTCACCCTTTTGCTCAACATGAATCTGTCTACCTCTGCCTTAAAGGTATTAAGATTAAGTTTCCACTGTTTTTTGAGGAACAGAATTCCAAACAGTCCAGAAACTCAGAGAGACAAAAAAGTCTCCAGAAGGCATAAGATATAGGAGCAGAATTAGGCCATTCAGCCTATTGAGTCTGCTCTGCCCTTCGATCATGGATCCTTGGGCTGAATCTTCCCATAGTTTGGTAAGGTGTGATTTTGTCAAATTTCACAGAAGGCCTACTGAGGTTTATCATGCAGTGCTTCTAAGCTCATCTCATTAACTACCAGCCAGGGCACGCTCTCATCTGATGCTAGCCTGCCTCTCCGACTTGCCACAGCCAGGACATCCTGGGATCCCTCGTGCCAGCGCCATCTTTAAAAAGCCATTGTGTAACTGAACAAAGCCCTATCAGTCCAGAGCTGCACTGCAAGGTTCATGATATTTGCCCCAGACATGGCAGACAAGGGGGGAATTGGCACCATGCTGTGTGGGCAGGGACCAGATGTCCTTGTGGATGGTATGCTGTGGAGGAATGACATTTTCTTTTACTAAGAATACGAGAGGAAGCTAGGACACCAGATCCTGCCAGCGCCCAGATCAGTGTGGTTTCAACCATCAGGAGAAACGTGCAACAATGTCAAAGGAAGGTCAATGACCTTCTCTACTCCTCCAGAATAAATGTGAGCATCTTCTCTCTGCTACCTCACACTCACTCTATCTCTGGTACAGCATCCACCTTCTACCAAGGCTCATACTGTGACACTCTCACCATTGCCTGCAACATCTTCCCTCACTCGCACCCATCCAAACACCTCCCTCCCCACTCCATTAACCCTGCATGGCCTCTGTGCCTCCTAGTCAGGGCACCTCCCCACCTTCCTGCATTCTGCAGGAACATTGGTGTCACCTGTTTCCTTCAATCCCTCTCATTCTTCTGTTACAGGAGAAAGTAGCCTACAACATGGCTGAAAGAGTGGCATGGTGCCGACATTTGTCTCCTCATTCTCTACGAGGAGATGATCTGACCCCGATCACCCCACATGACTCACAGACTGTATCCAAGCTCCTGAACTGGTACTGTGCACAGCCCTGGACATACTGGCATGGTGACTCAGTGGTTAGCACTGCTGCCTCACAGTGTCAGGGACTTGGGTTCAGTTCCAGCCTTGGGTGACTGCCTGTGTGGAGTTTGCACATTCTCCCCGTGTCTGCATGGGTTTCCTCTGGGTGCTCCGATTTCCTCCCACAGTCCAAAGATGTGCAGGCTAGGTGGATTGGCCATGCTAAATGTGGGGTTTCAGGGCTATGATAGGGGGTGTGGGTCTGGATGGGATGCTCTTCAGAGGATCGGCGCAGACTCGATAAGCTGAATGGCCTCTTTCCACAATGTAGGGATTCTATACTGTAATCAGACACCACCCCTGACTGAAGGCTGTCTCCTTGATATGATTGGGGACTCCTCTGCTTTCTCTATGAAACATGGCCATTTGGATGAAACTCATGCAGTGTGTTTGCTGTGTAAGCTGTTGGCACAGAAGCTTAATGGGGAGGCGATGGCCTAGTGGTATTATTGCTGGACCGTTAACTCAGAGACCCAGATAACATTCTGGGTTCAAATCCCACCACAGCAGATGGTGGAATTTGAATTCAAAAAAAAAATCTGGAATTAAGGATCTAATGATGACGGTGAATCCATTGTCGATTGCTGGGGGAAAACCCAACTGGTTCACTAATGTAGTTTGGGGAAGGAAACTGCCTTCCTGGCCTGGCCTGGCCTATTGTGACTCCAGACCCACAGCAATGCGGCTGTCTCTGAATGGCCCTTGGGAAATAAATGCTAGTCTAGCCAGTGATGCCCTCATCCCATTAATGAATAAAGGACATGGTGCTGGTATGAGACTGACCCAGCACTGTGCCTTACTGCTAGATGTCCACCCCTTGACTGACCATGACAAGCTGCCTGGCTTTATATCTGCACTAAATAGCAAGGCGGGTCAGAAATATTGTTGGCCTTTAAAGCCGGCTAAGGGTGCCAAGTGCTAAAAGTCAAGACAAAACAGAGATGCTGTGAGCATCCAGGAGAGCAAAAGTGCAGCTCTGGTCTGGTCTGTGAGCTGTAACCCTGTCCCTGCTGCATAGGATTTCAATAAATGCAGCATGACATTGCAGGAGTGGGCTGTATGTGGATTGGAAGATGCTGGCACACGTCAGAAGCCAACATCCATGGCCTGGGGTGCATGCGGTCACTCCCCATGGAGTGTGCCCTGAGATGTTGGTGACCGAGTGGTGACCTAGAGTCACCAGGTACCCACTGTGACTGTCATATCAGGAATCCTCAGTGTCTAGTTTGATAGACTGAAAAGAATCATGGTTGACTGCGTCAGATTATCTCTCAACTGCTATAATGTCTGTAAGAATAGCTCTTGTTTCCTATGACAGATGTTAAGCCAACTGGCCCGTTATATCTGCTGTTTTTAACATAATAGGACCTGATCAATTAAGGGAATTTTGGAAAATTGGAATGAAAATATCAACTATCTCTTCAGCCACTGATTTTAAGTAATTTTCTTTGAGTTCCTCCCTTCCTTCCATTTCTGGAATGTCACTTATATTCTCAATAGTGAAGCTTGATACAAAGTACCTGTTTGATTCATTTGACCATCCCTAATTACCCCTTGACCATAAGACATTGCAGCAGAATTATGCCATTTGGCCCATCGAGTTTGCTCCACCATTCCATCTTGGCTGATATGTTTCTAAGCCCCATTTTCCTGCCTTCTCCCTGTAACCCTTGATCCCTTTACCAATCAAGAACCTACCTATCTCTGTCTTAAATACACTCAATGACTTGGCCTCCACAGCCCTCTGTGGCAATGAGTTCCACAGATTTATCATCTTCTGGCTGAAGAAATTCCTCCTCACAACAGTTCTAAAGGGCTGTCCCTTCACTCTGAGGCTGTGCCTTGGGTTCTAGTCTCTCTTACTCGTGGAAACATTTCTCATCTATTGTATCCAGGCCTCAGTATTCTGTAAGTTTAATGAGATTCCTCCCTCATCCTTCTAAACTCCATTGAGTTTAGACTCAGCAATACCCCTCTGCTCTTGTATTCTAGCCTTCTTGAAATGAATGCTAATATTGCATTTGTCTTCCTGACTGCCAACTGAACCTGCATGTTAACCTTAAGAGAATCCTGAATTAAGACTCCCAAGTCCTTTTGTCTTCAATAGATAACAAGGTGTAGAGTTGGATGAACACAGCAGGCCAAGCAGCATCAGAGGAGCAGGAAAGCTGACGTTTCGGGCCTAGACCCTTCTTCAGAAATGGGGGAGGGGAAGGGGGTTCTGAAATAAAGAGAGAGAGAGGGGGAGGCAGATATGAGATGGATAAAGGAGAAGATAGGTGGAGAGGAGACAGACAGGTCAAAGTGGCGGGGTTGGAGCCAGTAAAGGTGAGTGTAGGTGGGGAGTTAGGGAGGGGATAGGTCAGTCCAGGAAGGACGGACAGGTCAAGGGGGCGGGATGAGGCTAGTAGGTAGGAGATGGTGGTGGGGCTCGAGATGGGAGGAGGGGATAGGTGGGAGGAAGGACAGGTTAGGGAGGCAGGGACGAGCTGGGCTGGTTTTGGGATGCAGTCGGGGGAGGGGAGATTTTGAAGCTTGTGAAGTCCACATTGATACCATTGGGCTGCAGGGTTCCCAAGCGGAATATGAGTTGCTGTTCCTGCAACCTTCGGGTGGCATCGTTGTGGCACTGTAGGAGGCCTAGGATGGACACGTCGTCCAAGGAGTGGGAGGGGGAGTTGAAATGGTTCGCGACTGGGAGGTGGAGTTGTTTAGTGCGAACTGAGCGTAGGTGTTCCACAAAGCGGTCCCAAAGCCGAAACCCTTTTTGTCTTCAGATTTCCAAAGCCTTTCCCCATTTAGAAAATAGTCTACACCTCTGTTCTTCCTACCAAGGTGCATAACTTCAGATTTTCCCACACTGTATTCCATCTACATTTCTTTGCCCACTCCTCTAGCCTGTCCAAGTTCTGCAGACTTGCTGTCCCCTCAACACTACCTGTACAACCAGCTATCTTTGTGTCATTTGCAAAAACTTAGCAACAATGCCCTCAGTTCCTTCGTCCAGATCATTAGTGTGCTGTATAATAACATGCTGTGTAATAACGTGCTGTATGTGGGCAGCATGGTGGCTCAGTGGTTAGCACTGCTGCCTCACAGCACCAGGGACCTGGGTTTGATTCCAGCCTCGGGCGACTGTGTGGAGTTTGCACATTCTCCCTGTGTCTGCATGTGTTTCCTCTGGGTGCTCCAGTTTCCTCCCACAGTCCAAAGATGCGCAGGTTAGGTGGATTGGCCATGCTAAATTGTCCGTAGTGTCCAGGAGTATATAAAGTAGGTGGATTAGCTATGGGAAATGTAGGGTTATGGGGATGGGTCTGAGTGGGATGCTCTTCAGAGGTGCGGCGTGGACCTGTTGGGCTGAATGGCCGGTTTCCACACTGTAGGGATTCTATGATAATATGAGTAGCTGTGCTCCCAATACAGATCCCTGAGGAACTCTACTAGTACGTTAACTCTGATTGTGTCCACAAGTGCTGCCAAACATGTTGAACTTCTCCAGCATTTTCTGTTTCATTCTCTGAAAACAGATTATCTGGTCATTATCATGTTTCTATTTGGGGGACCTTGCTTATGCAGTTGGGCCATTGTGCTTGTCAAGTTACAGCAACACCTGCTTGAAAAGAAAGGCATTCAGAGACTATGAAAGGGACTAGATAAAATGTCTTTCTTTAATGTGTCAGATTAAGAGTGAGATAAATGTGCTGGAAAAGTTGTTTAATAATTACTGGAATTTATTGTGTGACCGCATCTGGTCTTTGCTCACATGGTACTTCAGATGTGAGAGAAACAGGAATAATTTTCATGTGTGAGAGAACATATAGCTTCTAATACAGACCATTAACCCTTTCAGGATTGCCACACAGAGATACTGCACCAAGTTCCATTTTGTCATCACAGAATCACAAAATTGTTAAGACCATAAGCCATAAGACATACGAGCAGAAATTAGGCCATTTGGCCCATCAAGTCTGCTCCACCATTCAATCATGGCTGATAAGTTCCTCAACCCCATTGTCCCGCTTTCTCCCCGTAACCCTTGACCCCCTTGATAATCAAGAACCTATCTATTTCAGTCTTAAATGTACTCAGTGACTTGGCCTCCACAGCCTGGTGTGGGAGTGTTACGGTGCTGAGGGAGTCCATTTGGCCCATTGTGCCCACACTGGCTCCATACCTCATGTCAACCTTCTGTCTTTTCCCCTTATCACTGCACAGTATTTTTATCCAAGTAATCATCCAACATTATTGCTGTGGTGCTCTTCCAGGAAGACTCTAAACTAAGGCTAAGATAAGAGCATTGTCTGTTTTATTTTCCCTTCAATTGAACGCCCAAACCTTGTTTCGACAAATTATTCAAACGCCATCACCTCAAACATTGTAGCTTTCCCTTAGTACTGCATTGGGTTCCAAGTATCAGGCTCTGGAACAGTGCTATAGCAGGATATGAAACTATAATCTTCTTGCAGTAACACCAAATGAGCCTAGCAAACCATTACTGAGTAATGCTTGCGTCACTCTTAAAGGCAAGGGTTCAAGGAGACTTTTCAAGAGCCTCCATCTGTGCTGGTCCCAGATTTGAAAGTACACAGTGTATTTACAGTTATCACTGTGAAATCACATTGTTTAAATTGTGTTATCGCTCAGAGATTAGATCAGGACGTTCATCTTCAGGATGTTCATTCGCTAGTCTCTCGTTTAATTAAATCAGAGGAGGAATTTGAAACAGTGCATTGCCGTTAGTTTTGTCAAAGCCTGTAAGCTAAGGAGACATGAGGAGAAACTATTGCACATAGTGAACTATGACAATCTGAATTGTGCTGCCTAGGGATGCACTGGAGACAGGTTCCATTCAAGAGGGAATTGGATTATCACCTGAGAAAGAAGGACCTGCAGGATTACCAGGAGAAGGTTCAGACAGTGGCACTAGGTCAATTGCTCATTTGGAGAGCTGACATAGACATGATGGGCCAAATAGCCTCTTTCCAGGCTCTAATAATTTTATGATTCTATATTTCCCCACTTGACCCTTGAATTTTCTTCACTCAAATTTTTTTAATATAAATTATGGGATAAAATAAAACACTACAAATACTATTCTAGTCTAACTGGTTTCACTGACTTCCGCAATTTCAATGTTAGTAAAGCCACATCCATTCACAACCACTGAGTTTTCTGCTTGCACTGTGCTATTAGGGAGCTACTGAGTGAAAGGGATGTGGTGATTCCCACCATCCTATTTGGCTCTGAGACATGGACTCTGTACAGCAGACACTTCAAGGCACTGGAGCACAATCACCAATGCTAACTGCACCAGATGCTGCAGATTTGCTGCGAAGAAAGACGCACCAACACCAACATTCCCAAACAGGCCAGCAACCCCAGTATTGAGGCACTGACCACCCTTGATCAGCTATGATGGGCTGGGCATGTCGTCTACATGATTGACACAAGATTCCCCGAGCAGGTGCCCGACTCCCAACTTCAAAACGGCAGGTGAGCCCCAGGTGGATGCAGGAAGTGCTTCAGTTTTACCCTCAAGGCCTCACTGGTGAAGTGCATCATTCCCACAGATACCCAGGAATCACCAGCCCAAGACCATTCAAAATGGAGGAAGAGCATCCAGGAAGGCGTCGAGTAAAGAGTGTACTAACACACCAATGCCCCACCCACCCCTTCCCATGACCATCTTCTGCCCCAAATCTAACAGAGCCTGCAGTAGCTGCATTGGTCTGTACAGTCACCTACAGTCTCAGCCTGAGAGTGGAAAGGAGTCATCCTTGTCTGCAAGGGACTGCCAATGATAAATGATGACTGAGTGAAAACTGGATGCCATAAACCAGTGGGAGAATGGCGCTGGGCTGTTTTGAGGCACCCAGTTGCCAGCTCAAGAGGACCAAAGAGACAATTCCAAGGCAGGTGGCTGTCTTACAACTCACCCTCCAGCTGGAGAAGGGTACATGGCTAAGACCTGAAACATGGAGCAAGACAGAGAATGGAAGGAATCACCCAAACTTCAAAGCTGGAACAAGTTTTTATTTGTGCCGTGGTTCTTGGTAGTTTGAAATTAGAGAGGGCTCCAGGAAATCACGATCAAATCTTCTTTTTAAAACCAGCAATGGTAAAACCTGGGACTATCACAGCTGGAGCCTAATAATACAAACATAGAGTCATGGAGTTTTAAAGATATACAACACAGAAACAGACTCTTTGGTCCGACTCATCCTCACTGATCAGGTATCCTAAATTAATCTAGTCCCATTTGCCAGCATTTGGCTCATATCCCTCTAAACCTTTCCTATTCATGTACCCATCCAGATGCTTTTTAAAGGTTGTAATTGTACCAGCCTCCATCACTTCCTCTGGCAGATCATTCCAGATACGCACTGCGTGAAAAAGTTGATCCCTAGGTCCCTTTTAAATCTTTCCCCTCTCTCCTTAATCCTATGGCCTCAAGTTTTGAACTTTCCTACCCCGGGAAAAAGACTGTGGATATTCACCCTATTCAGGCCCCTCATGATTTTATAAACCTCTGTAAGATCACCCCTCAGCATCCACCACTCCAAGGAAAATAGCCCCAGCCTATTCAGCCTCTCCCTATAGCTCAAACCCTCCAACCCTGGCAATATCCTTGTAGATCACTTTTGCACCCTTTCAAGTTTCACAACCTCTTTCCTATAGCAGGGAGACCAGAATAGGACATGCAGTATTCCAATAGTGGCCTAACCAATGTCCTGTACAGCTACAACATTACCTCCCAACTCCTACATCAATGCACTAGCCAATAAAGGCATGCATACTAAATGCTTTCTTCATTATCCTGTCTACCGGTGACTCCACTTTCAAGGAACTATGAACTTACATCCCAAGGTCTATTTGTTCAGCAATACTCCCCAGGATGTTACTATTAAGTGTATATGTCCTGCCCTGATTTGTCTTTCCAAAATGCAACTCCTCAAACATATCTGTCATTCCTCGGCCCACTGGCCCATTTGATCAAGATCCTATTGTATTCTGAGGTAACCTTCTTCGCTGTCCACTATACCTCCAATTTTGGTGTCATCTGCAAACTTACTAGCCTTACCTCCTATGTTCACATCCAAGTCATTTATATACATGACAAAAAGCAGTGGACCCAGCACCAATCCTTGCAGCACAGTGTTGGTCACAGGCCTCCAATCCAAAAACCAACCCTCCACCATCACTCTCTATCTCCTACCTTCAGGCCTATTTTGTATCTAACTGTCTATCTCTGCCTGCAGTCCATGTGATCTGACCTTGCTAACTAGTCTACTATGCGGAACCTTGTCAAATGCCTTGCTGATGTCCATATAGACAATGTCCATCACTCTGCCTCCACAAAACTTCTTTGTCACTTCTTCAAAAAACTCAATCAAGTTAGTGAGACATGATTTCCCAGGCAGAAAGCCATGTTGACCATCCCTGATCAGACCTTGCCTTCCCAACATGTAAATCCTGTCCCTCAGAATCCCCTCCAACAACTTACCACCACTGACATCAGGCTCACCGATCTATAGATCCCTGGCTTTATCCTACCACCACATTAGCCACCTTCCAGTCTTCTGGCATCTCACCCTTAGCTATCGATGATACAAATATCTCAGCAAAGGGGCCCAACAATCACTTTCCTGGCTTCCCACAAAGTCTGGGATACACCTGATTTGTAGAATCCCTTTGGATTCTCCTTAACCCTATTTGCCAAAGCTAGCTTATGTCCCCTTTTTGACCTCCTGATTTCGCTTTTGAGTATACTCCTACTGCGCTTATACTCCTCTAGGATTCACTCAATCCCAACTGTCTATACCTGTCATATGCTGCCTTCTTTTTCTTGACCAGAGACTCAATTTCTCTAGTCACTCAGCCTTGCCCTACACCCAACAGCCTTGCCCTTCACACTAACAGGAACATACCATTTCCGGACTCTTGTTATCTCATTTTTAAGGCCTCCCACTTTCTAACCACCCCTTTACCTGCAAAATGTCTCTCCCAATCAGCTTTTGAAAGTTCTTGCCTAATCCCGTCAAAATTAGCCTTACTCCAATTTAGCACTTAACTTTTAGATCTGGTCTGTCCTTTTCCATCACTATTTTAAAATTAATAGAATTATGGTCACTGGCCCCAAAGTGCTCCCCCACTGATACCTCAGGCACCTGCCCTGTCTTATTTCCCAAGCGAAGGTAAAGTTTTGCTCATTCTCTAGTAGGTACATCCACATACTGAGTAAGAAAATTTTCTTGGCCACACTTAAATTCCTCTCCATCCAGGCCCTTAACACTATGGCAGTCCCAGTCTAAGTTAAAATCCCTTACCATTACAACTCCATCACTACAGATATCTGAGATCTCCTTACAAATTTGCTTCTCAATTTCCTGCTGTCTACTAGGGTCTATAGTACAATCCAAATAAGGTGATCATCCCTTTCTTATTTCTCAGTTCTACCCAAATAACTTCACTAGACGTACTCCCTGGAATATCCTCCCCAGTACAGCCACATTGTCCCTAACCAAAAACACCATTCCCCCTCCTCTCTTGCCCCACCCCCCTTCGTATCCTTCCTATGCATCTACACCCTGGAACATTAAGCGGTCAGTCCTGCTCTTCCCTAGTTTAAAGCCTCCTGAGCAGCTCTAGCAAATCTTCCTGCCAGGATATTGGTCCCCTTCCAATTCAGGTGCAATCCTCCTTATACAGGTCACTTCTACTCCAGAAGAGATTCCAATGATTGAAAAAATGTGAATCCTTCTCCCTTGCACCAGCTCCTCAGCCACACATTCATCTGCTCTATCCTCCTATTCCTACCCTCACTAACTTGTGGCACCGGAAGTAATGCAGATATTACTATCCTCAAGGACCTTCTTTTTAACCTCCGGCCTAGTTTCCTATACTCTCTTTTCAGAACATTGTCCCTTCCTCTTCCTATGTCGTTGGTGCCAATGTGTACAACAAGCTCCAGCTGGTTCCTCTCCCCTTTGAGAATATTCTGCACCCTCTCCAAGATATTCTTGATCCTGACACCAGAGAGGCAACTCACCATCCTGAGGTTTCATTGTCGGCTGCAGAAATATCTGTCTGTGCTCCTGACTAGAGAGTCCCCTATCACAATCAATCACTTAGAAACTGGCTTACCCCTCATTACACAGAACCAGTCTCTGTTCCAGAAACCTGGCCATCAGTGCTACATTCCCTTGAAAATCCATCACCCCCTACATTTTCCAGAACAGAATACTTGTTTGAGATGGGATTAGCCACAGGAGATTCCTGCACCAACAACCTCCCTCTCCTACCTTTCCTGGAGGTAAACCATCCACCTGACTGTACCTGTGGTTTTTCTACCTTCCTGAAACTGTCATCCGTCACAGTCTCCTGTAAAATCCTCATTGCCTCTAACTGCCTCTACAACTGATCCACGCAATATGATAGGATTAGCAAGTGAACACACTTCTTGCAGACAAAATCATCAGGAACGTGGAAACTCTCCCTAATCTCCCACATTCGACAGGAAGAGCACATTACTCTACTAAAGGCCATCTCTACACCTTAATAAGCTACAGACCCAGAAAATAGCACACAGTCTTACTGCTCTAAAAACACTGTTCTAGGATAATTTAATGCCTATATTTTATATTTAAAAAGTTAATCAAGAGACAGATATCAGTAAAACATAAAAATATACCCTCACTATTATAGATTTACAAAAATGAAATTGAATTATGCAATGATTTGAATAGAGCACCATAGATAACATAGCAAAGTAGGAATTTAGTGGCAGAAAATGCACAACCTCATTATAATGAAGTGACTTCTGAATAATTCAAGTCTGTAAAGCAAGATATTTGCCTTATGCTTGATGCTGCTACAACAGGAAGGTATTTTGCTGATCTCCTTTTCATAATAGGCACAGTTATTGAATAAATATCTTTGGCTTTTCACTGAGATTTTTTGCCAAGTTGTATTTGTTTCCTTGACAATGTGTGAACAAACTTCAACACCCCAACTGACTTTCTTATAATCCCCATGGTTACTGCGATGCAAATACACACAGTGAAGTAGCATCGAGGGAGATGTCCTATCAAATGGGACAATTATCACTGTGATATTCATTCTGCCTCTCAAAGATAATCTACTGTTATTGCCTCATTGGCTTTTATGGAAGGCTATGCTGCCTTTGTCACTAATTTGGTTGTAATAAGTGCATGTATGTTTGACAGGATAAGACCAGAAGTTGACTGATGTATAACAACTTCTATCTTCAGCTTTCTTCACTTAAAATCAATTGGAGACATAGGTGTCATCGAACTTTCCAGATAATGCAAGCTTACGCAAAGTCTAGTAACATAATGAGTGAAATTCTGCTTTACAGTGCATTGGTCGTATAAAGATGCAACAGTGCAGATCCTGAAGATATAGGAAGCTAAATTAATGAAATTTATATTAAATTACTTTTTTAAAAAAGTGCTTGCATTTATATAGCACCTTTCATGACTTCAGGACAGCCCGGAGTTTTACAGCTGCTGAAGTGCTTTTGGATTATAGTCATAGTTGAGCTAAAGCCAATAGCGTGCTTTCAATTCCTGTAGCAGTAATTCACCAAGGCCCTGCACCCTCACCTTACTCCACGCCTGTGGAATCATGACTCTCAAGCTATACAGACCCAGTGTCTCTCATTAATGGGGGAGATATCTATGGTGTTTTGTGGACTATGACTTCTGACTTACCATTGTTGAAGATATGACATGCAACAGCTAAATTCGTGCACAGCCATCCCGTACAAAAATCAGAGAGGTAATGATTTTAGTGATCTTTGTTCAGGGATAAGACATCAGGAAGAACAACCCTTCTCTTTTTCAAAGCAGTATTGATCCATCTACCTGAAAGAACAGACAGGCTCTCGGTTTACTGGCCCATCCAAAGGACAGTAACCAGGAGCACAGACATAAAGAGCCCCTTGAACTGTTTCACTATTCAATGAGCTCATGTCTGATATGCAACCTAACTCTGTATGTCCAGCTTTGCCTTAATATCTTGCGTTATCAAAATTCAGTCAGTCTCAGATTTAGAGTTAACAATTGATCTTACATCAATTGTCATTGATGTGAAAGAGTTTCAAATCCTGTTGTGTGGTGAAGTGTTACTTAGGTTTAACTAAGAAATTGCTTTAATTTTCAGGCAATGTTTCATGACCCAAGGCTCTCGAATCTGCAAAAAATAAATCTCTTCACGTGCTATTCCTCTCAATATTATGTGAGCTCCAATCAAATCACCTTTCAAACTTCTAAATTCCAGGGAATACAGTGCTACTTCATGCAATCTCTTCTCATGATCTAATTCTTGGGAGTCCACACATCATTCGGTAAATCTGCATTGCACTCTCCCAGGCAATTAAATTTTTCAGTATCTCTGACAATACAGCACTGCCTTGGTACTGCGCTGTAGGTCAGTAAAGGCTATGTGTTCAAGTCTCAGGGAATCCTTAAACTTCTGGCTTAGAAGCGGGTGTGCTACCCACTGAGACACAGGAGACAACTGTAGGTTAAGTCTTCTTATGAATGTAGGTAAACATCATGTGACTATGAGATGGTTAAAGATGAACTAGATAAACTTAAGTTTGTTTTCAGCAGTATTTATTTTCTTAACATATAATTTCTTACAGAATGGCTTTTGGTTGTTGCACTGGATCATAATGAAAGAAATGGAGTGGCACAGCGGCTCAGTGGTTAGCACTGCTGCCTCACAGTGCCAGGGACCTGTGTTCGAGTCCACCCTTGACTGATTGTGTAGAGTTTGCACGTTCTCCCGGTGTCTGTGTGGGTTTCCTCCCGTCATCCAAAGATGTGCAGGTTACATGGATTGGCCATGCTAACTTGTCCCATAGGGTCCAGGGTTGTGCAGCCTAGGTGGGCTGGCTATGGTAAACATGGGGTTGCAGGGATAGGATGGGGCTCTGGGTGGGATGCTCTTCGGAGGGTTAGGTGCAGACTTGATGGGCCAAATGGCCTCTTTCAGCACCGTAGAGATTCTATGACTCTCATTCTCAACCTCTTCCCTTGCCTGAGGCATTCCATTCCATACTGTCCAGGGACATGTAGGCTGGGTGGATTAGCCATGGGAAATTCAGGGTTACAGGGATAGGGTAGGGGGTTGGGTCTGGGTGAGATCTCAGAGGGCCAGTGTGGACTCGATGGGTCAAACAGCATGCTTCCACACTGTAGGGATTCTAATGATTCTATGATGAAATATCCTGTCCAGGAACAACAGGCAATGATTAATTTGGAATCAATCTCAGAGTCAGTTGGCTGGCTTGAAGCAAAATCATTTGGTTTCTTAGTTTGAAGTCAACGGCAATCTATATCCGAGTAAGAAGACATGATTCCTAGTGATCAGCTGCACCCATTGCTAGGTAGAAACAAACAACTTGTCTGCACCATGAAAGCTTCCCACGATCAACCCCAGGGAAGCATCAATATTGAGGAAGAAGAAAACATACGCAGTATTGAGAAAGCACTTCACTGGTGCCATGTTATAGATGAAATGTTAAAATGAGACTCCTCCTGATCTCTCAGGAGGATTTGAAAGGCTCCATACCACTGCTTGAAGAACAGCAAGATATTTATCCATCAACCAGCATCACTGAAACACATTATCTGCTCATTTCTGTCATTGATGTTTGGAACCTTGACAATAGTAATCACACCTCAAAGTTACTTCATTACCCATGAAGTGCTTTATGATATGAAAGGCATTGCAAAAATGCACATCTTTCATTTGCTCTTAAGTACTGATACTTATCATAGAATCTTACAACGCAGAAAGGGGTCATTCAGGTCATCATGCTCGTGCTGGCTACTTAACAAGGCTTCTGAATTGGTCCCTCTCCCTCCCAGGTCCCTGTACAGTTCATCTTTACAAATGTTGACCTAATTCCTCTACCAACCACTCAGGCAGCAAAATCCAGATCATAACAACTCCCTGCTTGAGAGGAAGACAAGACATGCTGTATATCAAATTCAGACCATTGTTATGACGACCACAGAGTCCAGACCATTAGGTAATCATGGCGCCGAACATTAGGATGATAGATGGGCATCAGATACAAATTGGGAATTAGGATTAACACTATGGTCATCCCCCTCCATTTTCCATTCAGTTAAATAATGCTTTCTGACAAATATCACTTTATCGAAATGGTTGGCAAATTCAGGTGTTAAATGCGTGAGATGCAGGTTCCACTCAAAGTGACTTCTCTCTCATTTCCCTACCAATTACTGTGCCGCAAACCAGTACTTGGCCTCTCAGAGTATGTTTCCAACTACTGCTTAGGTTGTTCAGTTAATGGAACAGTGTGAGAGCAGCTGGAAGAGGTGGGAAGCATCATTGCCCAGTCCTTTCAACTGAGCTTCCTTACACTTTGGAAAAGAGACCTGGGCTTCACTGCTCCATTTATTTGATGTTTAAATGCATTTTTCTTTGGTGCAGCTTTTTCTCATGACTGGAGGTGACAAATGATTAATTCAGATTGCACTGCTAATTTAAGAAGGCTCCCTGGCGTTTGCAATTGGTCTCAAGCACTTCCACAGCTTTCTGAGGTTTTCTTTTGCTAATCAAGCCCCAATTAAGACAATAATTTGGGATTGTTTTGTGGACAGGGATTCAGTCTATGGTTTTACCCAAGAATACTAGAGTGTTTCAGCTTTTCTTTTCCATATACATCATCAGAAATGGGGGATTCAAAGAGGATACAAAGGGATAAGGATTATTCTATGTTTTAATTTAAAGAGAGCGATTCGCCCTGCCTCACAAATCTGCTGCTAAACCCTTTATTCATGCCCTCATTACCTCAAAACACAACCATTTCTGCTGGGGTCCCACATTCTACCCTTAATACTGAGGTCATTAAAAACCCTGAGATCCAGGTCTGTTTCAAAGGTAATAGCTCTGAAAGGGTTAATGTTGGAGACGGCATTAAGCCCCACCCAGTCTGATGATGCCATATAGTCTTGGGTGGGGAAATTGAGACAATAGCTTTGGATCTCAAAAGGGACAAATATGTCATTCATAAGTCTTGCTAATAATGTCTAACTACCCAATGTTGATATTTTTAATCAATGTGATTCAGAAACGCAACCACACACTCTGGAACAGGTGGGACTTGAACCCAGGCCTTCTGGTCCAGAAATAGGGACGCTACCATTGCATCACAAGAGTCCTCCAACTAGATCATGTGCCTTGGACCCAACTGCTTTCTTGTAATAAATTACATCCTGTTAACGTAACAGCCTCTTCTTGTTCAGGCTCGACTAATGGCTGTCCCTTTATGTTCATGTTAAGCCTAATTTACTGATCAACATACTCATTGGGATTCCTCCTATCCCACATGCTAGATCAATCTTCTTGGCAACCATCTGAATAGGGCCCTAATCAGCTGTCCACCATGTAAAACCGAAAGCACTGCAGATACTGTAAATCAGGAACAAAAACACAAGTTGCTGGAAAAGCTCAGCAAGTCCGGTAGATCTGTGAAGAAAAATCAGAGTTAACATTTCGGTTCAGTGACCGGTTCTGAGGAAGGATCACCGGATTCAAAACCTCCCCACCCCCAACCTCATCCTATGACCAACCCTCCCTCTCATCCCCGCCTCCTTGACCTGTCCATCTTCTCTCCCACCTATCCACCCCTCCCACCTCACTGACCAATCCCCACCACTGCCTACCTGCACTCATCTATCACCACCCCACCTCCCTTCCCCAGCCCCACCCCTCCTCTCTCCATTTATTTCAGAGCTCCCTTCCCCCTCCCCCATTTCTGAAGAAGGGTCCTGACCTGAAATGTCAGCTTTCTCCTCTGTAGCTGCCTGGCCTGCTGTGTTATCTCTGACTCCAGCATCTGCAGTTCTTACTATAACTGGTGCAATTATCTGTCTCATGCTGCTACTGTGTAGTAAATCATGCCTGGTTTTCTCCACTAACAGGATGTTGCTGTCAAGCCAAAAAGGCATGTTGCCGACCACACAGATGAATAATGTGATACGGCAGGTTAAGTGCCAGGTATATAGGTCCTATGTCCCAATGATTTGCAGCAGGCAACATACCGAACACACTGAACTGGTCCACGCTTGCACCCCTCAAAAAAGTATATCCACCATTAGCAATGATTCTGCAATTGGAAATCATTTGTTTAAAAATCCCGAATGTGCTAAGAGTTACATCAGAAACCAATTTAAGCTCATCAGTCAGGCTCGCAATGTAATGCATCACATTTGCACAGTACACATGGCCTTGTTTTTGTAGACAAAAGGAATTAGTATACATACTGCACCATTTTCAAAAAACTGAGTCATACAGATATTCAATCTTTACTGTATCCTCATGGCAACACCCTTATCAATCAGAATCTACCTGCCTGATCTGAAAATTAGGATTGACAATTAACTGTCCATGCCAGTGATTATCCAAACAAACAAACTTTTCCTCATGCTATACATAAAATAGTATCCCTTTATTCAAGTCGGTTTCTTGTGTCGTGGTTCTGATGAGTACAAAACAAAAAAGGTCCAACTTCTTGTCTCCTTTCATCCATGAATAATTCCATTACCACCATAAACCCCACCCAGGCTGTTAGCCTCAATCACAGAAAAAGGATTGGTGACAGCATCTTTCTGTTTACAAGGTGATCAGTGGTGTTTTTTGTTGCTTACTGCCATAAGGTACAATTGTAAAAAAAAAATCTATTGGACCCAGGAGAAGACAGTTCTAGAAGATCATGTGGGCTTACAGACTTTGCCACTTTTAAGATGTTTTTTAATTAACCTGTTCAACAATGTTATTACATACTGCCAGAGCAGATGGGACTTGAACCTGGGTCTCCTGAATCAGAGGTTGGGCACTACCACTGTACCACAAGAGCACTTTTTCCACTTTATGAACTACTCCCACAGTCAGCAGCTGCAAGCCCTTGAACCAACAAGTAGTCAGCACTAATTTGCTGAAGATCAATAAGTGAGAAACAGCATGCCAGGCTAAATCCTCTACCTCAGATCTAGTGGGAAGCACAGATGGAGAGCTGTGGTCTAGTCAGAGCTCAAAGACTAGTCCACCTGGCAGATACCAATTCCATTGAAAAGCAAGGATCTGTAGGGGCTTTCCCAGTTAAAGTGGGGCAGCATAGTGGCTCAGCAATTAGCACTGCTGCCTCACAGTGCCAGGGATCCAGATTCAATTCTAGCCTTGGGTGACTGTGCAAACTCCACACGGACATTCTCCTTCGGGTGCTGTGGTTACCTCCCACAGTCCAAAGATGTGCAGGTCAGATAAATTGCCCTGTAGTGTGCAGGCTAGGTGGGCTAACTGTAGTAAACATGAGTTTACAGGGATAGGGTGGGAAGCTCTTCAGAGGGTCAGTGCAGACTTGATGAGCCGAATGACCTCTATTTGGACCGTAGGGATTTTATGATAAAGGTTTAGTAGGGAAGCCGATGCATTGGAGCTTCCTGAGTGTAGTTAAAAATCCGGGTTGGCCAAAGTGCAAATAAACAAAACAGGCTGAGAAGGCTACGAGTGAAAGGAGGAAGTACAGTTTGCAATGAGTATTTGTGGCATAGTGAATGCACACCATAAAGCATAGATATAGTAGGGAAATCAAGGGCGACTGGTAGTGTAGGAAGGCAATGGTCTAGTGGTGCTATCGCTAGACTATTATTCCAGAAGCTCAACTAATGTTCTGGGGACCTGGGTTCAAATCCTGCTATGGCAGATGGTGGAAGTTGAATTCAGTGAAGAATTTGGAATTAAGAGTCTAATGATCATGAAACGATTATTGATTGTTGGAAAAAACTACCTGGTTCACTAATGTCCTTTAGGGAAGGAAATCTGTCATCCTTACCTAGTCTGGCCTATAACGTGACTCCAGACCCACAGCAATGTGGTTGACTCTTTGGGCAATTAGAAGTGGGCAATGAATGCTGGCCTAGCCAGCGACACCCTCATCCTGTGAACGAATAGCAAAAAACATTCTATACTAAGATCATAACATTGGGAATGCCAAGAAGCAGAATTCAGAGGAAAAAAGAACAATGTAAAAACTAAAGCAGATGGATTCTAACAGAAGACTTTGAGGCAGCAAAACGTGCAGGAGATCCACAATTTAAATCATGGCTCTGGTGGGGAGAATTTGTTGAGACCACTAATGTAGGGCTTTATTTGTAGAAATCGTGGATATGAACATTGTTTATTGGGCTGCAAAACATGGGTTATCATCCTCTTGACTGTGAAAATGTGGGAACATTACCAGTAAGCAGTTATGCAGCATTGCTATTTCACAGATTAAAAGGATTAAAACAAGCTTGCTATACTGCACAATTTAAAAGATATAACACAAAAAAAATTGCAATTTACAAGAATGAAAGTCTTCAAGGGAAAGAGAATACAGCAGCTTTGTGATATTGCAGATTTTCAAAAGCTTTAAAGTAAGGAGGGAAAAAATCATAGTAGGAAGATATGGCAGGAAAAGTAATATTATCTGCAAGTTTTAATAGCGGGAAAGATCAAATAGAGCATAGGAATGGACATCTTGAAGAAAAACATTACTAACGTACAGAACTGCTTCAAACTTAAATATTAAGTCATAAACTGAGCAAAAAAAAATCACTAATGTATTCAATAGGGCCTGTACCTGATGATATTATAAATCATTAAAACATAAAATAAGGCAGAGATTTTAGTGGCTGTTCTACAAGTTTTTGATAATTACTTTAATCTGAAAAGAAAAAAATATATGAAAGAACAAAAGCATTCAGCATGTAGGGGAATCTGTTGTTGATTTTGTTAATGATAACTTCAGACCAGTGGAAAACTGTGACTATGGAGCTTTCAAATCAGAATTTACAAGAGACAGAAGCGTTGTTGGAATTATTGATGAGTTTTATCAGATTTATTACACACCAAAGAAGTTTGAAAGCTACATAGATTATATTGGAAACAGAAACCAGAAAGAAACACAACCAAATCCTGAGAGGGGATAAATTTATCACAGGAGAGCAGCAGAAGCTATTCTCTTTACAAACTAACAATTTAAAGACAAATATGACAAACCAACACAGAGCAGGTTAAATAGCAGAAACTGGGCGTCAGTATCAGTACTATGGAACATAAAATCCTCACAAGCAAGCTATTGAGAATCTATTAAGATTACCTTTCATTGACATAAGGAGAATTGTTTCATACGGTCAATGGGAAGGGAACTTGTGACTAACCAGGATTGGTGGAATTGTTGTCCATTCCTATCATCACTGACAGAAATTAGCAGAGTTTGTGAGCATAAGCGAGTATTGATGAGAATGAGTATTCTAGCTGACTCGAGCTCATTGAAGAATCATTAACAGACGTTGTTCAAATAACAAAACCTTCTGCAGAATAAATTGTTATTGTGAATTTTAGTTTAATGTCAGGATGATGAGATGACAAATTCAAGAAAAAAACATTTCGATTTTTTTTCATCCTCCAAAGCAGAATTGTCAGTAGCAGTGCAGAGATAATGTTAAGTAAACAGCAATCCTCCAGTGTCATGGCTGGAGATGGGGAAGTGTTCAATGCATGAGCACAACAACCAAGGAGGATGAACAAAGACATCCAACCTAACCAAGCAATTGAAGTAAAGAGTTTACATACATAAACACAGATCTATCTGCAGATTGAGAGTGACAGATCTGTTTAAACAAAATGAAAGTGTGCTGCAAACAACTCCACAGAAATTAGACCAATGTTTACAGATTCAGGACATAGTTATAAAGAAGAAATTACCTGCCTCAGAAACCCAGGATACTGTGAAAAAGAAAGCATTTGTTTCCACTGAGCATTCGTCTTTCATGTTGGAAATTCATGAGTTTTGTTACTGGGCAACTTCTTGACTTTGCAAAGAAGAATTTCTCTGCAAAAGACATTCTGAAACTTAAGGTGATGGACCAAGCACTTGGGTTAGCATTATGTCCTCTGCAAAGGACACCGAAGAGATAAAAGGCCTCCAGTGGAGAGACAGTTTGCAGACGATGAACAGTCAAGATCAGAATAAAGGTCAATAATCCTCAAGCTAAAGATTTACTAATTTTCCAAGTTCAAAGACAACGCAGTATGGAAAAGTTGTGAAACCTCCAGACTACCTGAATTTGGGGTAGTGGTTAATGTAATTATGTACATGAATGTACAAATGTTAACCACTTGGATAAAGCTTGGGGGACTGGGTGGCAAAATCAGGAGGACAGCTCTGGATATGAAAGAGTTTTAGATGTGTCACCTGTGACTCCTCATAGCCTTAGTAACAGTGCCTAGCTAGGTAATGTAACTTGTACCTAATTGCAACCATGAAATAAACTACAAATTAGTCAGTCAGTGACTTACATTGGTTCTCAGTCAAGAAATGCTATGCTTTTAATATTCATTAACTTTTTTTCAAACTCCTCCCTGGTCTGGCCTCTCCTATCTCTGTAGACTCTTCCAGGCCCACAAACCTCCTCATTCCAGTGCACTCCACCAATTCTAGTCTCTTGACAATCCTCAATTTTAATCACTCCAACATTGGTGGTAGCGCTGTAAATAGCCAGTGGTGAAAGCTTTGGAATTCTCTCATTAAACATGAACATCTCTTTTTACCTTTTTCTCAGCCTCAAAGACATTCCTTGAAACCAACCTCTTTTGGCCAGCTGCCCTGGTATCTCCTTACATAGCTCTGTGTCCTACTTTGTTTAACAATGGTCCTGTGAAGTGCCTTGGGACATTTTAATACCTTAAAAGTGCCACAGAAATATCAGGTGCTGTTGAAGGATACAATTCATTCTGTTTTCACCTTGAAAGGGTTACCTGCTGAACTCAAGTAATTTGATTTGAAGGTGTTCATTCCTGCTCAGTTACTGGCAGCCTCTTTGTGACTCACCCTCATGGCCAGTTTTCAGGTGTGATCCTGGGCAGTGACAGTGAGTGGACAACTTGACCTTAGAAGCATCACAGACAAGCCTGTCCTTATCACGCTCTCACCAGCAACTGCCGTTTGTGGCCACATTTGAAGTTGTAGCGCTCTTTTTCAGAGTCCCATTAGATTCCACATTAGTTAAATAATGGCTTTAGGGTGTAGCTAACCTTGTGCTTCTTCAAGAACTAATGTACCGTGTAGAAGCAGCATCAGGCATTCCAACTTCCTAATTACAAGTCGGCTGCTTTTTTTCCTTCGGCTTCATTGTAAATTTTCCAAGAAACTGAGTCCACTTTTCCTGTGTATAGTGTTTTACACGTTCTCAGGTAGTGTTCCAAATTGTAGCCAATGAAGTATGTTTGAAACTTAACCAATGTCCTAAGGCAGCCACATTGATTACAGCAAACTCCCACACATAAGTCTCCAACCAGAGAATCTACTTATTTAGTTGAAGAACGAGTATTGACCAGGACAAACCTGGGAGAACTTCATATGATGTAACGGGACTTTCACATCAACATGAGAGGATACAGGATGTCTCAGTTTAACACCTGACAGTACCTGGGGAGGTAGTGGGGTCATGGCAGTCTCACTGGCCTAGCAATCCAGACTAATGTTCTGGGGCCATGGGTTCAACACCACACCCAGCACCCCCACTCCCCCACTCACCCATTGCAGAAGACAGTAAAATTTGTATCCAATCAGGGGAAACCAAAATCTGTTCACTAATACCTGTTAGAGAAAGCAATCTGCCATTCTGACCTGGTTTGGCTTATATGTGACTCCAGACCACAGCAAATACCCTCTGGGCAATAATGGGGTGGGTGATAAATGCTACCCTAACCAATGATGCCCACATGCAGTGAATAAATACACTCCCTCCCAGATTACTGGCTTTAGGATTTTGGACAGGGTCCTGAATCCACAAGCTTCTGACTCAAGTGAAAGGTCACTCACCACAGCTGTTTCCCTGAGGAAGCTTTCTCTGTGCTGTTTGCTCAGGGTCATGAAAGGTGCCTTAGTGCAGTCCTGTAAAAATGAATATTTTATAAAACAAGATTAATTTTAAACTGAACCATTTTTGCTTGTGGAGGATGACTTTTACCCTATAAAGCAAACCCTCCAGCAACTACCACAAAACCTCTCTGGGAGACCTGAACTCTCTGAAATGATGGGAGTGTTTTCATTTGGACAAAGAAATCTAGCACTGCTGTACTTGAAGAAGTTTTTGCTTCATGGGTGATGAATAATTTGAGCTGAGCTCAAGTGGAACAGGTCTTGGTGTGCTCTCTGTGTAAACATTTTCTTCCAACTTGAATCTCTGTATGAGACCTCTGAGTCTATAACTCTGTTGTTGCTGACTTGACTGTCACTGGAAAGAAGTCTTCCAGATAAATTGTAAACCTTTATTCAGATTCTCATCTTGACTTTGTTCCAGTGAGAAAGTGCTCAATATTTCAAGTCTTCCTTTGAAACTTTCATTTCTCATTCTTGGCCTCAGTCTAATGAATTGTCACTGCATCTTTTCATGGTTGTATACTTTTCTAAAATGTTCTGGCCATTATAATTGTCTACATAACTCTCCAACAGGGATATGTAACCATCTAATGACTTTTTTTCTGCGTATTAACTTGTCAAGGCTAAAGAAGCTGGCGAGGAATAGACCACTGTGTGTCTCTTCCACTGACATACACATGTCCTCCGGAGGTACAGCATGGGTTAGAAACAGTCCACGCTCTACTCACTGGTTTTGTGAAGCTTGATGAGAGTCCCTCATGCTGTGGGATGTGACATCTCCACCAGTGACACTGTGTCCTTGAAATTTCAATGCAAAATTATACACCGTTCCTTCTGTGCTTTGCATGTCATTTCAAGCCAATCGCATGTGAACAAATATCTCCATCAACACAACATGAAATTCAATTCCGCAGGAGAGAACTAATCAGTTGGAAGCATAACATTACAACCTAATATTACTATGAGGTTATCTTCAGAGAGCTGCAATGACTGGGCGTCAGAGTCTCTGCTTAATCCAGTGAGGTGCTGACGCAGTGTAAATATAAATAAGGGAAGGTTTTATTTACCATCTGACAGCCTAGTTTATCTATCACATAAGGAGAGGCCATA
Source organism: Rhincodon typus (assembly GCF_021869965.1). NCBI lineage: Eukaryota > Metazoa > Chordata > Chondrichthyes > Orectolobiformes > Rhincodontidae > Rhincodon > Rhincodon typus. The sequence continues at coordinate 32,639,317 of NC_063361.1, read as the reverse complement.
GCTCATTCCTCAGGTTGAAGGGAAATGTTGGTACATCAAATTCACTGACTAGTGAGGGAGTTGAAGCTCTGGTGTGTCTACTTATTTACCTGCAAGTAAAGATGTAGATAACAGAGCATGACAGTCACTCATGTGGTCCTGACTGCTTTCTCAACCTTGGTTATTTCTAAACTAATAGTGTCTCCTGCCACCCTTCTTTCCATCACCCCCCCCCACCTTCCTCATCTAGTGCAACATGTTACAGCTGGTGACAGACAGTAAGTACAGATACCATGAAAGGCAGAACAATTTCTCTCAGCTTTTAACTAAGGCTTTGGTCTGGTTCTACATAAAACAACCACTTGCATTTGCACAGCACCTTTTGGGGTGAAACATCCCCAGGTAATTCAGAGGGGTATTAGCAGACAAGATTTTACACCGAACCACAAGAACAGACAGGCCAAGTGAATGATAACTTAAAGGGACAGATTTTAAGGAATAATTTAAAAGGAGGTGCGAGGGCTACATTCCAGAGCTTAGGGTGTAAGCAGCTGTCAGCACATTCCCCAATAAGAACAGAACAATTTTTCTTTATTTTTCACTCTTACTTGTGAGTCTGGTATTGCTGGCTGATAGGGAAAAGGGCAAAAGGCAAAAAGATAAGGCAGGGATACTATGAAGATCAAAGTTGGTTCAAAGTGAGTGAGCAACCCTGAGATACAGCCTGGTCCAATCTGTGAGCTGGATGCCTGTTCATAAAAATCACAGAATCACCACAGTGTGGAAAGAGGCCATTCAGCCCATCAAGTCTGTACCAACCCTCCGATGCACATCCTACCCAATCCCACTTCCCCATGACCCTGTATTTACCATGCCTGATTCATCTAACCTGCACACCCCTGGGCACTACAGGACAATTTAGCATCAGCAATCCACCCTAACCTGCACACCTTCATTCCTGTGGACAAAGTGCAAGACAAAATGTCCTTGCAGCAGCATTGCAATGTGAGTTGCCATGTGCAGCATGAAGCACAGCTTTAAAGTACAGAAGCATCCTCTAAGTAAATGGAGAGGTACCATCAGGGTCCTCAGAGGATGGCAGCTGTGAGATACCTGTAGCCATGAACAGAGGGTTAATACATCTGGTGCCCTGGCGTGTGCCCTGAGATGGATCAGAGGAGCAAGCAGCAAGAGGGAGATTCCAGTACTCATCCAGACTTTCACATTGGGAATTCTTGGTGTCTAATCCTTTCGCTGCAGCTGGTAGGATTGGAAGCTACATATTATTGAGGTGAGATTTGCAGTAAATGAGGCCGACAACAAGCAATCAATCCCCTAAATAGGACATCAACGCTGCCTGGCAGGAATCTTGTCTCTCAACATCTGGAACTTAGTTGGAAAATGCAATGAGTAGCTCTCAACGCTGGGTAAGGCCTCAATGGAGTTCTCACCTGATTCTGCCAGAAAGCAGACTTCCTTCAGGGCCCTAGATGATTCTACCCCACATCTTGATAATTACCAGAGACTCTTCTAGTTAGACCAGGTAGTGGTTTTCCTCTTCCACACTAGACCAAGCTGGCCCTGTCGTTTGTTACTCTGAAAAGGATTGCAGCAGCAACCTTCAGCTTGAGACAGTGCTGTGAGTTGGCCATGCCCACACAACACAGAGCACTTCAGAAACTCAGTGCACAACCAATATTTGGACACAGCAGACACATCTGCCAATTCTTTTAAGGATTTACAAATTTAGACCACAAGATCTTAAGAAATAGGAACAGGAGAAGGCCACTTGGCCCCTCGGGCCTGCTCTGCCGTTCAATAGAATCATGGCTGATCCAACATCCCTCACATCCACTTTCCCAAGATTTTTCTATAGCCCTTGATTCCCCAACTGATCAAGAATCAATCTATCTCAGTTTTAAATATACACAAGGGACTCTGCCCCACAGATCTCTGTGGCAAGGAGTTCCAAAGACCCTCAACTAGTTCCAAAGACCCTCAACCCTCTGACAGAAGAAATTCCTCCTCATATCAGTCTTAAATTAGCACCCCTTTATTCTCAGACTATGCCGTCTGGTCCTAGGCTCTCCCATGAGGAAGAACATCCTCCCAGCATTTACCCTGTCAAGCCCCTTACGAATCTGATTCTTCTAAACCCTAGCTTTGTGATGTCAGCGGGATAATATATTTTATGATGATGTTGAGGGATTAATGTTGGTCAGGACATTACGGGAAATTATCCTGCTCCTCTTCCGGAGGACACCATGGAGATACTTGTGATGATCCAAGAGGGCAGATAGGGTCTCCACTTCTGAAGATCAGCACCTCAGACGGCGCAACACCACTCACAATGTTCTTTTCTCTACCACTACTCCCGTCCCACCACCACGATCTGTAGTTGACACCTATCTGTTCACCAACAACACTGTTAAATACCTGCACAGAGTAGACACAGGAGCCAAGGTTTAGCAGCAGGACAGGCTTGAGGTGGGGAGGGAGGTGGTGAATGGCATCCACTTAGCTGTCTGTAACACTACCAGTTCCTAATCCATTAGTTTGCTCTTCATGAAGTGAACTCATGATGAATTAAGGATGATGTCCTGGAAACATCTTGTGAAATCCCTTTGCCATGTTCATCCTTGCAAACAATCCAGGGTAAAAAAAGAATAGCTTCATTCTTATCTTCAGGTGCTGAAGAAGCCTAATATTTTGCTCCTATCTTTTATTCCCTAGTCTTGGTGTAATCATTCCTTTAATGAATCAAATGAAAACAAAAAATCAATGAAACAATTTCTGACTGAATTTTGATCATGAATCTCGGCTGATACCAAGTTGCAAGAGGTGTGGAGCTCAGGGGTGGGATCGTGAGGCACAATTCAGTCTGTCTAATTGTTTCATCTCTTCCTTGTGAAATGTTTAAATCCATCAGGTCACTCAGTCTATCATTGATCCACCTCTCCCCTGCATCGCATTTACACATCAGCTTTTAACGTGTTAGATGTTGAAGCTAATTTCTTTTTTGATGGACTTGCAAAGCACTTCACACCCATTGAATTATTTCCTGAGTGTACTCACTGTTTATAATATAGAAAACACGGCAGCTGATTTACGCACAGCAAGATCTCATGAGATTCTTAACCTGTTTCTGTGATCTTGGTTGAAGAATAAATATCATGCAGAACATGAGGAGAACTCCACTAATCTTCTCTAAAATTGTTGTTTGGTCATAAAGAACTTGAGTATTGCTGAAAAAAAACATATTTTGTCAAAGTTTTCATCATGCATTCATCTGGGCATTTTGCAAGAATACAATTTCAAGGGGGAAACCAACAATTAAACTGCATGAGAGGAGATTGCTGATTGGTTAGCAAGTGGACTTTGATTGGTACAGGCATTACCATGGAGAATGCACACATTAATGCTGATTAAAAGTTTACTGCCAAGCTTTGTTTAAAATTTGAAACCAGGCAGGTTGAGTCTAATTAGTCAGGGCATTCTCCTCAGAAATGAACTTGTGAATGGCTGTCACCTTTTTGTTGAGTTGATAGAGCTGCAATGTGTACACATGTTCAAAAAACAGCACCCTGTGTAATCACGTATTTAGTTTTATATACCCAAGTGTGCCACACAATGTAGGCCATTACATCCTGAATATTAATGGACGACATCAAACAGCATATCTCTATAACTGTTTCTCACAAGCAAGGTATTAACCATACCCAAGCTGCATGTAAAAAATATGTACCACAATGTCTAATATTAGATGTGATTCTGTAATTGGACAGAATTTGTTGGTTAATCTAGAATGTATAAGAAAAAGCATTGATGCCAATCTGGGATTGACAGTTGGGCTTGCAGTGTGATGCAATCTCATGTACTGCAAGCTACATATAATAATACACATTCAGACAGAAAGAACATGCATATGTATCACTCAACTCGACTAAATAGGTGACTGCCATTCACAAATTAATCTCCAAACACAGTCAACCTGCCTGGTTTAAAATTTAAACAAAGCCTGGCTGTTAGCAGTCAAACAGCAGGAACAGCTGTGTTCTCCATACCTTCATCTCCACCAACGAGAATCCACTTGCTAAGAAAGGAGCACTCCCCACTCTTATTGAAACAATATATATGTTGGTTTCCACCAAAAAAGTGTATTCTTGCAAAATGCCCTGATGTGTGCAAGATGACAGCTTTGACAAAATGTTGCAAAGTTGGGTGGAGTACTTGTGGACTGGAAGGCAGGACGTAGGAATTTGTAAAATGATGGGGCAGGGAAGTGAGTGGTCCCTTTAAAAGATTATGTGTTTTTAGGTTTGGATTTAAAAAAAAGTCTGCAGGCAGCAGATGTACAGACAGTTCTTGAAATTGAAACCTTGTATCAAAGACTCTACTGTTAGCAGGCAAAGACAAAAGGTTTTTGAATTTGGAGATAGTAGGAACTGCAGATGCTGGAGAATCTGAGATAACAAAGTGTAGAGCTGGATGAACACAGCAGGCCAAGCAGCATCAGAGAAGCAGGAAGGCTGACGTTTCGGGCCT
>NC_063361.1:32609321-32634393 GCF_021869965.1 Rhincodon typus | reverse complement strand
AGCAGGCAAAGCAGCATTTTTACCAAGACAACAGGTTTTTGATTTTAACCAATTAATTTAAACAAGGCCCTGGATACCAAAATCCAATTAAATTTAAATCTGATGGTCTTGACAACCTAGGACCAATCCTATTGTAAGAAATTAATAGGTCGTCAAGAGTATAAAAGAAGAAGGCATTTGAAAATCAGTGTGAGAGCAACAGCTATCTAATAGTGTTAACAACCAGCAGCTCTAAAGACAAAAGGAAAAAAATCACTGGCCCTCACAGAAAACCATCATCTAAATAAAGGTATAGCAGCACTCTTAGCTAATATTCCTGATACAAGAATTTGATGGAGAAAGGTGTTCCTAACCGGAGGACAATGGAGAAGGCGAATAACATTCTGGAAGACTTATCCTGGCTGTATTTTTGAGAGATTAAGTTTTTTTTTCTTCAATTTGATTTATAAAGGTGGGACTCATATCTATTGGAACAACATACCATAAGAATTTTGTATTATTTGGGAATAGTTAGTAGTTAAGGGGGGGGGATTGTTTGATTTGTTAGTAGTTCTGTTAATTTGTTAACTGTTAAAAAGTTAGATAAATACATTGTTACTTGTTGATTGGGCAGTGACTGCCCAGAGTTCATTTATTTCACCTCTCCTTTATAATAGATTGGGAGGTGAGAGGCAGGTTATACCACTTTTCACATTTTCTTTAACAGATTATGAGGTGAGGCGAGCTTCCCTGGGGGTTTCGGTTTTAATTATCAGAGAGGTGTTGACCTCCCATCCATAATAGTGTCTTTTTTGTCTGCAAAATAATGCAATGGGATTTTTGTGTCTAACCTATAGGGTCATGGTTAAATTCAGTCTGATGTGCAGGACACCTTCAACATTACAGCAGCTCTTCAGTTCAGGTCTGTGATAGGGGGATTAGTGTGAATCATGTGTTCAAACCTCTGGATTGGAACTTGAATCCACACCCTTCTCATGTCTTATCGCAAAAGAGCAAGAGTTGAGCTAAGTGAATAACTGCTTCAAAGAGTCAGATTAGATGTGAAGGACCAAACAGCTTCCTTCCACATGGCGAGATTCTAAAGATTGGCGAAATCTTCCGAAACTTGAAATCGCTTGGGCTCTTTTTCTTCATTCGCTCATAGAAGAAGGTACCACTGGCTGAGCCAGCATTTATTGCCTGTTCTTAACTGGCCTGGAGAAGTTGCTGGTGTACTGTGTTCTTGAACTACTATAACCCATTGGGTGTAGGTACAGTCACAGAAAAGGGAGCTCCATATTTCTGATTGGGTGACAGTAACAGAACTGCACTTTGTCGAGTGCAAATCCAGTCGCTGAAAGGGTACAGCACACTCCAGCTCTAACCTGACCTCTGCTTTATACAACCTCAACTCACCTCAGTATATTAATACCCCACTTTCCTGGCGACGTAGTCCAGCATCCTATTAGATTTTGTAAACTGCCTTATCCGATTAACAGCAATGACTGCTCTGTTATACTCCAGTCCCTATTCGCATCTCTTTATGCTAACTATATTCCATTAATTTTGTATTTATATTGCATATTATTTCATCCAATAAGCAATACTTTGCCCTTGTTATTGTTAAATTCAATCTGCCATCTGTCTGACCAGCTGTATAACTGATCCAAATCCCAGTCCAAATCCTTGGCGACATCTTTGGTTTACATTTTTCTTCTTGCTTACTTTCAGAACCAAATCTAACAATCTCACAGTCGGCCTAAACAGGGAGAGTGTTAATTTAAATGAGAAAAATACCATTGGTTCACATTCTATCTCGGGAGGACAGTAGTTAACAGCCATTTTCCCCTCACTACAGCTCCCACTAAGTTCCAAGGGCCAATTTTAACATTCTCTGCTGGCAGCAAACAGAACAATAAAAGATCAGCTGTTATATACCACCATATATGATAGCCTGCACTGATTGTAGACTCAATATATTCTACATGACCCCTAGTATTATGTACCCAGATAGTAAATTATCCCTCCTGTTACATTACACAGTCTCTCAGCCTGAATTGCAAAGGTGAGGTTAAAGTGAGAATCCTTGACATTAAGGCCATATTAGACTGGGTGTAGCATCAAGAATCTCGAGCAAAACTGGTATCAATTTGTATCGGGGGGCAAGCTCTGCACTGGCTGGAGTCATAACTGGCACATGGGAAAATGGCTGTGGTGTTGGAGGTCTGTCGTCTCAGCTCTGGGACATCTCTTATGGGGTTCCTCAGGGTAGTGTCGTGGGCCCAACCATCTTCAGTTGCTTCAATGACCTTCCCTCCATCATAAGGTCAGAAGTTGGGATGTTCACCGATTATTGCACAATGTTCAGCACTATTCACGACTCCTCAGACACTGATAATGTCCATGTTCAAGTGCAGCAAAATCTGGACAATATCCAGGCTTTAGCAGACAAGTGACAAGTATCAATCATGCCACATAAATGCCAGGCTATGACCATCTCCGATAAGAAACAATCTAACCATCGCCCCTTGACATTCAATGGTGCGACCACCACTGAATTCCCCCACTATCAACATGGGATGAATTAAAAGGTTCACGAGAGCAGGTCAAAGGCTAGGAATACTGTAGTGAGTAACTCACCTCCTGACCACCCCAAAGCCTATCATCCTCTGCAAGGCACAAGTCAGGAGTGTGATGGAATATTCCCCACTTGCCTGCGTGGGTGCAGTCCCAACAACACTCAAGAAATTTGACATGATCCAGGACGAAACAGCCTGTTTGATTGTTACCATATCCACAGGCATCCACTACCTCCAACACTGACGCTCAGTAGCAGTAGTGTGTACTATCTAAAGGATGGTCTGCAGAAATTCACCAAAGATCCTCAGACAGCACCTTCCAAACCCAAGGCCACTTCCATCTAGAAGGACAGGGGCAGCAGATACATAAGAACACAAGCACATGCAAGTTCCCCCTAAAGCCATTCACCGTCCTGACTTGGAAATATATTGCTGTTCCTTCACCGTCGCGGGATCAAAATCCTGGAAATCCCTCTTTATGGGCATTGTGGGTCAACCCACAGCAGGTGGACTGCAGCAGTTCAAGAAGGCAGCTCGTCACCACCTTCTCAAGGGCAACTAGAAGATGGGCAATAAATGCTGGGCCAGTCAGAGACGCCCACATCCCACAAATGAATTTAAACAAAATTACACACACTCCTGTTACATGCCCAGCCTATTACGAACCCCTCCCATTATCTACACCCAGATTGTCACACAGCCCTCCCATTATATACCCAGACAGTTATACACCCTCCCATTACATGCCTATCCAGTTACATGCCCCACTTGTAATATGCTACCCACTGAACCAGTGTGAACACATATGAACCCTTTGGTCTCTTCTGTACAAACCCACTGTGCACTCAGTACTGCCAACTCTCCATGACTGACCTGGAGTCTCTAGGAATTCACGTGCAACTTCAGTGAAAACTCATAGGTTCGTCAAAAAGATTTCATTTGTCTTGTTCCTTGAACACTTCTTATTAAATTAAAACAAATTAAACATGGGCAACAATAGGTGTTTGGTGAATCATCCAATTGTGAAACAAACACAGAAATTGCTGGAGAAACTCAGCAGGTCTGGCAGTATCTGTGGAGAGAGAAAGAGGGTTAACATTTCAGGTCCTTTTTCTGAACTTCAGTGACTGGGCTACTAAGTTTCTCCAGCAATTTTTGTTTTAGTTTCAGATTTCCAGCATTTGCAGTTCTTTGTTTTATCCAAATTGAGAGATGAGTCTTTTTGCATTCTGATTGGTGAAGGAAAGCAGCCCAACCAATGACTGAAGCCTGGGGACAAGTCAAGTCATGTGGTGCAACACATGGCCTGGTGACGAGGGTGGGGGCACCAAGAGGCTATGGGGCCTACTGTGGTCACTTTATTTTTGTCCCTGTCCCCTGCCCTGATGAATATTTGTCCCTGATTCATGACTCTGGATTTTCACAGCTTTAATAAGAATGTGCTCATGCAGAACTTTGTCATAAGCCTCTGAAATCTCCAGGAAGTTAGAAGGCCATTCATTTATTTAACTTTGACTTATTTTATGGTGAAAAAGATCTGCTGTTTTCTTTGAAAGATGTTTGGTTTGATTATTTCAAGGTCAGCTAGCCGTATCCATCAGCTTAAAAACTCATATGCTCCACCACACAGGGTTGCACAGTTGCTGAGGTCTGTTGTCTCTAAGGAACACACACAGGGTTTTGTTAAAATCCTTTCCAAAGCCACAGCTTCCACCACCTGGAGGGGCGATGACAGCAAACACACGAGAAAAGCGCCACCTATATGGTTTTGCTGGGAACAACAAGGGGAGGCAGTGACAATGTCAATGGATGGTAATCCACAGGCCAATGTTCTGGGAACACGGGTTTGAATCCCACCATGGAAGATGGTGAAATTTGGAATTAAAAACTAATGACAGCTATGTAGTCAAGGCTATAAAAGCTCATCTGATGCTCTGAAGGAAAATCTGCCACCTTCACGTAATCTACATGTGACAAAGTCTAAAGTTATGAAACTGAATGCAGTACCCAGTTGGAGACCATGGCAAAATCAGTCCCCATTGATTGTGCAGAGTCCACCTTGCTCACAGCAGGAGTTTGTGCCAAATCTGGGGGGAGCTGTCTCACAGAGCAAAGGCAGTTATTCTCATCGGATCATACCTCACAAACAACAACCCAGACACCACCTTCACCATCCCAGAGGTGGTGTCACCGTGGTATCCAGTCAGGAGGGAGTTACACTGACAGTCCTGAACATTGGCGTCACAGTGGCTCAGTGGTTAGCACTGCTGCCTCACAGCGCCAGGGACCCGGGTTCAATTCCACCCTTGGATGACTGTCTGTGTGGAGTTTGCACATTCTCGCCGTGTCTGCGCGGGTTTCCTCCGGGTGGTCTGGTTTCCTCCCACAGTCCACAGATGTGCAGGCTAGGTGGATTGGCTAAATTACCCAAAAAGTGTTCAGGGATTTGTGCGTTAGGTGGGTTATAGGGGAATGGGTCTGGGTGGGTGCTCTGAGGGTCGGTGTGGGCTTGTTGGGCCGAAGGGCCCGTTTCCACACTGTAGGGATTCTATGGATTGACTCTGGACCTTATGAAGTCTCACAGCTTCAGGTCAAACATGGACAATGAATCCTCCTGCTGTTTTCAAATTACTTCAAATTCCCAGCTCCTTGTTTCATGATCAGTTCTCCTCCATGTTGAGCATAACTTGGAGAAAGCACTGTGGATGGTAAGGACACGGAATGTATTGTGGGTGGGAGACTTTAATGTACATCACCAGGAGTGTCTCAGTAGCACCACTCCTGACTGAGCTGGCTGATCATTAAAGGACATTGCTAGTAGACTGGGGCTGCAGCAGGTAGTGAAGAAACTAACAGGGTGGAAAAACATACTTGACCTCATCCTCCCCACCTGCCTGTCGCACATGCATCTGTCCATGTCAGTATTAGTGGGACTGGCCACCATACAAACATTGCAAAGACCATGTCCCATCCTCACAACTTTTTTCTATTCACTAGTGGGGCGTGGACATTGCTAGCTGAGCCAGCATTTATTGTCTGCCTCTACTTGCCCTTGAGAAGGTGGTGGTGAGCTGCCTTCTTGAACTGCTGTAGGCCACATGCTGTGGGTTGACCCACAGTGCTGTTCGGGAGGGAATTCCAGGATTTTGACCCAGCAACAGTGAAGGAACAATGATATATTTCCAAGTCAGGATGGTGAGTGGCTTGGAGGGGAACTTGCAGGGGGTGGTGTTCTCATGTATCTGCTGCCCTTGTCCTTCTAGATGGAAGTGATCATGGGTTTGGAAAGTGCTGTCCAAGGATCTTTGGTAAATTGAGCATACCTGTTATCATCAAGTTCTGAAGAAGGGTCACTGGACCTGAAATGTTAACTCTGATTTCTCTTCACAGATGCTGTCAGACCTGCTGGGCTTTTCCAGCAACTTCTGTTTTTGTTTCTGATTTACAGCTTCCGCAGTTCTTTTGGTTTTTATATTGTCATCGTGTTGCAATGTGCTACCACAGTGACAAATGGGTCAAACTTTGAACAGATTTAGCAACTCACAACTTTACATCCATGGAGGTGACTGGGGCTAACAGCAACAGCGGAATTGTATTGAACCATAATTTGTAAACTCACGGCCTGACAAATCCCCAACTCTATCGTTACCATCGAGTCAGGGGATCAACCCTGTTACATTGGACAGTGCAGGAGGACATGTCAGGACCAGCATCAGTCATATCTTAAAATGAGGTGTCAACCCGGTGATCCTACCATACCATACCTTGCATGCCAAACAGCATAAGCAGTAAGTGATATACTGGGCTGTGTGATTACACAACTGACAGATCGGGAATAAAGTCTTCTGTCTCATCACGTCCAGACGTAAACTGTTCTAGGTAATTAAACAACTCACTGGAGGAGCTGGCAGATCCACAGATATCTCCATCCTCAATGATGGAAGAGCCCAGCACATTGGTGCAGAAGGTAAGGCTGAATCATGTGTATCCATCTTCAGCCAGAAATGCCAAATGGATGATCCATCTTGGCCTCCTCCAGTGCTTCCCAACATCACAGATGCCAGTCTTCAGCCAATTCTCCATGTGATATCAAGAAATACTTGGAGGCATTGGATACTGCAAAGGCTATGGGCCCTGATGACATTCTAGTAATAGTACTGAAGACTTGTACTCCAGAACTCACTGGACCCCTAACCAAGCTCTTTCAGTATAGCTACAACACCAAAAAATCTGGAAAACTGCCTACATAGATCTTGCCCACAAAATGCAGGACAAATCCAATTCAGCCAATTACCATTTCTGAATCTCTCACTTTCAACAGCCTGGAACTTAACGTTGACCAGAAGCTGATGGGCCAGCCATAGAAGTACATTGCTAGCCTCTGACCTGATGCTGTAGCCAATCTGGTGGCAAGTAGCTTTCCTCCGGATTCCCTAAAGCCTGTCCACCATCAACAAGGCACACGTGAGCAATGTAATGGATGGGTTCAGCTCCAACACTCAAAAAGGTCAACATCAATGAGGATAAAGCAGCCCACTGAAAGGCATCTCATCCATCATGTTCAACATTCATTCCCTTCACCATTGATGCTCAGCAGCAGCAATGTGTGCCATCGACTAGATGAACTGCAGTAACCCACAAAGCCTCCTTCAGCAGCATTTTCCAAATCTGTGACCTTTACCACCTGAAGGACAAAGGCCGCACTTGCATGGGAACATCAATCTGCAAGTTCCCCCCTAAGCCGCTCACCATTCCGACCTGGAACTATATCACCGTTCCTTCACTATTTTTGGGTCAAAATCCTGGAACTTCCTTCCTGACATCATCGTGTGTCTACGACCCCACATGGACTGCAGCGGTTCAACAAGGCAGCTCACTACCACCTTCTCAAGGGCAATTGGGGATGGGCAATAAATTGTGACCTAGCCAGAGACACCCACATTCTATGGATGAATTAGAAGGTTCACACCAATGCGACTATATCAGCTAATACCTCATCAATTCTCAGTCAATATCCTGTTGGGGAATCTAGGACTAAGGAGACTGAAAATTAGAGCCAGATCTTTTAGGAGTGAAATTCTGAAACACTTCATGACATAAAATGATAGTAGAAATTTGAAATCTCTTCTACAAACCAAAATTGATGCCAGATCATTTGTAAATTTAAAATGTGAGATTGATAGAAGTTTCTTAATGAGACCTGTTGAGGAGTATGGGGCGAAGACAGGAGAAGTGTTGACATGAAAGGGTAGAATAACACTTCTGGAGAACTTTCATCATGTGGCTTCCAGAAGCTCATCACCTTCTCAAGGGCAGTTAATGATTAGCAATACATTACCATTCAAGACCCTATCAAGAACAAATTAAAACAAATGATGATCCCACAGAAATCTATATAACTTTATCAACTAGAAAGTGTTTTCTTCCATTGTAGTTTAGTACAATGAGTGACATTAATGGGGAGGTGATGGGGTGGTATTATTGCCTGGTATTAATCCAGAAACCCAGCTAATGATCTGGGGATCTTGGTTTGAATTCTGTGGCAGACGTTGGAATTTGAATTCAGTTTTTAAGAAAAATCGGGAATCAATTTACTGCTGACCATGAATCCATTGTGGATTGTCGGAAAAACCCAACTAGGACACTAATGTCCTTAAGGGATGGAAATCAGCCATCCTCATCTGGTCTGGCCTACATCTGACTCCAGACCCACAGCAATGTGGTTGACTCTTAGCTGCCCTCTGAAATGGCCTAGCAAGCCATTCAGTTGTACCAATCGCGACAAAGTCTCAAAGAAGTGTAACCAGACAGATCACTTGGCATCGACCTAGGTACCGGAAATGTCATGACAGAAACAGGCCTGTTGACCCTGCAAAGTCCTCCTCACTAACATCTGGGGGCTAGTGTCAAAATTGGGTCTCACAGATTAGTCAAGCAACAATAGTCATACTCACGGAATCATACCTTACAGACAATGTCCAAGACCAATCCTTTACGTTCGTCAGTACAATCCTATACCCAAAACCAGCAAAACCAGTGCAATATACAAAATAACATGCAAGGACTGTGAGAAACACTACATAGGCCAAACCAGAAGAAAACTGACAATAAGGATACACGAACATGAACTAGCCATCAAGAGACACAACCAATTCTCACTTGTCTCACTACACAAGGACAAAGGGGGACATGAATTTGACTGGGACAACACATCCATAATCGCAGAGGTAATAAGAACCACAGATGCTGGAGTCAGAGATAATACAGCGTGGAGCTGGAAAAACACAGCAGGGCAGGCAGCATGAGAGGAGCAGGAGGGTCCCAACCCAAAATGTCAGCTTTCCTGCTCCTCTCATGCTGCCTGGCCTGCTGTGTTTATCCAGCTCCATACCTCCATAACAGCACGAGCCAAACAGAGACAAGCCAGGGAATTCCTGGTGGCCTGGTATTCTAACCAGAACTCCATCAATAAACACATTGATTTAGACCCTGTGTACAAACCACTGAAAACAGAACCAGAAGTGGTACCAAACACCCCAACAAACTGAAGAACATAAATAACAAGTGGGACAGAACACCAACGCTTCACCGGAGGCACACTGACGATGTTACCTAGCAGGGCAATGAAACATCTACAATCAAACACAACAGCTCGGTGAGCAAGTCTACAACCTCATCCACAACCTGAGCTACAAATCTTCTCAAAAGCTTTAAATTCAATTCACTCCACGTGATATCAAGAAACGGTTGAAGACACTGGACACTGCAAAGACTGTGGGCCCTGACAACATTCTGGCAATAATGCTCCAGAACTTGCAGCAGTCCTAGCCAAGCTCTTCCAGTATAGTTACAATACTGATATCTGGAAAGTGTGGAAAACTGCACAGGTATATCCTGGGGGTTACCGTTGATCAGAAATTCAACTGAACTTGCCACATAAACACCATGGCCACAACAGTAGGTCAAAGGCTAGGAGTCTTGCAGCGCATAACTCACTTCCTGATTCTCCAAAGCCTTCCATCATCTACAAGCCACAAGTCAGGAGTGTGATGGAATATTCCCCACTTGCCTGGATAGGTGCAACTCCAACACTCAAGAAGCTTGACACCAAATGGGGCAAAGCAGCCCACTTGTTTGGCACCACATCCACAAGCATCCACTCCCTCCACCACTGACGCTCAGTAGCAGCAGTGTCTTCTGTCTACAAGATGCACTGCAGAAATTCACCAAAGATCTCAGACAACACCTTCAAAACCCATGACTAGAAGGACAAGGACACCAGATACATGGGAACACAGCCATCCTCAAGTACCCCTCCAAGGCACTCACCATCCTGACTTGGAAATATATCACCATTCCTTCGTTGTCGCTGGGTCAAAATGCTGGAATTCCCTCCCTAAAGGCATTGTGGGTCAACCCACAGCAGGTGGACTTCAGCGGTTCAAGAAGACAACTCGCCATCACCTTCCCAAGGACAACTAAAGACAGGCAATAAATGCTGGCAAGCCAGCAACGCCCACATCCCACAAATGAATTTAAAAATTTGCCCTCTTGTTTCGATACACACAGTGTGTAAATAGGAAGTGATCATGTTACTTGATCATTGGAATTTAAAGACCTCAAAAGGGCTAGGTTTCAAATTCTACATAATCAGAATAGATGGAAAATAGTTTGGTTTTGGGAATGCACAGGGACTGGAGTTGATACAATGGAAAATATTGGGAAATAAATTTTCAACAAATGAATCAGGCAGAAGAGTCTAGCCACGGGGGAGGTTTCCCTATTTCCTGGTTTGTTCTACTTATAAACCAGACAGGGCATAGTTTTCCTTCAAGTTATTTTAAGTATACCTAGTCTTTATTTTTGTTTATAGAGAGATCACTAGTGACACAGTCAGCATGGGGTTATTGTCTCCTCATGTCCTGGGAGGTACCACCTGCTTTTTCTTATTGATGTGATCCATAAGAAATTTCTGAACAGAGATAAAGTGTTACAACTGGAGAGTATACCAAGTCGATGTGCTACTGAAATTGCCAAGTGACCCTCTGGAGGGCCAGTTAGCTCAGTTTGCTGGTCAAAGAGTATATGGGTCAAATTAGATCCCTGTTAGAGCCAAGGTAGGCTCAGATTGCCTCCTCAGCTCAAAAAAAATGTCTCAACAGTTTGCCATGGTTCAGCAAATAATCAACAAGGACCTGCCTTTGGGCAGAGGATTGCAGAAGAGAACTCGAGGCAGATCCTTTGTGAATATGTATAAAATACAACCCAGGAACAGAAAATGTTCACTCAGTTGGTCCTTGCCTGTATATATAATCCACAACAGCCTCTTCCCACACCTCTGCACCTGAGCTCTCAATATATTATTGGGGAGGCAATGGTCTAACAGTATTATCATTGGACTGTTAATCTGGAAAACCAGATACAGTCGGTTCTGATATAACGCAATAGTTCTGTTCTTGTGCAAGAAATTGCGCAATAACCGCACCATTTAAACTAGTAGGACCAGAATCGTGATATAGCCAAGACGGGCGAGGAAAGTTCATGTTCTACAAATAGTTGTCTAAATTCTTCAATCGCATTAAAGCCAATTCGTGTTGAAGAAATACGCGTTACAGCAGAACTGACTGTAATGTTCTGGGGACTTGGGTTCAAATCCCACTATGGCAGATGGTAGAATTTGAATTCAATTAAAAAAAAAAATCTGGAATGAAGAGTTTAATGATGACCACGAATCCAATGTTGATTGTCTGGAAATACTCACCTGGTTCACTAATATTCTTTAGGGAAGGAAGCTGCCATCTTTACCTGGTCTGGCCCATGTGACTTCAGGCCCACAACAATGTGGTTGACTCTTGGCTGCCTTCAGGGCTATTAGGGATGGGGGGTAAATGTTGATCTGGCCAGCAATGTCCTCATTCCGTGAATGAATAAAAAAAAATCTATAATTTATCCCTCATGTGATTATCTAGTTTTCCCTTAAACAAATCTGTGCAATTCACCTCAGCTACTCTTGGTAACAATGGCCTCCACATGCTAAACATTCTACCAGTGGATTAGTTGCTCCTGGATGTATTAGCAGACATATTTGATTTATGGCCCTTCCACCAGTAGAATCATCCCCTTCAGATCCATCTCATCAGAATCATTTAAGAATTTGAAACACCTCCTCCCAGCAAAGCCACCTTCCAGTTTTCCCTTAGTTGAGGAAAGAACACCAGTCTGTCCAACTTTTCTAACAGTTTCAATCTCAGCTATTTACACTGACTCAACTTTCAGAGTTATCAGCTACTAACTACAGATGGGAAAACTGTACACTTACAGCATTGGGCTCTAAGTGAAGTAATAGCACACTGGATTTATGGCAGTGTTTAGAGAAACAGTTCCACTTGTGTTAGTTGTAACACCAAGTGATAAATGTTACACTCAATCATCAGGCCTGAAAATACCGTGCTCTCACTGGGTGAATGTTAATATAATCAAACTGAACAGTGAACAATCAGACCTGATTGAGCATGTAAAACAGCACCTACCAATGGGCCACCTCTGCTATCACTTTGAACAGCCAAGTGATTTACAAAATGACATAAAAAGCAACAAGTGGTAAAAGTGGAGTTAGCCAGAAACCCTAATCTATGAAATAAATTGGAATAGTTTGGTTGGATCGCATGAAAGTGGTTTCAGAGCAATTGGGAATGATGCCTGTCATTGGTCACTCAATGATTGATCATTGGAATTATTAGGAACAGATCACAACCATAAGAACCATAAATATAGCCATGCTCTGGTATGTAGACGGCACTCCTGATCATTTTCTAGTGATCCCAATGGATGCTGTTTCAGTTTCAACCATGATGACTCCTATGGTTAACCAGGAAGTCAACAGTTAGGAGCTGGGCTTACACCTGAAAGCTGGCCACCTGGACAAAGTACAAAGAGGTTTGGCCTAGAAAACCAAAGAAAGGGGAGAAAATGCGCTGGGAAGTGAGACAAGTGTAGCTATGTCAGTGCAGACTCGATGGGCCACAGGGCCTCTTCTGTGCCCTAGGACTCTAAAATAATTTCCACTAATCTCTAACTTTGACATTATCTGTAAGACCTGGTTCTATTCTTAGGTGTGGAGCTGGATGAACACATCAGGTCAAGCAGCATCAGAGGAGCAGGAAAGCTGACGTTTCGGGTCTGGACCCTTCTTCAGAAATTCACCTGCCCTAATGAGGAACCTTGGATATATTTTAGGATCTGAAAGATGCTCTAAACTGCGGTTAGGAAGAATTCCAAATGTTCTCTTGCCTTGTTATATGCTTTTAGCTTTTTTGTTTACATACATGAAACACAACTTTGGGCACCAAAGAAATGATAAATCATGAGGTAAAGCTCAGGACCATTATCTAGACCTTGGGACTTATATTGCTGCACACAATTCTCTTGGGCTTAATGTCTGTCTTCGATAATATATAGAGGTCACTGTTGTTTGTATGAGTGGGTGGAGTGTTGTAAATTTTCCTGTTTATTTTAAGTGCTTGTACAATTGAGATGACAATTTCCAAAGACAGATTGTAGTTGCATCACAGAGTGAGATGTCAGGTTTTTCAAAGTTCTGGTGGAACAGTTTAGCACTTCTACGTAATATTGCAAGAGGCACCACTGATGAAGAGAATGATTTTAACACTGTGCTACTGGTAGAAATTGGACTGTTATCAATCATGTACACAATGCAGCAATTATGCAGTCACAATATATCAAGATTGTATCACTTAATTGATCACCCACCTCAAACCGTCTCAAACTGTAATGCACAACACAGTTGCCAGATAAATTCTTCAACAAATGTCCGAGAGGGAAAGACCAGTAGCACTGAACCAGTACAAGACAGTGCCTACAATATAAACAAGACACCTCTGTGCATTGTGGTGGGATGTGGGCAGAGTGCAATGATATTTTAAAATTCATTTTGAGGGATGTGGGCGTCGCTGGCTGGCCAGCATTTATTGCCCGTCCCTAGTTGCCCTTGAGAAGGTGGTGATGAGCTGCCTTCTTGAATCGCTGCAGTCGACCCACAATGCTGTTAGGGAGGGAATTCTGCATTTTGACGCAGCGACAGTGAAGGAACAGTGATATATTTCCAAGTCAGGATGGTGAGTGGCTTTGAGGGGAACTCGAAGATGTATCTGCTGCCCTTGTCTTTGTAGGTGGAAATGGTCGTGGGTTTTGAATGTGGTGTCTGAGGATCTTTGGTGAATTTCTGCAGTGCATCTTGTAGATGGTACACACTGCTGCTACTGAGCATTGGTGGTGGAGGGAGTGAATACTTTCATAGTAGCATAGTAGATAGTAGCAGCAGTGTGCACCAAGTGTCGGTGGTGGAGGGAATGGAAGTTTGTGGACGTAGTGCCAATCACGTGGGCTGCTTTGTCCTGGATGGTGTCAAGTCTCAAGTGTTGCTGGGGCTGCACTCATCCAGCCGATGGGGAGTATTCCATCACACTCCTGACTTGTGCCTTGAAGATGGCGGACAGGCTTTGAGGATTCAAGAGGTGAAATACTTGCCGCAGTATTCCTAGCTTCTGACTTGCTCTTGTAGCCACTGTGTTTATGTGGTGAATACAGTTGAGTTTCTGATCAATGATAACCCCCAGGATGTTGCTAGGGGGGGACAGTCATAAAAATTTTAAAAAGGAACAGATGCCGAATCCTGGAAGAAAAGGTTGTTATAAGTAGAGTGAAAAAGCTGGATTTTGAGAAGGTTTTTAAAGACAATGGGTTCAAGGTGGGAATGGCAGCAAGTCAGAGTCACATGGCTGAAGGCACTAGCTGCAGCCGGGAGAGGAGGAAAGGAAGGCAGCACAGGAGGCTGAATTTAGCAGGATCAAACATTGCAGGGGGCAGGATTTAAGAAGGAGAATCATGAGCAAAGGATTGGGAAAGATCATGAAATTCAATGACTTTGAGAGACCAGGGAACAATTTGAAGGAGATGAAGACGGGTGGGAGGAGGTCCCTGTGGAGTACAGATGTTGGAATGGGTAAATTGGATTTGGTGTGTAAATAACCATTGTGCAATTCCAGTGACTGTATTATGAAGAATTGAATTCACATAGTGGGGTCATTAGTCTCTTGGAAATGCATCTCAGCATATACATACAATAAGTTAATTAAAAGTAATGGTACTTCAAATCAGAGAGACTCTGATAAGAGTTTCTGAGGAAAGAAAACCTCTTATACAGCAATTGCAGAGATTGCACATAACCTGAAGAAATGATTAAATATACAACAGAGCAGTTAATACATGACAGAGAGAGACTAGTTATTGCTGCCAGCTACTCAGCTCATCAGACTATCTCAATCCCTGTCACTGGGTTGTTGTGCATTTCCAACATTTTCCAATTTCTAGTTTTCCTGTTTTACTTCCAGGCTTAATATCCCCACGTAACTAAATAAAAACCGAAAGAACTGGGGATGTTGTAAAACAGGAACAAAAACAGAAGTTGCTGGAAAAGCTCAGCAGGTCTGTGAAGAAAAAAAATCAGATTTAACATTTTGGGTCCGGTGATGCTTCCTCAGAACTTCCTCCTGACTTTTTCTTCACAGATGCTGCCAGACCTGCTGAGCTTTTCCAGTTTTTATCCCCACCTTACTCCTCTTCCCACCCCATGGGTTAATCGATAATCTCTGAGGCTCCCTGGTTACTTGCTGTTAAGCTTGTCATTTGTATCCAAGCTGTCAGGGCACACACTCTGCAGTGCCTTTGGCATGGCTGTGATGTTTCTGATGGCCCACAACCATTACAAGTCTCTGCGCTCTTCCATTTCAGGCCTCCCACGCATCCATGATCGCTGTCATTCTACCACTGGCTGCTGTATCATGAGCCTCCATCGTCCTTTTTCTTTGTCTTCCCTCTTTACTCCTCTCCCCTTCCCTCTTTTACAACTCTCCTTAAAACCTGCCTCTTTGGCCAAGCATTTATTGGTTGCCATAATATCTCCTGATATTGAGTTTGAGGGTGATGCATTTTTATTAATTAAGGATGAGGTTGCAGATCAGTCAAGGTGTCACTGAATGATGGAACAGGTTTGAGGGGCTGATTGGTCTCCTCCTGTTCCTAATGTGACTCAGTGTCTTTGCTCCTATGAAGCACCTTTGGGTGTTTTATTATATTTTACTGGAATAGGCTTAATAGACCAGCTGCTGCTCTTTTCCTTTCCAACAATTTTATCTGTTCACATGTTAAAGACACTACATAAATGAAACTTGTTGCTTTGAAGGAAACGTGTTCTTTCCACCTGAGGCTGTTAGATGAGGAATGTAAATTGGCCACGTAAACAGTGATGAATTTTGCAGCTGCTTCATTTTTTTTTAGCTACGAGCTGCAATGACATCCGCATCTCATCATTTCTTTTTTCAGTGACAACCCAGCCAACAGGAAAAGGAGCTGTCATTTTCACAGGGCAGTCTGCAACATTCAGAGGACATATAACATAGAATCCCTACAGTGTGGAAACCAGGCCATTCGGCCTAAAAGGTCCACACTGGCTCTCCAAAGAGCATCCTACCCAGACCCATCCTTCTACCTATCCCTGCAAACCTGCATTTCCCAAGGCTAACCCACCTAGCCTACACATCCCTGAACACAATGGGCAATTTCCCACAATCAACCCACCTAACTTGCAAATCTTTGGACTGTGGGAGGAAACCCACACAGACACGGGGAGAATGTACAAATTCCACACAGACAGTTGCCGGAGGGTGGAATTAAATCCGGATTCCTGGCAATGTGAAGCAGTAGTGCCAACCACTGAGCCACTGTGACGCTACAAAAAGATATCTTATAAGATATAGTTCCTTTGCCCAAATTGTCCAGAAGAGAAAGGAACAGACAGTTACACTGATGAGATTTGAGGAAGAAAGATAGGAGAGGGAACATAAAATTCAACCTGAGCCAGTTGGGCTGAATGGCCTATATCTGTGTTTAACTTGAGCATAATATACTGTCAATACCAGGTTCAATCCCTAGTCCACGCTGAGTCTCATCCATAAACAGTGTGAGTGCTATGTTTAGCCTTCACGTCCCAAGGCTATGAAGAGAATCAGCTGATAAAAGCCCCTATTGAGTCTTATGAATGTTGATGCTTGGAATTGACTGTGATAGCTTACCATTGTTGAGTAGCCTCTCAGTACCCATTACCTACAAAGTTGAGCAAAGTGCTACAATGTGACTGAAGATCTTTTTAGAATTGGGAGAGTGCAAAAAAAAAACACTTTCACTTCCAATCTGACCAGAAAGATTTTGTCATCTTGAAGAGTTTAGTCAGGTGTAGCTAATGGAATAAATGTCATGGGGCTGATGACATTAGAAAGACATGGAAGATTGAGATGATGGAGAGATTAGTTAAAAATTCTAAATCTGAGGGACTCATAGATGGGATGGGGTGATACTGGGACTAAAAGGGGTTAGGTTATAAGGACAGATTGCATAAACATGGCTTGTTTTTCTGTGAGTATTGACAATTCAGGGTGATCTTACTGAGTGCTCAAGATGATGAAAAGGTTAAATAGGGTAGATGGAGAGAAATTAGTTCCTCTGATGAAGGCAGTCCAGAACAAAGGGCACCACGTTAAAATTAAAACCAGACCATTCGTGAATGATGTCAACAAGAATTTCCTCACTTAAAAAGATAATGAAATCTGGAACTCGCCAAAAAAAAAGAGCTGATGGTGTTGGAGGACATTTGGAAATTTCAAACACAAGATGTAGATGATATACAATGTTATTAAAGATTGTTGAGGATAAATGGAGAGGAGATACAGATCAATCACAATCTAACTGAAAGGTAGAACAGATTCAATGGTCTACCCCTGTTCCTGCATTCCTATATTCCTTGCTGATCTTAGTAGGTAATCCACTTTTCTGGTATTTCTTTCTAAAACAACTCTTCTAATAGTGATATAACTGGGAGATAGAAGAATATGAATGATCTCACAAAGTTTCAGACTTTTTTTAACCCAGTCTCTGTCACAGATAAGTCCCTAGCTCTGGAAGACAATGCTTGTCATTTTGTGGTATCCCTGGTGATGTAATTCAGCATTTATTGAACACAATAAGTTAAAATGGCTAATCAAAAAACGCATTGCCTAAAAAGACCAAATTAGTCTTCTAATTGTTCCAGTCATCGATTGGTGGATAATGTGGGTAATTTGTTTGTCAGCAGCCTTTAACAGAGAAGCAGAAATGAAAGCTTCATTACGCAGGAACAAAGCTAAAATTTACACAGCTGCTTCACTCCATACAATCCACACTTCACAGTGTTACAAAACTTCATTAAAAATCTCCCAAATGTTATACTGCAACCAGGGCACAAGCTGCAACTGTCAACATTGTCTCAGTAGACAGTAGACTTGGCCCCTGTCAAAGGGTCATGGATTCAAGCACACTTAAACACAAAATCTAGACTGATGTTCCAGTGTAAAATCATAGAGTCACACTGCACAGAAACAGACCCTTCGGTCTAACCAGACCATGCTGACCACAATCCTAAACTCAACTCGTCCCACCTACCTGCGCTTGGCCCATATCACTCCAAACATTTCTTATTCATGAGCTTATCTAAATGTTTTTTAAACATTGTAACTGCACCCACATCCACCACTTCCTATAGAAGTTCATTCCAAACACGAACCACTCTCTGTAAAAAAAAAGATTGCTCTTCATATCTTTTTTAAATTTTCTCCCCTTACCTTAACAATATGCCCCCAGTCTTGAAATCCCCCACCCTAGGGAAAAATTGCCTGCCATTCACCTTATCTATACATATAATATGTATTTCACAGAGTGCTACCCTGTCAGAAGAGCTGAATTTTGGGTACAACATTAAATGCCTGCATTTTCGGAGATTCATCAACGATCCTGTGGAGCTATTTTGAAGAAGCAGTGTTCTCCCTGGTGTCCTGTGCCAATGTTTATCTCTCAACCAACATAACCAAATTTAATTATTGCTAATTTCCATATTACTGTTTGTAAGAGTTTGTTATACACAACTTGACAACTGTCTTTCTCACATTACAACAGTGACTAGACTCCTGAAAAGTAATTCATTTACCGTAAGGAGCTTTGGGACATCCTGAAGTTGTGAAAAGCATGATATAAATGTAATTCTTTCAGTCTTTGGTATCTTTATTATTGATAGAAAAAATATTATCAATCAAATTAATTAACCCTCAAGCTGCCAGCTGTATTTGGATCCATTGTAACACAAACTAGCGCATACAATTTGGTGGTGGAAACTGAAATTTCAGTAACAGATCTATCACTGAAATATTAACAAACTACTACACTGAATACGAAAATTAAATACAAACTTAAATGCTGAAGAACTTGTTCAGCATATTTAGATACATGCTCATCAGAAGGTTGCAAGCTCAATTTGTATTCCAAGAGTTGATCTGATCTAAACTGAGGTTCAGTGTAATACAGACGCTGTGCTGCCTTTCAGGCAGGAAAATTAATTATCTCCAGATAGATGTTCAAAAAGATCCCAAAAAGGAACGTGAAAGGCAGCAATGTCTGCCCAATATATCCTAGCCAATGTTTATTCCCTTATCCAGCACTGATGGTTAATGTGATTTGAAAACGGAAAGCTCTGGCAGAGCACTCGACAAGCCAGGTGATACCCAATGGAGAGAGACAGCCTTAACCTCAGTTTGGAGAACGTTCCTCAGAAGTGGAAATTTATCTCCTTAACTTTTCATTTGAGACCTTGCTGTTCGTATCGGAGTTACACCACAAAACTAGATACATTTTGAAATAAATGTACTATGAACACTTTGGGAGTCAGTGCTTGATAAGGCTTTGTGCAAATCATAGAATCCCCACAGTTGAGAAACAGGCCATCCTTCACAAGTCAACACCATCTCTCCCGAAGAGCATCCCAAACAGACCCATCCTCACACCCTATCCATGTAATCCTGCATTTCCCATGGCCATGGCCCTCACATCCCCAGATACTATGGGCAACCAACCACAGCTGGTACACCTATCCTGCACATCTTTGGACTGTGGGAGGAAACGGAGCACCCGGAGGAAACCCACGCAGACGTGAGGAGAATGTACAAACTCCATACAGACAGTCACCCGAGGGTGGAATTGAACCTGGGTCCCTGGTGCTGTGAGGCAGCTGTACTAACCAATGAGCCACCGTGCCGTCCGTAAATGTATGTTCCTTCTCACAAACAAGCTTACAGATTAGAAAAGTTTAATGCTTTTGACAATATGATACCACTGATCCATTAAGCCTATTCTGAAGAGCACCATCAGGTTCCTAACTGCTATTCCAGAACCAATAGTTAGTCCTCAAGTCATAGAACTCTATAGCACAGGAAAAGGCATATCAGCTCATTCAGACTGTAACCGGTTAAAAATAACCACCTAACTATTCAAATCCCATTCTTCAGCACTTGGCCTACAGCATTGTATGCCTTGGAATATATCCTGCTCCGATAGATCTTGGGTCATGGCCGATGTCAAAATGGGGTCACAATTGGAAAAGATGTGTGTGGGCAGCACTGGAAGAAGGTGATGTGACATGCCTTTCTAAAATAGAACTACCATATTTTCTAATTGTAAATCTGCTCCACATTCTAATTCTTTTTGTATTAATTCATGGGATATGGTTGTCAACAGCTTGGCCAGCATTTATTGCCTGTCCCAAGTTGCCTTGAGAAAGTGGTAGTGAGCTGCCTTCTTGAACCACGACAGTCCATGTTCTGTAGGGTGACCCACAATGCCCTTAGGGAGGGAATTCCAGGATTTTGACCCAGTGGCAGTTATATATTACCAAGTCAGGATGGGGAGTGGCTTGGAGACGATCCTGCAAGTGGTGGAGTTCCCATGTATCTGTTGCCCTTGCCATTTTAGGTGGGTTTGGAAGGTGCAGTCTAAGGAACCTTCATGAATTTCTGCAGTGTACCGTGTAGATGGGACAGCGTGCTGCTACTGAGAGTCGGTGTGGAGAGAGTGAATGTTTGTGGATGTGCTACCAATTAAGTGATGTAAAATATTGCCTAAACTTAATCTCTCCATTTGACATCTTAATGTTCTGCTGTGTTCACTTGAATCCAGTGACAAGTATAAGTAATCAAATCTCCACGTTGGAAATGGTCAGGAGTTGGAGGAACCAGTTCCAGTTTTCTATCCCGTGTTTACTGACTGGCAACAGCTTCCGATCTGCTAATACATTGATTTCAACGTTTTCAAATCCCTCCATAGCCCTAGCTCTTCCTTAGCAGTAGTCCCCTCCATACCAACAAACCTTTGTAATCTTTGTGCTTATCCAATTCCAGCCCTTTGCACATCCTCATTTGTTTCACTCCACCAGTGACAGCCATGCTGACACATCACGCTCCAAGCTTTGGATTTCCCTGCTTAAAGCTCAATGCCTCTCTAAGACCCTCTCCTCCTTGGAACTTACTCCTCTAACCCAATTTTGGGTCATGTGTGCTAATATCTCCTCATCCCAGTGCTTGCCCAGCCTTTTCCAATTGGCAGTGACCCAGATCTGTAGGAGCTGGACTGGGAGATCATGGAGAAGGTTGGAGGGATCTGTGAGAGTGGAGGTGGGGCATTGTTACATAGTTTTTGGGTTGCGTCCACTTTTTTTGAATAACTCCAACGTTTTGGCAGCTGTTAACCCTCAGTCAGTGTCCACAGCAGCTACTGCTGCCTCAGAACCTGTAACGCCAAAATGCTAGCTGGGTCGCAACCCACAGTTTCGAAGGCTTTTCCTTCTGTGGTTAGGTGTCCAATTCTCTTTGATAATTGCTCTTGTGAAGCCTTGGGATATTTTATTATCTTAAAAAGGTCTATATAAATGTAAGTCGTTTTGGTTTTTTTTTTGTTGTTTCTCCAGGATATGTGAACACTCTCTGGAAAACACCTTACCTGTCGGTCAGAATATTGTCGGGTATGGCACCATAATTACAACAGCCTTGGCTCAGGAACTTTAGCAGATTCACTAGGGCAGTCTCTGGGTGAAAATTGTGGTGCGTATTACAATTTGCTACTAAAATGTTTGGAAAGTAATTGGAGGAATGGCTGATTAGGGAAGAAATGGAAATTTTGAAGAGGTACAGGTAGTAAAGACCGAATGAAACACCAGCTTTCGCTAATAGGACCATTAAAGAATCACATCTAAACAACAATGGATAATATAGTATGTGAAGTTAAATAGTAAATTCCAGCATTTCATACCAAAGACTGATAATATCTGTTAGCCAGGAATCACTGATAGAGCATTTAATCAATGGATTTAAGGAATGGTATGTATTAATGGGCCTTCCCAATTCCAGAGATCCTACTGTCTTTTGATTCATGAAAAGAACTTGATCTTTTCCAATTGATGGATAAAGGGAAGAAGGGACGTCTTTTATCCCTCTGAACTCAAATTTGATTTCTCTTTTACTTTGAATTTTAAAACTCATTTGAAATTCAAGCTAATGCAGCCATCTTTACTATCATGGGACATCCCAAAGCACAGTGGCTCAGTGGTTAGCATTGCTGCCTCTCTGTGCCAGGGACCCAGGTTCGATTCCACCCTCAGTGTGGAGTTTGCACGTTCTCCCCGTGTCTGCGTAGGTTTCCTCCGGGTGCTCCGGTTTCCTCCTACATACCAAAGATGTGCAGGCTAGGTGGCTTGGCCATGCTAAACTACCCATAGTGTCCAGGGATGTTTGGGTTAGACATGGGGAAATGCAGGGGTCGGGGAATGAGTCAGAGTGGGAAACTTTTCGGAGGGGTGGTGTGGACTTGTTGGGCCAAATGGCCTGTTTCTGCACTGTAGGGATTCTATGGTTAATTCATTTCTTTTATGTTCACTTGTAGGACATGGGTATCGCTGGCTGGGCTAGTATTTATTGTCCATCCTTAGTTGCTCCTTGAGAAGGTGGTAGTGAGCTGCTTTATTGAACAGCTGCAGTCCATGTGCTGTAGGTTGACCCACTGCTATGGATCAGACCAGATCCCCTCAAAATATTTTGAGAAGGTAGCCTAAAACCTAACATTTTCTTATTTTAAAGGTAAATGTGAAGGGCCGTGTTCTAGATATTAAGCAATTTATTTAAACACTACAGTTAAAAGTGTTGCTGAACGAAGAGACTTTGGGGTGCAGGTTCATAGTTCTTTGAAAGTGGAGTTGAAAGTTTGGTACGCTGGTCTTTATTGGTCAGTACTTTGAGTGTAGGAGTTGGGAGGTCATGTTGAGGCTGTACAGGATATTGGTTAGGCCGCTTTTGGAGTACTGTGTTCAATTCTGGTCTCCCTGCTATAGGAAGAATGTTGTGAAATTTGAAAGAGTTCAGAAAAGATTTACAAGAATATTGTCAGATTTGGAGGATATGGGCTATAGGGAGAAGCTGAATAGAACATAGAATTGTACAGCACAGGAATGGGCCCTTCAGCCCACGATGTTGTGCCAAACATGACACCAAATGAAACTAATCCCTTCTGTCTGCCCTTGGTCCATATCCTTCCATTTCTGTAAATTCATGTGCTCATCCAAAAGTCCCTTAAATGCTCTTATTGTATCTGCCCTCATCTCCACCCCTTGCAGTGCGTTCCACTCTGTATAAAAAAGTTCCCCTCACATCCCCTTTGAACTTTCCCCCTCTAACCTTAAATGTCTGTCCCCTGGTATTAGACATTTCAACTCTGGAAAAAAGATTCTGACCATCAACCCTATCTATGCATCTCATAATTTGACAGAATTCTAGAAAGTCTCCCCTTAGCCCCCACCATTCAAGAGAAAACAACCTGAGTTTTTCTAGCCTCTCCTTATACTTTATACCCTCTAATCCAGGCAGCTTCCTGGTAAAACTCTTTTGCATCCTCTTCAGAGCCTCCACATCCTTCCTGTAATATGGTGACCAGAGCTGAACACAGTACTTTAAGTGTGGCCTAACCAAAGTCTTATAAAGCTGTAACATGACATCTTGTACTCAATCCCCCAACCAATAAAGGTAAGCAAGCCATATGCCTTCTTTACCACCGTATCTACTTGTGTGGCCACTTTCAGGGAGCTATGGACTTGAACCCCAAGATCCTTCTGTACATCAATGCTGTTCAGGGTCCTGCCATTAACTGTACACTTTTCCTTAATATTTGATCTCCCAAAGTCCAGCACCTCACATTCACCCAGATTAAACTCCATCTGCCATTTCTCCACCTATATCTGCAACTCATCCATATCCAGCTGTATCCTTTGACAACCTTCTACACTATCCACAACTCCACTGATCTTTGTATTGTCTGTCATAGACTAGGGCTATTTTCCCTGGAGAGTCAGAGGCTAACGGGTGAGCTTATAGAGGTTTATAAAATCATGAGGGGCATGGAAAGGGTGAATAGCCAAGATCTTTACCCTGGGGTGGGGGAGTCCAGAACTAGAAGGCACGGGTTTGAAGGGAGATGGGAAAGATTTAAAAGGGACCTATGGGGCAACTTTTTTGTGCAAAGGGTGGTGCATGTATGCATTGAGCTGACGAAGGAATGGGAGGAGGCTGGTACAATTACATGGGTAAATGAATAGGAAGAGTTTAGAGGGGATATGGGCAAAATGTTGGCAAATGGGACTAGATTTATTTAGGATATCTAGTTGACATGGAACAGATGGACTAAAGGGTCTGTTTCCAAGCTGTACAGTTCTATGACCCTGAAAGAAGAACTTAGAATAACTTTACTCTATTGGAAAACTTAACCAAGCAATTGATACAGTATCTATTACTAATTAACTGTTCCAATATAGTAACATTCATAAACACACCCCTTGGCAAAAAGGAAAATTCAGAAAAATAGATCTCGCAAGTAACCCAGCAGCAGAGAGAAGCCCCGCTTCTAACAGTAACTGAAAGAAGACAAAGATACCTTCAACTTCTTCACATCCACAATAGCAACTGCTTGAAGCTAAACCTAAAAACTAAAACAAAACTATAAAGCCTGGTCTGTGAGAGCTGGCCACACCCAGCCAGGCTGCCTCCATTGTTCCAACTTTTAAAAAACCCAAGGCCTCACAAGCTTTTACTTTTTTTTTTTATAGACAGCTTCACATCTTTCCTTTAATCTCTCTTTAAAAAGTCAGGATAAAATAACCTCTTAAAGCCATAGCATTATGATACTCACAGTACCCTAATGGAAGGAATTCTGGGATTTTGGCCCAGTGACAGTGAAGGTACAGTGATATTTTATCCCATCAGGATGGTGAGTGGCTCAGTGGGAAACTTGCAGATGATGGTGTTCCCATTAATCTGCTGCCTTTGTCCTTCTACATGGAAGTGGTTGTGGGTTTGGAAGGTGCTGTCTATGGACCTTTGGTGGATTTCTGCAGTGCATCTTGTACACAGAACACATTGCTGCTACTGAGCATCGATGGTGGAGGGAGTGGATGCTTGTGGATGTGGTGCCAATCAAGCGGGCTGCTTTGTCCTGGATGGTGTCAAGCTTCTTGAGTGTTGTTGGGGCTGCGCTCATCCAGG
>NC_063361.1:32591878-32609221 GCF_021869965.1 Rhincodon typus | reverse complement strand
ATATCAAGGGAAAGTGGTTAAATTGTATTTAATTGCCTGGCATTTATGTGGTGTGAATGTTACTTGCCACTTTCATCCCAAGCCTGGATATGATCCAGGTTTTGGTGCATTCAGATATGGACAACTTTAGTACCTAAAGTATTGTGCCTGAATGGTGCAACCATCAATGAACATCCCCAATTCTGAACTTCACACTTCCTGACTCCAAGCATGACTGCCCAACCTCCTCCTTTATCTGGGCATATTTGCATCCAACTTTGGTTAATATAGGGTGTATACATTATTGGGCGTTGCTCTCCATTGGACCATGTATGACCAAATACTACTCTGATGCCATGTGAAAAGGCATTGAATGTCAATACCAGATCTCACTTGGGATCATAGTGTGCCAACACCTGAGAGGATGATAGCTGTTTCTTCAGTTCTCTGAAAGCTATGGCTTGTCTATGGGACCATTGCCATGCCTGGCCTTTTTTTTTAAGAAAGAGTTGGGAGTCCTTGATACTGATCCAGTTCCCTCAGAGCCAGCTCTCAGAGTGAACAAAATCTCTGACATGCCTGTTCTTATCTGTCAGCCAATGGCTTCCTGATTGGACCAGATTAACAGCCTCAATTAGGGAACTCATATTATAATAGATCCACGTGGCTGACCTCATTCCATCTCATATTGCTTTATGATGAACAGCCGTTGCTGAAATGTAGAAAACACAGCAGACAATTTGCGAACATCAAGCTCCCACAAACAGTACAGTAATAATATTGACAAACCTGGGAACAAGATTAGGCCACCCAGCCCTTTCAGCCTGTTCCTCCATTCAATAACATCATTGTTGTTATGAATTAAACCTACATTCTTGTATACCTCAGATAATCTTTCACCCCCTAGCTAACAAGAACCTATCTACCTCTGCCTTAAAAATATTGAAAACATTTGCAACCATTGCTTTTTGAGGAAGGAATTTCCAAACGCTCTCTACCCTCAGAGAAAAAAATGTCCTCATCTCAGTCTTAAATGGGCAAAGCCTTATTTTTACTTTATGACCCCTAGTTCTAGATTCCCCCAAAAAAAAAAGGAAACATCCTTTCAATATGCATCCAATCTAATACTCTCAGGATCTTGTACGTTCCAATTGGAACTACTGAACCATAGAAATCATGTAAATTCGGCCTATTTTGTCCACGCCAACTAAAGACATCCAGACGCCCTTTCTAATCCCATCTTTCTGCACACGCCCCATAGCCTTGCAGCTTACAGCACTTAAGGTGCGGACATAGGTATATTTTGAAAGAGTTTAGGGTCTTTGCCTCCACCACCAACTCAGGCAGTGAATTCCAGTCACACATCACCCTCTGTGTAAAAAAAGATTTTCCTCACAACCCCTCTAATCCTTCTGCCACTTAGTTTGAATCTACGACCCCTGGTTTTTGAACTCTCCGTCGAGAGAAACAGATTCCTCCCATCTATTTTATCTGTACCCTTCAATTTTATTTACACCTCAAACACGTCGCCCCTCGGCCTTCCCTGTTCCAAGGTAAACAACCCTGACCTCTCCAGTCTCTCCTCATAGCTACAATTCTCCAGCCCCGGCAACATTCTCGCAAATCTTCTCTGCACTCAGCATCCTTCCTGTGATGTGATGACCAGAACTGCACACAGTCCTCCAGTGTGGCTTCAATAGTGTCACCTCAGACTCTTCTAAGGACTGGCCATTTGTTTTAGTGATTTGTGGAATTAACAGTGAGCAGAAAACCAAGAGAAGATCCCACTCTTTTTTAAATTGTGCTGTTGCAATGTTTATATCCACCCAAGACAATACTTCTACATCTAAAAGGATCAACTGAAATTATAGGCTTGAATTTCCACAGCAGGGCTTGAGCCCATGATGATTGAACTCAGAGGCAAGGGTGCTACTGATCCATGGCTAATGCTGACACTGCCCCTGAAACATATTCTCAGGAGAAGATAGGGCAGAAGCACACGTTCCATGCTTGCCTCAGTTATTGCTGTCCTCCATTCATTTAGAGGGGCTGTCCCATTGACCTCCTCCCCAGCACATTCTTTAATTGCTAATGCTTCAAGTGTGAATGCTACAAAGCAAAAAAAAGTCTGTAAATATTTTATGTACGGGACATATAAATGTGCAGTGCAGGCAGATTTTATCTTAGCACTTTGCACAGCCTCTTGTAATTATTGACTGTGCTGCACAACTGACAGTGCAATATGACAAGCAAGATGTGTTATCTGAAATAAATTGTCTATGTGATGAATGTCTTTCTTTCCTTCAAATTTTATTCAGTAGCTTTTCCGTGATAGTCAAGGTAAATTTACTGTGATGAAATCTGTTCTGCACATTGCTGGGATCCACAGGGACCTCACCTTGGAAATAATGGCTCGGGTGTTCACAATTTCCTAAATTGTAATAGCTGTGACTGCCACTATCCACTGAAAGTAATTTCAGCGCTGTCACCTCCAGGTTTGTAGTACCATCAACAACATACTCATTGATGAAGATTGGGGGTGTTGGGGTTTGGGAGTAGTTATAATAACACAAACCAGCAGAGCATTGATTTGTTTGGGTTAACCACTCATTTCACACCAGAGATTTAAATCATGATCACCTCCTAACCCTTTCTGACCCAACGCTTTAGGGTAAAGTTGCCTCCATTTTATCTCCAGGTCACAAATCATCATTGTCTTCCTAAGTCTTTATTTCCACTCTGCTCTTCAGACATCTTACTGACCCTTGAAACAAAGTGAAATAGGAGCAGGAGTAGGCCATTAGGCCCATCAAGCCTGTTCTGCCATTCCTTATGATTATGGCTGACCGTCCAATTCAGTCCCCTGTTCCCGCTTTCTCCCCCATACTGTCTCAGGCCTAAAGAACTATATCTAACTCCTTGAAAACATTCAGTGTTTTGGCCACAACTGATTTTTGTGGCACAATAACAACTTGCATTTATACAGCATCTTTAACAACCCAGATAAAATCATCTCCTGTTAGAACCATTACCAGACAAAGTATTAAAAATATTTGAACAGGGACAAGAGAAGGCCATTCAGTCCATCGAGCCTGCTCTGCCATTTCTTACGATCATGGCTCAGCAATCACTTCAATGTCTTTTAGCCTAATTATCCCCATAACTCTTATGCCGCTGTAATCAGAAATCTATTGATATTTAAACATACTCATAGACTGAGTTTTCACAGTCCTCTGGTGTAGAGGATTCCAAAGATTCATAATTCTCTAAGTAAAGAATAAGTTCCTCATCTGAGACCTAAATGATATCTCCTTTACTTTAGAACTGTTCCCTTTGGTTCTAGACTCCTCAGCCAGGGGAAACGTTATAGCTGTATCTCTCCCATTTATCCCTTTAAGTATTTTGAGAGTTTCAATGTGATCACCCCTCATTCTTCAAAAGTCTAGAATATACAGTTGGGTCCAATTTGCCCAATCTGTCTTCATAGGAAACTCCCACCATCCTGGGAACAAGTCCTTCTATGGCAATGATATCCTTCCTGAGGTAAGGAGACTAAAACTGTACACAGTACTCCAAGTGTGATTTAACCAAGCTCCTGTACTCAAATCCCATTTGCAATAAACGCTAACATTCCATTAGGCTTCCTAATAGCTTGCTGGTATCTGAATGTTAGCCATTGGTGACTTATCGACAAGGACAACCTTGCATATTTAAACTTTCCAACTTCATATCATTAAAGAAATACACTGCACATCTGTTTCTCCTGCCAAAGTGAATGACCTCACATTTTGCTACATTATATTCCATCAGCCATGTTGTTGCCTGTTTAAACCCTCTTGAAGCCACTTTGCATTTCCTTCACAACATACATTTCTGCTTACCGTTAAATCTCATACAAATTTGGAAACATTATATTTGGTCTCCACATTCCAAATCATTGACATATATTGTGAACAGCTGGAACACAGTTACTGATCCTTGCTGTTCCCCATTAATCACAGCCTGCCAACATGAAACAGATCCATTTATTCCTACTTTCTGCTTTCTATTAGCCAATCCTTAATCCTTGTCAGTAAATTACCTCCCATTCCATATACTTTAATTTTGTTAGTAACATCCTCCAAAAAGTCTGTCAAACATGATTTTCCATTTGCAAATCTACGCTAAATAGATCCAATGAGATCATTATAAGCCATGTGGCCATTTATCATACCCTTTAGAATAGATTCCAGAATTTTCAATATTAGTCAGTCTGTCATTCCCTTTGCTCTCTGTCCCTTCTTTCTTAAATAATGGGGTAACATTTTCTAATTTCCATTCTGTAGGAATCATTCTAGAATAGGGAATTTTGGAAGATAATCTCCAATGCATCGAATCTCTCCCCAGCCGCATCCTTAAACTCTCTGGGACGTAGAGTATCAGATTCTGGGGATTCATCAATGTTCAGCTCCATCAGTTTCTCCAGTACAGCCGCCTCACTAATACTTAATTTCCTTTGACTCCTTATTCCCCATTATCACTGGGATCTCTGATTCTGGGATCTTTCTTGTGTTTTCCTCAGAGGAAACAAAATAATTTTTTTAGCTTGATTCTCTGCCATTTCTCAAATCCATTTATAAATTCTTCTGACTCTCTCTGAAATGGACCCACATTTGTTTTAGCCAACTATTTTGTTTTTTTACATACCTATAGAAGCTTTTACAGTTCATTTTTATTCTTTTGCTAGATTGCATTCATATTCTATTCTCCCGTTCCTTATCAGTTTCTTGGTCCTCCTTTGCTGTATTCCAAAACCTTTCCAATCCTCAGGTTTATTCATATTTCTGGCAACATTTAGGCCTTTCCTTTTAATCTCACAATCCTTAACTTCTTTTATCAGCCACAGGTAGCTTGTCATTTTTGAGTTTTTGCCCTTTGGAGGAATGTATAGTTGCTGTTGGCCATGCAACAGTTCTTTAAGGACTGTCCATTGAACACCACACACAGGCAAACCCAAGAACTGCCCCCTGACATCCCAGCTGAGTTGCTAATCCTCCAGGAATTCCCTGGAGTCACGGTGTTGAAAAACCATCTCCTTGGCACTGCTCAGAGCAAACCCGGGAGTAAAGCAAAAGTGATATTAACAAGAGACATTAACAAGATGTGTGCATGGTCATGTCATTTTGTATGAATATTTGGAGATGAAACAAAAATGGTGTTTGACTAACTGGTGAATGTCATCCAATTGGGCAGTCTGTCCATTTCTCTGATTGGACATGATAAGGCCCCCGAGAGCCTGACCAATGGCAGAACTACGGAGGTAGGCCTTCAAGTCACGTGATGAAGCCAGTCTGCTCCCAATGACTGAGGAGTCCCGAACCAGAGATCACAGTCTAAGGATGGGTTTGCCATTTAGGACTGAGATGAGGAGAAATTCCTTCCCCCAGACAATGGTGAACCTGTGGAATTCTCTGCCATACAAAGCATTGCACAAAGCACAAAGCCACACTGAAGTCAAAACATTGAATGTTTTCAAGATGGAGTTAGATATAGTTCTTAAGGTTAAAGGAATCAAATTGAAATAACTTCCAGAGGTCAGTATACCATCACTATGTCACCTTTTATTTACACATGAACAATCCTTGACTTAGGTACTGCTTCATTCAGAGTCAGCTCTCAGAGTGAACAGAGCCTCTGACACTCCTGTTTGTATCTATCAGCTGGGGCTCCCTGACTGGACCCAATCAGGGAACTCATATTCTATGAGGTCCAGCTGGTTGACTTCATTACAATTACTACACAAAAGGGTATGGGGAGAAAGCAGGAACAGGTACTGGGTTGGGTGATCAGCCATGATCATATTGAATGGTGGAGCAGGCTGAAAGGGACAAGTGCCCCTTTTCTATGAATGCAGCCCAAAAGACAGTTTTTAACATGACCTCCCATCCTTCCCACAATATGGAATATCCGGCATCCATAATCCTGCAGCCGTCAGGATATATTCATAGACCTCAACCACATCAACATTTCAAACAGAAATAGCTCATAAAAATTTAAAAGCAACCATCAGATCATGGCACCAATGCTATTGGCTTTTGGACATGCCAAAAGCTATTTGCTGAACAACACTATGTCCATATGCATGAGATGTGTAAGCGCATCACTGCACGTACCAATAATTGCAATTAGCTGACGATCCTACCTTGTTT
The DNA here is from genome assembly GCF_021869965.1 of Rhincodon typus. NCBI lineage: Eukaryota > Metazoa > Chordata > Chondrichthyes > Orectolobiformes > Rhincodontidae > Rhincodon > Rhincodon typus. The sequence continues at coordinate 32,603,054 of NC_063361.1, read as the reverse complement.
TATCTTTACAGAGAGACTGAGCTGTTTACGCTTCATCGCCATTGGATAGTACCTAAAGTCAGATTTCTATTTGCAGTCCAAACAGCTCCATTTTGGTGGGGGCATTATTTCAAGCTATTTTCTACTCAACCTGCTGAGTGATGTTGTTACACATCCCTGGAACAGGTGGGACTTGAACCGAGGATTCCTGGCTCAAAGGCACAGTGCCACAAGAGGCATCACTTCAATTAAACAGGTAGCTTCATTTTCTGAGGTATTTAAGTATGACATGGTTGTGCCACTTGTGCTGTGGAGTTTTGCTAAGGGAAGTGGTATTTTAGGCCTGCTTGCAGCAGCTGGAGCTTATGCTGAGCCAAGTGCCTCAATGGTTGGTCACTCTTGCATCAGAGCATGCTTCAATTCCAGTTAAAGTGTCCCACCAGCCCACACCCTCAGCTCCACTCCATGTCCTTTCCAGAAGGTGACCATGCTTCGTGTCTCAACAATAATTTGCATTTACATACAGCAACAACAACTTGAATTAACGCAGCACCTTTAAAAGAGTAAAATGTCCCGAAGCCCTTATCAAGAGCCTTACCAGGCAAGAATTGAAAACGGATCACATAATGAAGTCAAAAACTTAATCAAAGAGAAGGTTTTAATCAACAACATATAAATTATAATCATCTATTAGTGGAGAACTTGAGTATTGCTGAGAAAAAGTCGAGGAGAGAACCAAAATTTATGCTGCATGAAAGGATGCTGCTGATTGGTTGGGTATTGGATTCTGGTATGTAGAGGCATTTCCATGGAGAAACCTTTACGTTAACAGTAATCAGAGTCCATTTTTCAACTGATCGTCACATCACAAAGCATACAGTTCTGAGGAAGGGTCACCGGACCCAAAACTTTAAGTATGATTTTTTCTTCACAGATGCTGCCAGACCTGCTGAGTTTTTCCAGCAACTTCTGTTTTTGTACAAAGCTTACATTCCCTGGTTACCTCAATGGGATTTGAACACAAATCTCCAGATCAGGTTCTAGAGCCCTACCCTCACAACATGACCACAATACTAGCCTTCAGTTAATATTGCTGTTGGCAAGGAGATAGACTCAATACGATATCAGAGAGTCTGAATGAAATGTTGTGACCTTACGTATGAGTCTATTCCCTTCAAGCATGTGGTTAGTGAATTTGAGCAATTTAGGAAGCAAGTTAACATTTAGAATAGAATAGAATCCCTACAGTGTGGGGGCAGGCCATTTAGCCCATCAAGTACACATTGACACTCTGAAGAGCATTCCAGCCAGACCCACCCCCTTCTCTATCCCTGCATTCCACATGGCTAATCCACATAACCTACACATCCCTGGACACTAGGGGCAATTTGGCATGGCCAATCCAACAAACCTGCACATCTTTGGACTGTGGGAGGAAACTGCAGGAAACACACACAGACATGGGGAGAACATGCAAACTCCACACAGACAGTCACCTGTGGCTAGAATTGAACCCAGGTCCCCAGCACTATGAGGCAACAGTGCTAACTAACCACTGAGTCACAAAGCTTTCTTATGGTATCTGGCTAGACATTCTTAACAACGAAAAAAGCATCACTAGCTTGTCACTGCATTGTTCTAAGTTATTTTATTTAATCACGATCTGGTCCTGAATTTGAAGAAATAACTTTCATTTACATAATACTCTTCTCAGTGCCCCAAAGTGCTTTACAGCAAATAAAACACTGGAGGCTGTCATAATGTAGGAAACACAGCAGCCAATTTTTGCACAGAAAGCTCCCGTAAATAATAATGGAGCACTTATTTTAATCAACAAGCTTGGTCATGTAATGATACAATTCTGGGGAGGGTGGGACCTGAACCCAGACTGACTAGCCCAGAGAGATAGGAGCGCCACCATTGTGTCACAAGAGCCTAATGCAATGACATGGTTTTTTTCAAAAATTGTTGAGTTAATCTGTGAAGCTTTTTGCAACATGAAACTGATGTGAAATCATATGATACTGGAGCCGATATTTAACCTACCCTCCTCCTTCAAACTGCTATCCCAGTTACATGGTGCAGTGCAGATAGAGTCCATTACAGTTATTTGATCTGTTACTGATTTTTGGAGGAAATTCTTTTTTATTGATAGATTTCCCTCTGTTGCAAGCTGGTCAGCACCAAGTCTGTGTGCAACTCATGGCCGACATTCTTTATCTGTTCATTGGAGCTTGCAACGAGTTCAAAGAGCTCCAGTCACTCTGGGCCAAATAGGCTATTTATTAACTACAAGCCTAAACAATGCAAGTCAGCATACTATTGAACAGCAGTACTATCAGGATCTGCTCTATCTCGTTCTCAGCCGAAATCCACTGAAGTGTCCTTTCAGCAGGGGTCACTGGACAAAGCCCCAGTTTACTTTCTGCTGCCTACTGCAGAAGTATTGAGGTCAACTGTAGCAACTTAGTATCATCAGCTGACGCAATAACATACAGGACTTGTGAACTTATTGGAAAGAGGATATGAATGCAAAAGTGATGACGCGTTCCTTCAATTGTATAGGAGCTTGGTTAGACCGGGCCTGGAGTACTGCGTGCAGTTCTAGTATCCTTATCTCAGAAAAGGATGTTATTACCATACAAAGCATGCAATGAAGATTCACCAGACTGGTTCCCAGTAAGGTGGGACTGTCCTAAGAAGAAAGATTGGGCTCAAATTCTCAATAATGAGAGGTAATTTCATTGAAACATACAAAATGCCTAATAGTAATAGATGGGGGTAGATGCAGGTAAGATGTTGCCCCTGGTTGAGGAGTCTAGAACCAGGCGACATAATTTAAAAAACTCCTTGTGTCTGAGTCAAAGAATTTTATTTTACACAAAAACTTTTGAATGTTTTCAACTCTCTGCCACAGAGAAGTATGGAAGCTCAGTGTCTGAGTATGTTTATGGTAGAGACTGATGGATTTTTGATTACCAGCAGTATACATGGTTATGGGGATGGGGTGAGTAAATGGCATTGAAGTGTTTAATTAACCTTGATTGCATTGAATGGTGGGGCAGGTTTGGTGGGCTGAATGGCCTACTCCTGCTTCCAGTTTCCTAACAGACTCAGCTTAGTTTCGGCTCAATGATTGAGCCTTTGGGGGGACGTGCAGAGTGAAGATTCTGCAGGATGCTCTCTCAGATAGGCAAAGGATATGCCATTGATGTGAATCAAGTCCTTAAGCACTTAATCAAGACTGACACTCGCAGGAGGTGCGTTACACTGTTGTAGAGGCTTATGGATGAGGTCTCAAATGAAAACCGGCTGTCAGCTCAGGTGGACACACCTCTGATTGGAGAAGAGGGGGAGGCATTAATCCCCTGGCCATTGGAGCTGGGTGGGTGGTATTTGTCGGAGGGGGTGAAAGGAGAATTGGAGGAAGGCAGATTTTACAGTATCTCCAGTTCCATTGTTTAGACCGTTGTACTAAATTACTGACAAGGGTATCACATTATGGGGACATGGATGGATCTTCCAAACATAGCCTCCCCATTAAGTGACCGATTCTGCTTGGGTGGGAGGGTGTGTTCTGGATCCTTCCCAGAAACCTCTACTTCTCACTGCCCTTGAAAGGCCCTTAGAAATGTGCTGAAAAGCCTGAGACCATTACCACACTACATTATTGATTCTACAGAATCGATTCCCTTGTCTGGGGGCTGAGTGTCTCCTTTCGCAGACAAAATCAGAGATTCTCTGAAGGCACCTCATCTGGGAGCTGTATGTGTTGTGATTGTCAGCTGTCCTGCCATTGCAGTGAACACACAGTCACTACTGCAGGAAGCACCAGGGTCTAGTTTCTAACACCACACCCACCTCCATGATGCCAAACCCCAGGAATTTCACAACTTAGGGTTTTTCTTTGATATTTTGTGATCCGCTGTCTTGTTTTACCTTGTTTGTAAAATTTCCTTCATTATTATAATTTGAAATTCAGGTTGGAGAGGGCAGGATTCCTGTAGCCTCAGGCCAGGGAGATTAATGGAACATTTCATTCCAATTGACAGCCTCAACCTGCTCAGAGGATTACAATTCCTGTGATGGTCACCAGGCTGTCTGTGAGCGCTGGTTCTTTGGAACTGCATGAATCCCACTGGAAATGTACGACAGCTGGAAACACAAAGCTAGATATCAGCATGCATAGTAAACAGGAAGTTGCTGAATTTCGCCATTGTCCATAGAATGTATTTAAATATACACAGTTATAAGCACACGGATAAACATATACATGTATACATTTATACATACACATATACATTAATAGACCTCTAGATGTACACTACAGTGAGCTGTATGTCAAGAGTTTTGAGATGAGGGTTATTGACAGGCAAGCTAAGGAGACACAGTATACATCATCATAGGAGGTAAAGCAACGTCACATGATCTTGCTCTCTCTTGATACTTCATGGGCAAGATGAAGCCACGGTAAGATGATTCTTTAAAATGTTAACATTTTCCTTACCTCAGCATGACTCTACATATTCTTTAGCAGCACATCAAGCCTAAGAATATTACAGAAGTCATGCTCACCTCTAATTCAGAGGAACATGACCTCGAGACCCAGTAATAATTTAACTTAAAATTGAGGCTGGTGCGCCCAATGCCAATGCTGTGGGAGAGCTGCTCTGTTGGAGGGGCTGTTTTTAGGATGAGACCTCACACAGAGAACCATCAAGTGTCTAGGGTGAATACAAGAAACATCCCCTGGCATTTTTTCAAAGAAGAGCAAACAGCTTATTCCAAGTGCACTGGTCAAAAAGAATTCCTCAGTGCACATAAGAACAGGATCATGAATAGGCCATTCAGCCCCGTGAACTTACTCTTTCATTTCATAAGTTTTTTTGTGATGCAAACTCTCCTGTCCACCTCTGATATCCTCTAAATCCTCTGACAGTCAGGAAATCTGTCTAACTCACATTTAAAAATATTCAATGACATGGTCTCCACTGCTGTCTGGATAAGAGATTCCTACTGAATAACGACTCTCAGAGCAAATTCTCCTCCTCACCACCTCAAAAGGGGTGCCTGTTCTTTTTTGTTTATATGACGATCATTTTTCTTTTAATTGGCCATTACCATAATGCAATGTGTGGGAGCCTTCTGTGCAGAAATTAATGGCCATATTTCCCACATTGGAGTTCAGGAAGATGTTTCAATGGTTGTAAAGGGCTTTCAGATCTTGGCTGGTTGTGAGACACCCTCAATAAATGTAAGTATTTTTCTTTTTTCTTTGCAAGCCACAACATTATGGAGACAACGAAGTGTATACAATGTTCAAGCGCAGAAGTTCCAAAAATATATTTTAACTTCAAGAAAATAGATGTCCCAGAATTACACCAGCTACAAGTCACATTTAGGAACTCATACAACTTGACCATGAGTTAACGTGCTTCAAACAACCAGATTTTTGTTTCAGTCTCAACACCTGGTGTTGCACTGTGATCTAGAATTAATGACATAGAACATAAGAACAGAAGTAGACCAAATCGGCCCATCAAGACTGCTCTCCCATATCACTTGATTCTGATTTACAAGACCATATTTAAAAATTACATTAAAATAGTTACTTTTATGTCCAATGTAGTAATGACAAAAAGAAATGAATAGTTATTTATTTAGGATTCCATTTCCAGCAATAGTGGTTAGTATTCTTAATTACACTTGTGGCTGACAAATGGAATCACAGAATTATCCAGTGTAACAGGAAGCCACTCCATGAAAGAATTCTCCAATTATTCTCACTCTGCATTTTCTCCATCACCCTATAATTTCACCTCCCTTCACAAAGATATGCAATTCCCTTTTGGAAGTTATTATTGAATCTGCTTCCACCTCCCCTATCCCCCATCAGGTAGGACCTTCCAGACAACGATAACTCACTGCATGAAAATAATTGTCTTCAAATCACTTACATACAAACTTAACAAACATGGAACAAGAGTGGGCCATTCCACCCCTCCAGCCTGCTGTGCCATTCAACAGCTGATCTGAGTATCGCTCCCCCCCTCCAAAATTCCCACCTAGCCCCGATAACCTTTCACCTTTCTTGCTTATCAAGATTGTGTTTTGGCTTTTTGACCAATTATCTTAAATCTGTGCCTTCTGGTTACTGACCCTCCCACATAGAAACAGTTCCTCTTTCTGTACTCTCATAATTCTGAATCTTTCTCAAGACCTGGTATTCTTGGCACCACTGCTTTGCTGGGCACTTTAATCAGGTTGTGGATATAAATACAGGTGATAAATATCATCATTAGCACGTGTCAAGTTTATTTTTTTAAAAAAAACGCTTTGACTGAAATAAGCAACTTTATTTTTAAATTGTTTCTTTGAAGTGCTCTTTTCTCTGAAAACTCCCCCAGCCTAGTCACCAACAAGAAAGCTCTGCCCTTTTTAAATGCCAGTGTGGGCTCCACCAGCCACAGAAATGCTCCACACAGGGTTTAAACAGATTCCCAGCTCAGTCTTATAGTCAAGTGCACCTCATCGTTCGTCTAATATTTCAGCTTATTTCCGAAAAGAAAACGGAATAAGTTATTTACATAACCACTCAAGTACATGCAGCTCAGCTGCCAAAATTCCGATGGGGGGGGGCGGTGGGAGACGAGTGGAGAGGGCGAGAGGATAATTCAATCCTGTCATTTCCAAAGCTGCCCATCCTGTTTCTTTTTTTTCCCTGACAAATGTCACTGTACCCCTCCCCATTTCACTTTCTTCTTCCCCAACAACGCATCGAGCCTGGCTGGGTACTTCGATGCCTGGACACACCTAGCTATCTGAAACAGACCGAGTGTTTATAGTTTTAAGATACACCAACGATACAATGCATAGATGGAGCATACACCCCCCCTTGCAGTCAAGCACTGTATGTACATGTGTACAATCTACTTAATGCAAAATCAAACATATTTTTTGCAAAAACTGAAAAAAAAATGCAATTCAAATTAAATGGGTTGCAAAATATATTTAATTCCAGTGCCAATGTGAAAGCAATAGATTCTTTGCCAGCGAAAGCAGAGTTAGTCTGATTCCCCCCATTTGCACAGGTTGTTCTGGGTCTTTTATAGAACGTCAGTTAAACCCAGCTGTCTTTCTGGCAATAGAACCACATTAAATGACAGCGATCAAATACACTGTATTGAGTGTGCCTGCCAACAGGAACATTCCTTCCATAGACAATAGCAGTTTAAAATCAAGATTTCTTTTTTGCCATTGTGTTCAATGCCAGCAGCTTCACAAGCAAACACAGAAAGAGAGAGGGAAAGAGAAAGAGAGAGGGAAAGAGAAAGAGAGAGGGAAAGAGAAAGAGAGAGGGAAAGAGAAAGAGGGAAAGAGAAAGAGAGAGGAAAAGGGAAAGGGAAAGAGAGAGAGAGAGAGAGGAACAACCACAGCCTTCCTCTACTGAACAAACCAGTTCATCTCGCAACAGACACCTCTCGTCTCGTCCCAGAGATACCACGAGATAACACGAGATAACGACATTATACACGAACAACAGGATTAGTATCCTTCAGGCATGCAATACACACACAGGGATAGATAGTGAGCTTAGGCAGCAATGCTTTTTCTCCTTGCAAGAGCTTGCCTTGTCTACTTACCTGGGAGAGTTGACAGCCCCCCTTTTTCCCCCTCCGTGCCATCAACAGAGTCAGCCAGGTTCTGTCACCATTTACAGAATCCCCCCCCATATCAAGTCACCAGCAACGCTGCATTTGAGAACACAAATAAATACCTTCTATTTAACAATGCATGGAGATTTGGATGACATGCCTTGAGAAGGAGTATTTCCCATCTTGTAACACAACTCTGCGTGGTTCAGATCCAGCAGACCATTGATGATGTTCAGTTATGTGTGTGTGAGTGAGAGTGTGTGTGTGTGTGAGTGAACAGAGGAGCGGAGCAGGAATAAAAGGGAGAAAAAAAAATCAGCCCATGACAGATTAATGTGTTCTCCACTTAAAGGACCCTCACTTCTCACTGCGATAGGTGCCTTTGTTTGTGCCAGCCCCTGCAGTCTGGATGATAACGTGCCTTGGACCACTCCTCTTTCTCAGAATCCTCAGTGCAAGCAGACTGCTGCCTGGGATTAGCCGCTGGAGACAAGAGCATGGTTTCAGGAACGCAGCATCCCCATTGCTTCACACCCCCCTCAGCAGCCATTTGATTTTTGTCAGATAAAGACTGTGCCTCATACTGTGGGCTGTCAAGAGTACTGCCGACTCCCCCACTAAATGTTATCGCCTGCAGCTGAATTAAAGCGGGGTGCTGGTCTTTAACTGCTGAGTTCAAGGGTACTGTGGCAAGCACCTTACTGAACAGCTTTGTCTGCTACACTGAACGCATTCAGCTGAGGATCTGGCATGTCCTGCAGCGTTTGTCACCCTCTGGGTTACCCCCAGAACAAAAGCTTCTTTCTCCTTTCCAGCCCCATTCAACACACTCAGCCTGGAATCTTCAGAAATGAAAGGTTAATCTCCAGAACCCAACCAGAAACAGCCCAAAGAAATGATGGGGGCATTACAATAAAACGACGTGTTTTAATGAAACAAAACTTTTCCGGGTTTGTTATAAAAATCTTGGATTCTGGGGGGGGGGGATTGTTATTGAACTGCTGTTTGATAGTTTGTCAAAATTGAGGCAGGAATCTTAGTTTTGTATTGCTTTATAGGAAGGCAGGGCAATGCAATGACAGACGTGTCAGTTCACCAATGACAATCGGGCAGGGGTGGGACTGTGTGTGTCATGGCTCATGCTACGCACAAGCCGCCCTTCGGCCCATCGAGTCTGCGCCGACCTATCAACATTAATTTTACTTTCCAGCACTAGGCTCATAGTTTTGAATGTTCCGACGTTTCAAGTGCTCATCCACGTCTTTTTTGAAGGTTGTCTGATTTCCCACCTCAACAGTACATTCCAGACTCCCAACAAGCTCTGGATGAAGTAAAGGTTTTCTTCAAATCCCACAGAAACCTGCAGCCCTTCACCTTAAAATTCTGACCCCTTCAACTAGAGGAACAGCTGCTTCCTATTCACCCTGTCTATGCCCTTAATAATCTTTTACACCTCATCAGACCCCGTCAAAGCCTTCTCTGCTCCAAACAGTCCTAACAACCAGCCTCCCTTCATAACTAAACCACTCCATCCCAGATAGCATCCTGGTGAATCTCCTCTTCACCCCTCCAATGTAATGCACACAGTACTCCAGCTGTGGCCTAATTAAAGTCCCATGCAGCCGCAATATAAGTTGTTTAAAATCTGTGCCTCAAATGATAAAGGCAAGCGCTCCCATATACCTTCTTAACTACACTGTTAACCTGTCCTGCCACATTCAGGAATCTGTGAACAAGCCCCCTAAGACATCTCTGTTCCCCTGAGCCTACTGCCATTCATTGAGTGGTCCCTTGTCTTGTTAATTTTTCCAAATTGCATCATCTGTCACTCATTTGCCAATCTAACCAATCCTTCTATATCTTCTGAGATAACGAAGTGTAGAGCTGGATGAACACAGCAGGCCAAGCAGCATCAGAGGAGCAGGAAAGCTGATGTTTCGGGCCTAGACCCTTCTTCAGAAATTTGTTAATGTATTAATACATACTAGAAATGACCAACAGAGAAAGTGCTGGAAAGAATACATGATAACTCAAATACCAATAATGCGACAATGCCAAGATTGAGTTATAAAACCCTGTAAAGTTATAGAAGATAACTGTGAAAGGGAGTGATCTAAGGTTCTAGAAACCAAGGGCACAAAGAAAAAGAGAGCAGAAGGGGACAATTTGACTCCAAGAGCCTCTTAAACCATTCAGTATGATTGTGGCAGATCTACACGAGTGTCATTTTCCTGCACTGTCTCTGAATCCCTTTTCTTTGGTATCTAGAAATCTATCCATTTCTGTCTCAAACATACTCAATGACTGAGCTTCCAGAGAACTGAAAATTTTCACCACCCTCTGAGTGAAGACAGTCGTCCTCATCTCAGTCCGAACAGGCTTTCCTGTTATTCTGACATGGTGTTCACTGTTTCTAGCTCTCCCTCAGCTGGGGAAGGCATCCTTCTTGTATCGCCCCTTGTCAGAATTTTGCATGTTTCAATGAGATCACCCCTCATTCTTCTAAAGTCTAGAGAACATGGACTGTGTCTCAATGGTTTAAAAGTGGGTGACAATTTGATGAACCATAATCTCAGTCCTGTGAGACTACTGGGAGCCTAGGGCGACAGCAAGAGATTAAAGCTGGAACAATGATTATGGTGCTGACAATATTTGACTTACTGAAATATTTTGCCAATGAGTGCTTAGAAGTGCATTAATAGAGGAAAAAAGATGAGGTATTCACACTCGTTTCATGAATAAGTGGTGTATGAATAGCAATAGAATATTGTTTCTAAGATTACATATTGGCAGACTGAGCCCATTGTAAAGTAACAGCATGTCCCCAAAGGCAAGTAATTCAGTTAAAAAGAAATTCTCATATAGTTACAACTATAATTGCATCTCCTTAGGCATCTTTTACAAAGATACATTATTACAATTAGCACATTAGCCAGCAAGAATAACCTTCACTTTATGAAGATACAGAGCAAAATGAACTTTGCTTCAATATCAATGTATTGAGATCACTGACTTCAATACACTACAAATGTGACAAGTGGAATGTTTCTCTTTAATATTCATTCATGGGATGTGTGCTCCTCTGATACTGCTTGGCCTTCTGTGTTCCTCCAGCTCCACACTGCGTTATCTCTGTCTCCAGCATCTGCAGTTCTTACTATCTCTGACTCGTTAGGCCAGCATTTTATTGCCCATCCTTAATTGCCCAAAGGTCATTTAAGAGACATCCACGTTGCTGTGGATCTAGAATCACGTAGTCCAGACCAGGTAAAGATGACAGATTCCCTTTCCCAAGTAGGATTAGTGAACCAAATGGGTTTTTCCAACAATTGACAATGAAGTCATGATCACCATTTGACTCTTAATTCCAGATTTCCTATTGAATTCAAATTCCACCATCTGCCATCTGGCAGGATTTGAACCCGGATCCTTAGAACACAACCTGAGTTTCTGGATTAATAATCTAGCGATAATATCACTCGGCCATTGCCTCCCCAGTGTGCTGATAATCGAGTCCCACTACTCCTTCAGTCACACTGTTC
>NC_063361.1:32488307-32591478 GCF_021869965.1 Rhincodon typus | reverse complement strand
ATGGATTTCAGTCAGGCCTTTGATAAGGTTCCACATGGTAGGCTGCTGTGGCAGGTCAGATCGCAAGAAATCCAGGGAGACCTGGCAAATTGGATGCACAGAGATAGTAGGGTCTAGGCCTAAAATGTCAGCTTTCCTGCACCTCCGATGCTGCTTGGCCTGCTGTGTTCATCCAGCTCTACACCTTCTTATCTCAGATTCTCCAGCATCTGCAGTTCCTACTATCTCTTCTATATCTTCCTGTGTGCTAAGATTTCACTATCGACCACCCAGCTAGTAGTTAGGTAGGTAGGAGGTCGTGTGATGAAAGCTCTATGAAACCATCCAACTAGAGTTGACAACTATGAGGGTGCAATGGTCTCACACTCAAAACGAATCACTGATATCTACAGCCATTCCCCACTTAATAGGGTTCAGTTGATAGTAATCAGGAAGCCCCAGGAGACTTTTGTTGTGATCAAACAGAATACAAACATTCAGCTCACATCCTTGTAGGGAGGCAGAATGAGATGTCCTAGTGATATGATCACTGAACTCTTAATCCAGGAAACACAGCTAATGTTCTGGGAACATGGGTTCAAATCCCACCATGGCAGATGGTAGGACTTAAATTCAGTAGTAATCTGGATTTAAGAATCTGCTGATGATCATGAAACTACTTTCAGGAAAACCCATCTGGTTCACAAATGCCCTACAGGGAAGAAAATCTGCCATCTTTACTTGGTCTGGCCTACATGTGACCCTAGACCTACATGTGACCCTAGACCTACATCTGTGGTTGACTCACAACTACCCTCTGTAATGGCCTAACAAGCTGCTCAGTTCAAAGGGCAACTAGGGATAGGTAATAAATGCTGGCTGGCCAGTAATGCCATGTCCCACAAGTAAATGAAAAAAAAATCCATTGTTGATTGTCAGGAAATACCCTTCTGGCTCATTTCCTTCTTTTAGGGAAGAAAATCTGCCATCCTTGCTTGGTCTAGCCAAATGTAACTCCTGACCCATAGCAATGTGGTTGGTGCTTTGCCCTCTGGGCAATTAGGAATGGGCTGGCCTAGTCAGAGACATCCACATTCTGTGTAAGAATTTTAAAACAGGTCCCCCCTGCTCTGAGTGTCACTCCCTGGAGATTAGAGACTGACACACCTACAGCAGTACTGAGGAAGGTCTGCTTGTCAGAAAGACTATTTTAAGTGACAGTAATTGTAGTGAGGCCCCATCTACCTTCTCAGATGAACACAAGAGTTGCATGGGCATTCTGTCAAAGGGCAGGAGAGTTCTCTCTGGTGTCTTGGCCAATATTTATCCATCAATCAATGTCGCAAAGAAATGGATTAACTAGTCAATATCAGATTGATGTTTGTGGAAGCTTGCTGTGCACATATTGGCTGCTGCACTGCCTACATTAAACCAGTTACTATGTCGCAAATATACTTCATTTGCTGTATAGGATTTTGGGATATCCTGAGATCATAAAAAGCGCTATAAAAATGTAAGTGTCTCCATCATTGGTGCTTAGTCATAAGGTGCAGTACACTAATATGCCAGTAGGGGAAAGGTAACAATGCAGGATTATTTTTCTGAAGGACATCTATTCAGAGACTTGTAAATCAAGGCATTTTCCTGAGGTCTGTTGATATTTGTAATATTCTACACTTAAAGACTTTACAGATGGGATTTTCATCCTACACAAGGGAAGACTGTGTATTTCCATGGAGGTTATTTCAAGGCCTGATGGCTGCCTACCCATCATCATTGGGTAAGCAGTTAGGCCAGCAAAATTGAGGGCACCCATCAGACACTACGTGGAATTTTCCAGAAGGCATACCAACCTTTTCTGAGGCTGAAGCATAGCCAATATATGGAGAAACCTTCCTGGGTGAGGGCAGGGACTGAAGGCATCCATGCTTCATTTGATTTCTCCCTTTCCAAACCAGGATTGCCAGACAGACAGAGCTGTAGCCAGAAATCCTCATGCCAACTGGTACCCTTTCCACAAAGACAGCCTGGCACCTTCATTTATAAACAATCAGAAGTCTTCAGACAGTCTATTTCCCACAGTGTAGGATCCACAGATCCCCTAAATTACCTACATTATCCAGGGATGTGCAGACTGGATGGTTTGGCCATGGGAAAAGCAGGGTTACAGAGATATGGTCGAGGTCTGGGTCTGGGTGGGATGCTCTTCTGAGGATCACTGTGGACTCAATGGGCTGAATGGCCTGCCTCCATTGTAGGGATTCTATGATTCTATTCTATGAGCTGAGAACAAGATTTGTAACATTTGCGATTCACCACTGGCCTTGTATCAATGGAGAATTGGATCATTCAGATGGTCAGTAGCTCTGTAATTTCCACCTTTGCGTCCCTCAGTATCGCTGGATACATCCTGGTGGCCCATCAATTTTAAGTAGAGTTTCATATTCTAATACATCCTCCTCATGAATCGCTCGTTTAGCCAGTATCTCAGTTATTTTCTCTTTCACCATATCTTTGAAAGTATCTTATTCTTTCGTAAAGATAGATTCAAAGTATTAATTTAATGCATCACCAATTCTCTCTGCCTCCATGTTCTTGACCCCATTTTGGTCCCTGGCCTGCCCTACTGCTCCTCTCATCACCCCATTTATTACTTATAGGCCTATATCTTTTATATTAGCTGCCAGTCTCTTTTCATTCTTCATCTTTGCATTTCTTGTTTACATTTTCACTTCCACACTGAACTTCCTGTACTCAACCTGATTCTCATTTATATTATCTTTCAGACATGACCATTTTCAAGTTCTTTATATTCCCTATAATTTTTCTCATCCAGGAAACATTGGCTTTGTATGCCATACCATTCTCTCTTAACAGTACCTTAAACATCTTCTCTTTAAAGGCAACTTAATGTTCTATTATTGTTTTGCCTTGATCTTTGATTTCAACTTGCCTGGAACAAATCTGTTCTCATTCTATTGAAATAGACCCAAAACAAATTAAATATCTTTTAATTTCATTGGGTGGACTGCAACAGTTCAAGAAGGCATAAATAACCAACACTTATAATATTATAATCACTGTTCACTAAGTCTTCCCCGACTATCACTTGAACCACCTCATTCCCCAGAAACAAATCCATGTATTCATTTGTTCATATTAAAACCGAAACATACTGAGCAATAAAGTTCTCCTGAAACCAATTTTGAAATTCTCTCGCTATCTGCTCTTTGAAGTATTACAATCCTAGTCTAATGAAAGTCTCCCTATTATCATTACTCAATACCTTTTCCATTGCTGTCTAATTTTCTTCTCCACATTTTGGATGCCAATACTCACTCAGGTGCATAATGACACCAATATTTCTTCAGCTATAACCAAATAGTTTCTGTCCATAACCCCACCAGACCATTCCGTTCTCCCAGTAATGTAATATTATCCTTAATCTTATTGACAATTCCATTTCCTTCCTTTACTGACTTTCTATCCTGATCACTTTTATCAAGAACATTTATTTTAATTATTCATGGGATGTTAACTTCACAGTCTGGCCAGCATTTATTGCCCATCCTTAGTTGCCCTTGGTGGTGGTGGCAAGCTGCCTTCTTGACCTGTTGCAGTCCACCCACAATGCTGTTCGGAAAGGAATTTCAGGATTTTGACACAGTGACAGTGAGGAAAAGCGATATATTTCCAAGTCAGGATGTCGAGTGGCTTGGAGGGGAACTTGAAGGTGGTTGTGTTCCCATATATCTAATACCCTTGCCCTTCATGGGTTTGGAAGGTGCTGTCTGAGGATCTTTGGTGAATTTCTACAGTGCATCTTGGAGATAGTACACACTGCCCCTACTGAACATCGGTGGTGGAGGGAGTGGATGCTTGTGGATGTGATGCCAATCAAGCGACCTCCTTTGTCCTGGATGGTGTTAAGCTTCTTGAGCGTTGTTGGGGCTGTACTCATCCAGGCAAGTGGGAGTATTCCATCACACTCCTGACTTGTGCCTTGTAGGAGGCTTTGAGGAGTCAGGAGGTAAGTTACTCACCACAGCTTTGCTAGCTACTGACCTGCTCTTGTAGGCACAATGTTTATGTGGCGAGTCCAGTTGAGTTTTTGATCAATGGTAATCCCCAGGATGTTGATAGTTGGGGGATTCAGAGATGATGGCACAATTGATTGTCAAGGGGCAGTGATCAGATTGTTTCTTATCGATGATGATTATTGCCTGGCATTTGTGTGGCACGATTGTTACTTGTAATTTGTCAGCCCAAGCCTGGATATTGTCCAGATCTTGTTGGGTTTGAGCATGGACTGCTTCAGTATCTGAAGATTTCCGAATGGTGCTGAACATCGTGCAAACATCCAGTACCCCGTCCTGCTTGTTTTTGAGCCAGGTTGATATTATAGCCATAATGTTATATATGTATGTGACTATCTGACCTTTCAGATCATAAAACCTATTTAGCACACAACACAGGTTTACGTAACTGCACTATATACCTAATTTAGACATTATTGTGTTCCCATTCCACCTGACAGTATCTCATCTAATCTTTCATGCAACTTGTTCTCCTTTCTAAAGCTATGTGCAGGTCCCAATCCCCAGGCAAGTTATTTCAAATTCTCCCAAAAAGTACTAGCAAACTGCATCAAAAGGAAATCAGTTGTAGGTCTTTTCTTTTAAACGCAGCAGCACAAATCCCAATGCCTCCAAAACTAGCCTCAATGTTCCGGGAATCTACATCTTTCCCCAAAAGAACTATCAGTCACCAATTTTTCAGAAATGAACAGTGGCTGAAGAATGGAATGCATTCAGGAGATTACTGTATTACTGTCCCAATCCTCCTCGACTGCCTGATCACTCGTTCCCTCTCTGCCAGCACTCTTTTTTTAGCTGTGTATGACCACATCCAGAACCATGCTATCCATACCTTTTGATCTCATGGATGCACTGCAATGATGCCATGAAACTCCTGCTTAAGGTCCTGAGCCCAGAATTTGAGCTTCGATAGCCGATAACATTAGAAATATCCTGAAGGTTCGGCAAAGTGCAGGATGCACATTCCACAAGACTGAACTGTCCTGCCAAGCCTGCATTTATTAAATTAACTGAACTTTAACAGAAATGAAATAAACACTTAGCAAAAGTAATGATTAAAAGCTAGTCACCCATTAGTACCTTCCCTTTGGTGATATCACTTTTAAAGTGTGATTTTCCCCTCCCTGTTTGGAGCTGGCGGTGATGGGCATATAATTGGGCAGGTTGCTGCAGAGAGATACTCGCTCTCTTTTACTGTGCCAGCTACAAGTTCTGGGCAGGTAGCTCTATCAGTGACTTTCTCAAACTGTCACTGATTACTGTCCATAGTGGTTAATGAATGGCCAGTTAAGGGCCTCAGCCCACCATTGACCTGAATAACCCCTGTCCCAGCAGATGAGAAAAGTGGCTGCTTTCCTGACTGAAAAGCTGAGGTGGCCTGGCTGCAGGGAGGGGTGGGGGCTCTGCATTTGCCTCAATATCTACACAATTTGGGGCAAGGTGGGGTGACTCCTGAAAGGCATCCCTGTACCTCCAGCCACACACTTCCCCACAATCTCCCCTCTCACTGATGCTACGCAATCTGGGTTTGAGAAATGCTCTCCCACACCATTTGGCAGCTGGCCTCTGATTGGCCGGTGTGTGATCCTGTGAGTTTTCACACTGATAGAAGAACAGTACATCAAAGGAACAGGACCTTTGGCCTACTAAGACTGCACTGTCACAAAGATTCATAGAGTCATACAGTACGGAAACAGTACGGTCCAACCAGTCCATGCTGAGCATAATTCCAAAGTAAACTAGTCCCACCTGCCTGGTCCTGGCCCATATCCCTCCAAACCTTTCCTATTCATGTACTTATCCAAATGTCTTTTAAACGTTGTAATTGTACCCATGTCCACCAATTCCTCAGGAAGTTCATTCCACATGCGAACCACCCCCTGTGTAACAAATTTGCCTATTATGTCTTTTTTAAACCTCTCTCCTCTCACCTTAAAAATGTGTCCCCTTGTCTTGAATCCCCCCATCCTAGGGGATATACAATTACCATTAACTCTATCTATACTTTTCATTATTTTATAAACGTCTATCAGGTTGCCTCTCAAACTCCTAAGCTCCAGTGAAAAAAGTTCCAGCCCTTCCAACCTTTCTAAACCACAAACCTTTCACCTCTACGCTGTCTGTATCCCCCTATTCCCAGCCTTTTCACATACCTGTCAAGATGCCTCTTAAACATTGCTTTTTAACGTTGCCAGTTGAGCTGGCAAACTAATCACCCTCAGGTCACCTGCCCCTACACAGAGCACCAAATCCTGGCCTGTCCTTCCTTTTAGCATCTTTTCAAATCAACCTGTTCAAAAATATTGTGACACATCTCTGGGGCAGATGAGACTTGAACCCAGATCTTCTGTCCCAGAGGACACTACCACTGCTCAACAAAAGCTCTCCTGTCTTCCTTTTTAATCTTGCTCCCTGACCATCTGACACCTACAGACTGTGGCTGCTCTACTTCTTGGTTCCCCACGTTCCTTCAGATGTTCTCTTATACCTACAGTTCCCTCTGAACTTGTTAAAGAAGGAAATTATTTTGAGGTTTAGTCACTCGCTTTGCTCTCCCTCAGAGTTTCACCTGTATATTTTCTGAGATGCCAATGTTGAAATCTCTCTTTCAGGATTCTGAGAACACTCTGGGAGTTGTGCTGTCCAGCAGATCCCTTTAAGTTCCATCCGAATTAGGTCTCCCTCCCTCCGATGTAAATGGGCTGAGTTTCTCTCTCCTCCAGTTTGCATAAAGTAGACGGTAGTTTGGGACAATCACACTCTAACAATCAATATTAGTTACTTCAATGGTCTGGCTGGGCCGTGTAAGTTTTATCACTTATTGTACAATGATTGAAGAAATTTAGTGCCTGGTCCCATATTCTCTCAAGTGTAGTTGAATCTCACTATTCATAAAGGCATGGGCCATTGATGCCGGGGTCTAGTCAGCACATATATTCCATTCAGACCATTCACAGCAGGAAAAATAAAATTTAAAATAGTCACAATACTGCAGAACTTCACCAAATTAACATTGGGACTTTGTGGTTAAATTATGAGAATAGGTGTGACTAAAATTGGCTTGTATTACCTTTATCTGCAAATGATCGAAGGAATGAATCAAATGATTCATCGAATCAAAAAACGGTTCCAGTCCTGGTGGAAGCCTTTCAGCTTATTGATTCTGTGCTGTGTCACTGCAAACACAACTCAAAGATTCCCACTTTCTGTCATTTGCCTATAACCATGCAATTTTCTTACACAACAATTAGTACAACTGATGAGAAGAACCCAAATCAGAGCAATAAAATGTTAAAATTGGATCTAGGTTGTTCTGGAGCAAAATCAGGCAGAGCTTTCACCTAAAGGATAGCAGAAACTTGTAATTCCAATAAAAGGCTGGGATACTGGAGGTCAGTGGGGACTTTCAAGACTGGCACTGATAGGTCAGAAGCAGGGAAATGTAACTGAGGTAGAATTCAATCATGATCTAACTAAATGGTAGAACAGACTCAAGGAGCAGAATGGCCTTCTCCTGTTTCAAATGTCCCCTATCTCTGAAAAACGACAGAGAGCTATTAAACAAAGCCTTGTGGCTCATTCACAAAATGAGCCATTCCACTAGATTGCAGAAATGATTTTTGGGGGAATTAGAATGTGTGATGCAGGAGTAAATCTGGGAATTTCAGGACTGCTCATCAACTTTGTCGAAAAGAAAAATAGGGCAGAATATAAAGGATGCCAACTAGCTGGAATCAAAGGTCTCAGTGCCCACAGGGCATTCAAAAAATAACACCAGAACCCAAGACTTTCTTTAATGATGGAGACATTGAAAAATAAAGGAGTACAGATATCATGTGAGGAAATGATCCAGGTAAACAATGATGGCCTCATAAAAAAGAAAGGATTTGCATTTATATAGCAACTTTCACAATTCTATTTACAACCAACAAAGAACTGTTGTAAATTTTATACATTTCAATTATTTCCCCTCTCGGTCTACTCCGCTCCAATAAAAACAGCGCCAGTCTATCCAATCTCTCTTCATAACTAAAAGTCTCCAGCCTAGGCAACATCCTCATAAATCTCCTCTGTACCCTCTCCAGTGCAATCACATCCCTCCTATAATGTGGATTCCAGAACTGCACAGAGTGCTGTAGCTGCAGCCTGACCAACGTTTTATACAGTCCCAGCACAACCTCTAAACAAGAAAAAATAAAGAACTATGGATGCTGCAAATCAAACTCACAAACAGATGTTCTTGCCCTTAAACTCTATGCCTCAGCTAATAAAGACAACTATCCCACGTGCCTTCTTAACCACTTTATCTATTTTAAGGAACCAGTGTACATGCACACCAAGGTCGCTCTGATCCTCAATACTTCCAAGTGTCCTACTGTTCATCAAGCATTCCCTTGCCTGGTTTCAAGTGCATCACCCAACATTTATTGGATTGAATTCCATTTGCTACTGATCACCCATCTGACCAGCCCATCTACATTTTCCTGTCATCTCAGTACCACAATATACACTTCCAGTTCTTATGTTATGGCGATAGCATAAACATTGCTGAAATTGGTAAAATGCCCTGCTGGAGGCAAAGCCCACATCATTTCTGTGAAAGTTATCTTTGTGAAGTTAACGAAATTTAAAAAAAGACTGGGCTTTAGCGATTGCCAAAGTATCTTGAGAATTGGAAATTCAGAAGAGTATCCATGTTTTTAGCTTGAGTTTGACAATAGATAGAAAGTGATATAAAAGTACAAGTGGGCTTACTCAACTGGAGAAATTTTAATTGAGAAATAAATAACTTAAAGGTGATTTGAGGATAAGCCCAGAGTCATTATGGAGATGGAAAGATTTTAGGAAGGCTTTCTGGTTTCAATTTATCTGGGAGTTTGCTGGCAAACATTTTAATTACTGTTTGGCCATTGTGTGCTTTGCAACCCTCTGAGAGAAGTTAGCTAAAATAAATGATGGATACACTGATGTAACTGTAGAATCCCTACAGTGTGGAAGCAGGCCATTTGGCCCTTCAAGTCCACACTAATCCTCCAAAGAGCTGGCCACCCTGACCCAGGCCCCTACCCTATAAAGCTGCATTTCCCATGGCTATTCCACCTAGCCTGCACATAATGGGCAATTTAGCAGGACCAATCCACCTAACCCGCACATCTTCAGACTCTAGGAGGGATGTGCAAACTCCACAGACAGTCACTTGATGGTGGAATCAAAGCTGGGTCCCAGGTGCTATGAAGCAGCAGTGCTAACCACTGAGCCACTGTGCTACCCCTGCACTGTAAGCAGCATAAAACACTAACATCGCCGTTGACACATGGACAGCAAGCGAAGTGCAATCGTAGTTTTGAATTTTGCAAGGAACAGAAGCTTGAAGATTGTCTAGTGGGAGAATCTACAGAAGGAGTTACAGTGCCTTAGTGTAAAAGAAAATAACCAGTATGTTAGCTGGAAGGATTGGAAAAATAACCAAAACAAGGGACAGTGGCCTCCAAGGTCAAGAGAGAGTAAATGAAAACTGAGAATAGCTGGAGCTGAGGACAGTTCTCCCGAACACTGTGAAATACTTATGATGGTCAGCACAGACATAGGTAACTTGAAAATTAATATGACTTATAAGATAATTCTTAGGTAAGTAAGAAGTAAACCTGAATGCCTAAGTACTTCCAAACCATGTTGTTAACTTGATAGTTGTTGCTTTAATTTTTTGATACACAACAAAGTTTGTATTTTAGTTTTAAAAGATTAAATTGCATGGTGTAGCTTTATGGGTTAAAACAAGGTAATCAGATTTCCTTTTAAATGTTTATGTCATCTAAGTGGATCAAAACACAGGTGCTTACTTCTCAACGTCAGCAAAAGTAAAGAACTGATCATGACTTCAGAAAGAAAGGAGGCAAACATGCCCCCATCTACATCAACGGAACAGTGGTTGAGAGGGTGGAAAATGTCATGTTCCTCGGAATGACAATAACAGACAACCTGTCCTAGACTTCCCATGTAAAAGTGACAGTCAAAAATGCACAACAACGCCTCTTCTTCTTCAGGAGGCTCAGGAAATTTGGCATGTCTATAAGGATCCTCACCAGCTTCTACAGAAGCACCATTGAAAGCATAGTGTCCGGGTGCATAACGGCCTGGTATAGCAACTGCTCTGCCCAGGACCATAAGAAACTACAACCCAGACCATCACTGAAGCCAACCTTCCATTCATGGACTCTATTTACGCGGCTCAATGCTGCAGAAAGGCGGCCAACATCAAAGACCCATCGTACCCCGGTAATGACCTCCTACAACCGCTTCCGTCAGGCGGAAGGTACAGAAGCCTGAACATATGCACAAGCAGGTTCAGGAACAGTTTCTTCCCAGCCGTTATTAGACTGATGAATGGACTCTCTAGCCTCAAATAATACCAATCTTGCTGACGTTGACCTCGCCCAGCGCACACCCTGTGCAATGTAACCTGTATGCCTCTGTCTAAGTTCTTTTTACAACCTCTGATCTGTACATCCTCACTTAACTATGATCTGCCTGTACTGCTCATAAACAAAACTTTTCACTGTACTTCAGTACATGTGACAATAAATCAATCAATCAATTAACCTTAAACCCTTTATCAGGTCACCAATCAGTGTAGATGTAAAAAAAGAACAGCACACAGGAGGCATTATCAAGTACACAGCTTGAGTGGAGAACTTAGTCCACAAAACAGAGTCAGCACTTTTTGGGAAAAATGTTAAAATTTTGGAAACAAAGGATCTTACTCATTTCATCGAGTCTCCTCTGGATATATTACCAGCACATTGCAACTCAGATCCTGGCTTTGTCGGGTTAATTGTCCAGTGTAAGGTGTCTTAAGTGAGCTGTGGAACCACATTCTCAACCAGCAGAAATCACCCTTGAGCCCCTTTCACTTGTGCGATGTATGTTCTGGGGGAGGGGTGACAGAATATGCGCAGTGCCTGTGGTGTCTCCTATCACACAGTCAGAAGGGGATATATTCTGGAGTTGCACCAACTTTAGAAAGATTTTGCACACTGCGTCATCCCCGCATCTTCACCCGGGTCAACCTGAAGCCCATTGCACTGTGTCCTGCACTAATTAAATCCAGCAAATGTGAGGCCCTTTAACTGCCAAATCTCTCCAAATCATTATGTAATCCACTTAGTCCGTGAGCATGGGGTCAGTTAATAAATGCTTTGCAATTTACTGCACCCTCTCCTCCACTCTGTTCAAACTCATTGGCTTGTAGAATTTGGTTCATTTTCCCCAGGCTTCCTCAATAATTGGGAGATACGTGCAAATAGATAAAACCGTGGGAGAGCAGGGAATGGTGCAGTTAGTTTTACACTGATCAGTTGTTGAAGGAAATAGAATATATTGGACTGAATTTCAAAGTGGTAATTCCATCTGCGGATGACATCATAAAAAGTCTTAATTTCACGTGTGTGTGTGTGTATCTGTTCTCATTAATAATACAGACTCAGCAATGAACTGATCTAAATTAATCTTTCTTCTGATTCCCCTACAGACCTCATCTTTAGAGTGGAGGTTTCCCAATGTTATTTTAGACTGAAAACACTGGTTGTGGATGGGACAAAAGGGTTTTTATAATGTGGGCTCTGAAGCTTTACAGTATTGTTGCAATATGAATAGTGATACTGGTTTTGTACTCAATTACAAATCCATACATTAAAGTGTGTGGATGAGTACAATCAAGCTACTGTACTCACACAACTCCTTTTCTTTCATGAATTGTTTGATGATCTCCCCTCTGCTTCTGAAATTGCTGGGTCATATTTTCTGTGTTCACTGACAGAATGTTGGCATTGTTGGCTGGACCAGTGTTTATGGGAAGCATACAAACTATCTACCAAGTAGCCTGATTGTGAATTAGTGAATGTGACCAAACCCACCTCTAGGATAGTTGGGGCAGGGGCAATGTAGCCAAATTCAATCCTATACACAAAAGAAAAGGACATTTGCATCTAAATAGTGCCATTAACGACCATTGGATGCTCACAGAGCTTTATAGCTAATAACATACTTCTTGAAGTGCAGTCACTGTTAAATTGCAGGAAACGCTGTAGCCAGTTGGTGCACAGTAATCTCCCATCAACAGCAATGTGATCATGAGGAAATAATCTATTTTAGTGATGCTGTTGAGAGGTAGATATCTTTCTGTTTGCAATAACATGGGCAGCATGGTGGCTCAGTGGTTATAGCACTGCTGCCTCTCAGCACCAGGGACCTGAGTTTGGTTCCAGCCTTGGGTGACTGTGTGGAGTTTGCACATTCTCCTCCTGTGTCTGTGTGGGTTCCCTCCTAGTGCTCCGGTTTCCTCTCAGGTTCCAAAGATGAACAGATTAGGTGGATTGGCCATGCTAAATTGCCCATAGTGTCCAGGAATATATAGGTTAGGTGGGCTAGCCATGGGAGTTGCAGAGTTATGGGGTAGGGTAGGAGGCTGTGTCGAGGTGGAATGCTGTATGGAAGGTTGGTGCAGACTCGATGGGCCAAATGATCTCTTTCCACACTGTAGGGACATGAACATCTTGGGATCTTCCACATCTATCCAACAAAGTAGGCAGTACCTCAGTTTAAAGCTTCATTCAAAACACCTGTGACAGTACCACATTCTTTCAGTACTGCACAGTACTGGAGTGGCATTTTAACTTTTGTTTAATTCATTCATTAGCTACTGGCATTCATGGCAAGGCCAGCAGTTATTGGCCATCTCTAATTGCCTGTTAGAAGTTGGTGGTGAGCTGTCTCTTGAACCACTGCCATATCTGGTGTGTAAGGATACCAACAGTGCTGTTAGGGAGGGAGTTCCAGGATTGTGACACAGCGATACTGTAGGAAAGGCAAAGGCAGGATGGTGTTTGCCTGGGATGGGAATTTGCAGATGGTGCTGCCCTTGTCTTTCTTGGAGAGGTTGGAGAGGTCACGGTTTGGAAATTGCTGTCAAATGAGCCTTAGAAGATTACAGCAATGCATCCTTTATATAATACACACCACCACCGCTTTGTGCCAATGGTGAAGGAAGAGAACAGTGAAGGCAATGAATGGGGTACCACACAAGCATCTACTGTGTCCTGGATGGGTGTTGAGCTTCTTGTGCATTTCTGAAGCTGCACCCATCCAGACTGGTGGAAGCAATTCCATCACACTCCTGACTTGTGCCATGTAGATGGTGGACAAGCTTTGGGGGAGAGAGAAGGTGAGTTACCTGAATTCCGAGGCTCTGACCTGCTCTTGTAGCCATTGTATTTACATGGTGAGTTCGGTTCAGTTTCTCAAGAATGGTAACCCCCAGGATGTGAATCAGCAGTATTGCCATTGAACATCGAGGGTGATAGTTAGACTCTCTCTGTTTTTACCTTAACATCTCAGTGCTGTCAGCATGTTTTTTTATCACCGCGGTCATGTTCAGCTGAACTGTCGGTGATACTTTGGGTAGATTCGTCTTCACCAATCCTTCTTACTTTTATCAGCTGTTGTTATGATAATGGGGAGAAGGATGCCCACATGGCATCTTATGCAGAAGATGAGTTCAATCTTTGTTTATTACATGGGAGTCAGCTAGCTCGGTTGGTTAGATGGCTGGTTCAACCAGCTGAGGTTACCATGAAGGAGTCTCCCTTTCAGCCTTTGCCCTCACCTGTGGCATTGTGGCCCTCAAGCTAAACCATCATCAATCATCTCTCTCCAATGACAGAGGAGCTCTACGGTCTGATAGGAGTATGGCCATTTTACCTTTTATTACTTAATAGCAAGTGATAGCACACTTAAGTTATATGAGAGTTTATGGTAAGACCTCAGGTTGTACTTGAGATTGTGCACACATTACTGCTACTGAAATAGTCCCACACTGAACTGGTAAGAAATACAGAGCTGGTTATTTATATCATGATGAGCAGAGCTTATTTCATGATGTCAGGTGACCCTTTCAGATACTGAATTTACTTCCAAAAAATGTCTTTTATTATTAAAATTCATAAAAGAAGAAAACATTACAAAACTTTTCAACTTGAATATTACAGAACTTCCAATAAAATTCAAATTGTCCCCATACAATATGTTCCATTCAAAATGCTTGTAATAGTTTTAATATTTACAAAATGCATTCCATTTCAGAAAACAAACAAGGACAAAAATGATTCAACTTTTTAAAATTACATAAAATGCAATGGAAATAAAATTCTTGATACATCATATTTAACTCTGAGATGTACTACACATTGCAACATTGCAACTCAGGATCAAGTGTGCCACCAGCTGAGCTGATCACAAGTAGAGGCACACATTGGATAACAGTCAGCACCTGAAACACATCCTCCATCACAGTGGAGTAATTGCAGCATTGTCTCACATGTTGAGATGCTAAAATGCTGATAAGCTCAGCTGTAAAGTTGTTTTCCCAAAAGACTGGAAACAGTAACCAATTTGTTAGTCTGCCTCAGTAATCAACAAATGATTCTTGCACATTGTGTTAGGAAGCTTCAGGTCAGGCCACTCAAGTCCTGAACACAGGAGGTTAAAATTGGAATGGAAAGAGAGCTGACAATCAGGTGATGCTAGGTGGCTTCCATCCAACCTTGGAAGATGAAGATAGTTAAAAGCAATTTCTCCTGTCAATAATTTTCATGATGTTTCACCCATTCACTAGAAGGTATGGTACCTTTAAGCTTTTATTGAACATGCATACATGGACAATCTTAAAGAGAGCTACTTGTGAGTAGCTTGCAGGCAACTTCTGGGTTGTTGTACAGCCACACACACATATGTTATAGGAGATGTTGACTGGAGGGATAGGTTGGGATGCTCTTCAGAGAGTTGTTGTAAATTTGATGGGCTGAATGGCCTCAATCTCCACTGTAGGGATTCTATGATCTATTATCTAGGTTAGTTTACTGAAGCAAATAACACACAAGCAGAGAGAAGCATAAAGTCATCCTCAGATTGCACTTTTATGAATTGAAATAAGCTAATCTGGTCATCTGATCAGTATGTGTGTACTTGCTGTCTGAAAATTAAAACAGGCTTCTGGGAGCAACAGGTATCACAAACTTAATATGGTGTGTATGAGAGATTCTCAATTTATCACATTCTCCATCATGGCATCAACTAGGGTTGTCTTAAATCCATAAAAATTAAATATTGCAGAAATGGAGAGCAGAAATGTTCTTGTTCTTTGAAATAACAGTTTTTCCAGTGTCTGCACCTCACAGTAAGCTGAGAGGAACAGTCATGTTTGTTGCTTATTGTCAGGTTTTAAAGAAGCCCCGAAACCAGCTTTCAGCAAGCATTGTTCTCAGTGCATATTCACTTCCTCATTCAAAGTACCCTAAGAGGCTTTGATAAGATCGCTGATGAACTTGGGGGATAAGAAATCATAAACCAGCATTAAAATGAGAAATCCCAGTGGTTGCCTTATTCCAATGGTTGCCTTATTCCAATGGGAATTCATCTGGTAGACAGGTTATGGCGATTTAGCATTGAGGCAGTTGGATGATATTTTGGAAAAACTGTCCAACTTGACAAAGGACTTAGTCTTTACCTTGCTCATATTCTTATGATTGTGAGAAAGTCTTGCTTTATATGGTGCCGTTTCCCAGCTTTATGATCTCCCAAAACATTGTCCAACCCATAAAATATTTAGTTTGAAATGAGGTCACTGCTGTAATGGAGGATATTGGGCAGCCATTTGCACACAGCAGAATCCCACAAACAGCAATGTGATAATGACTTAATAACCTGTATTAATTGATTGATAGATAAATAATGGCCAGAAAACTGAGAGGAACTTGGGTGGTACAGTGGCTCAATGGTTAGGACTGCTGCCTCACAGAGCCAGGACCTGGGTTTGATTTTGCCCTTGGATGACCATCTTTGTGGAGTTTGCACTTTCTCCCCATGTCTGTATGGGTTTCCTCTGGGTGCTCTGGTTTCCTCCCACCGTCCAACCATGTGTAGATTAGGTGGATTGGCTGTGGTAAATTGCCATAGTGTCCAGAGATGTGCAGGCTAGGTGGGTTAGCCCTGGGAAATGCGGGTCTGTTCAGAACAGGGATGGAGTAGACCTGGGTAGGATGCTCTTCAGAGGGGCTGGTGCGGACTTGATGGATTGAATGGCCTGTTTCCACACCAAAGGGATTCTATGAACTCCTTTACTCTTCTTCAAGATAGTGTCTCATGTTAACCTGAGAAGGTAGGTGACAGCTGGGTTCCATATCTCATCTGAAAGACAGCACCTCCGACAGTGCAGCAGCCTCTCAGTGCTGTGTGTATCAACTTGGATTAAATGCTAATGTTTCTGAACAGACCAGAATCCACAACTTTGTAAATTAGCAGCATGAATGGTATTCAAAGGCAATGCCAAACATGCAACTGGCTGTGAAGAAATAAAGGAAATGCCAAGAATTCACTAAAGTTTCAAAACCCCTGTTTTACCTCATCTAATCACTCAAGGCCTAGCCGCCACCAGTGATGTTGTATCTACTGCAGAGATGTGATTGCTGACAGTTCTGTAATGTGAGGCTCAGGATTCTCTTTAACTGCAGATCTAACATTCATAAATGTAATGGTGCTGGAAAGTTTCAGATGGGGCGGGGGGGTCAATATTTCCAGGAGAAACATTCAAGACCTGAGCGTTTTAATCTCTAATCACAGCAATTGCAATTTTAGAACTTTCAAGAATTGTAAAAAGCCCTCCCAACAGGGAATGGGGGATGGCTGTTTTATATCCAGGCTGATTTAACTCTCCATTGAACTTAATGCGAATAGAAGCATCAACTTACAGTCAGCAAGGCACAACACACAGCAAAGAGGTGGTTTAGAAAAAACAAATCTTCTTTCAGCAGTGTTGGGCAAGGGTTGAACATTGGCCAGGCCAGCAGGAGAACCTGTCTGCTCTTCCTCAAATAATGAGATGGTGTGTCGGAGGGAGATAAAGCGCAACTCACTTGGAGGGCAGCAACACTGCAGCATTTCCTCAGGACTGCACTGGACGGTCAATTCCCTGAAGCAAGGTGGACAACCTCTTGTCTCAGAGACAAGGATGCTATCCAGTAAGCAACATCTGAAAGGAAATAGCAAGAACTGCACATGCTGGAGTCAGAGTCAATACAGTGTGGAACTGGAGGATCCTCTGATGCTGCCTGACCTGTTATGTTCTTCCAGCTCCACATTGTAGCGACATCTGAAAGTAACACCTGCAATAGGATGAGGGTAAAATTCTTCTCTATTCTACTGCTATGTACTACACTCACCATCAAACTTTCACATCACAGAGAGCAATCAGAGGCCAATGGTAACATGTCTTCAGATGAAAAGAACTTTCTTCACCCAGAGAGTGGGTGAGCCTATTTCTCTGCCACAGAAAGCAACTGAGGTCAAAACATTGAATGTTTTTAAGAAAGCATCTGATGTAGTTCTTAGGGAATCTAAGGGATAAAAGGTTATGGGGAGAAGGCGGGAACAGGGGACTGAGTTGAGTGATCAGCCATGATGATATAGAATGGTGGAACAGGTTTGAAGGACTGAGTGGCCTGATCCTATTTTCTACGTTTCTTTGGTTGTTAGTTAAATTATTGGGATCCACTGTATTGCTTATGCACTTTCATTCAAAGATTCTATCTGACTTTATGAGTCAGAAATAATTTGTTCAAATGTCTGCTCAGTCTCTCTGAGGGGATCTGATGTGCAAACAAACCTAGGGAAGAAATATCTTCTGTGTTAACTTTTGATATCACCATTTTGGTGTGGGGGATGTAGCTGTTCATTTATTGTGCCACACTTTGCTACGATTTGGTCTTCTCTGCACCAATTGTGGGAGTGGGCATCTTTAGAGGTGACTGATTCCCTATCCCCCAACCAATGAGAAAGTTCCCTTGATCAAGCTTGGAGATCTGACTGGTGAGCTTCTCGAAAAGTCACGAGCTTTGATAATGAGGTCAGGAACTGCTGGCCAATCAGAGGCTGGCGGCGTCCGTGTCCTAGAGATCATCACTGGAGGACCAGGCCTTAAGGAACATAATATCAAAACAGTTGAGTCGTAACTTTTGTGTCTTGCAGGGAGAGGGGTTTAGGAGGTGGGGGTCATGGGAGGGAGGTGGCTGGCTGGCTGGCTGGTTGGGGGCACGGGCAGAGTGGTTAGCTTTTAGTGGCAATCTGCTCTGAGCCCCTCCCTGCCCCTCATTTGCCCAATATGGAGGCATGCCCCCAGCCCAACAAACTGGTTGTACTTGTTTCAGAGTCATGAAACCAGTCAATGTTCTCACCTCCTGGTACTGACCTGAGGCCCTTATAGATGTCCTTTAATTCAACATTTAAGGTCATTAATTGATGGCAGGTCAAGAAAGTCCCCAGTAGACCCAGCTCCTAATTAATGAGGTGGCAAAAAGAAGGGTTTGCATGTCTCTCAGGTCAACTCACCCAGTTATTTACCTTTTGTGCCGCACTGTCTCCAGTAAGATTGGACTCATGATCCTGGGAGGGGTGGGGGACGGGGAGCGATTCTTGTGATGCAGTGGTAGTGTCCATACCCCTGAGCCAGGAGGCCTGGGTACAAGTCCCACCTGCTCCAGATGTGTATCATAACATGCCTGATGATGATTGATTAGAAAAATTTATGATCTTACACTGATGCCTAGTCACAAATCTATGAGAATCACCAGATTCTGACTTGGAGTGTTCTACGCTACTAACAAATTTATACTTCATAAAATTTACAGCAGTGAGAAACAGACCAAAGGTGCATGCTGCTGTTTATGTTCCACCAAACCTTCACCACTCTACTTCATCATACTATATCCTTCTGTTCCTTTCCTCTTCATATGTTTATCAACCTTTCCCGTCAAGGCATCTTTTATGGTATTCGCCTCAAGCACTCCACACATAGCAAATTCTACTTTCTGAGTAAAATAGTCTCTCCTGAATTCCCTATCACAGAATTACTAAATTGTTCTGTGCAGAAGGAGGCCATTCAGCCCATCATGTCTGTAGCAATTGGAACAAGGTGAACCAGCTAGATCTCATAGGATATCAGTTCCCTGATTAGGGCTGTTAGCCTGGTCCAATCAGGGAACCCAGGCTGACAGATATAAACAGGAGTGTCAGGGGTTCTGGTCACTCTAGGATCTAGCTCTGTGTTAGCTGGGTCAGGGTAATGTACTATGCACATGTAAATAAAGGGTGACTTGGTGACAGGATACCAACCCTCATGGAGTTATTTCAATGTCTGCACAGGCTCTCAGGATGAGCATATGACTGAATGTCTTCTCCTGCCTTTTCTCTATAATCCTGCACATTGTTTCTACTTAAATAGTCATCTAATGCCATGTCGAATGCCTCAGTAAAGCTGGAATAGAAATTTAACTTACCTGAACTGAAATTTTACCCCATGCTGTTTGCCAATATAAAATGTTTACCATGCCTTCTGGTTAAGATATTTCATTGAATTCAAATTTTAGGCATCAAAGTGATAGTTTGAAGTAATACCTGACAGTAAATTAGCACAATCTCAGGGCTGTCTTCTCATTTCCCTTTTAAAATGGCAGTGTGCAACATACAAGCTATTTTTATCTCCTTGAAGTTCAAAGCAAGGTGAAGATTACTAAGGTGTTTATTTTGATGCATTACTGCAATGCAGCTCTGTCTTTCCCTTCGTGTGCATGTCCAGATTTCAAATCTAAATTCAAGTTGCAACACTAGAGCTGAATTTTGAAACATATTCCTTTTAAATAAAGAAAGCAGGAGATTGTTTGTAAGGTTTGTCAACCCCAACCAGTGTATTTTGGAGTCTCCATGAAGATCTAACGTTGGATGCTAAGGATTAGATTTTTGCAGAGTCATGGAGACTACACACCTTATCCGAATGGCGCCAGGATCCCAGATCCAAAAGTTTCAACCATATTTCTGACAGATTCTACTTTCACCTTTGGGGGAACAGGGTCAAGTTATGAATTGAACAGCGGGGTAACTTGTACTCATTGTTGAGTTCAAGTGGATCCCATTTTCCCTGGAGCCAGGGCTTTATCCTGTAGTGGTGATAAATGATTTTTTAAAAATAGACATAAATGCTTGTAAAAGGCAGACAATGATTAGGGGGCCTGTCAAGCTGTCCAGTTATTAAATTCCCCGCCTTCAAGCATAAAAAACAGCCTGCCTGTGTCTCTGAGTTGAAAGGAAAACAGTGCTTGTAGTTTCTAGAGTTGTTTGTTGGCATAAATTGTAAAGGCTATCACTGAAGCATTATTAATGCTAGACTGCTTCTACAACTTATCATTATCACAGTGGGTACTTACAACGACACACTCTAAGAAGTTTTAAACAGATTAACTGTCTTTACTGTGGATATGGACACAATTGTTTTCCTAAGCGCAGGATCAATTACTTGAGATTTAATGTATTGAGTGAACTTTTATCAGTTATTACATATTGAAATTGGTAATAGATCCTATAATAGATATTTTATTTCAGTTCAGCATGGTGCCTGATGTCTACTCATGGTTGGTAATGGATGAGCTGGCATGAAGAGAGTTGGTGAGTAGGGGTTTTTAATGGCCTGAGTTATCACTAGGGTAGCATAGGGGCTACAAGAGCCTACAGTAATGATTGGAGGGATAGGGATAATGGTAGATAGAGGGGCTAATGGATGTGGCAGTAAGTATGGGCACGAGTTGGCATGGCAGTGTTTTTACTGATTAAAACCATTTGAGTCCATGAAGT
This sequence comes from Rhincodon typus, assembly GCF_021869965.1. NCBI lineage: Eukaryota > Metazoa > Chordata > Chondrichthyes > Orectolobiformes > Rhincodontidae > Rhincodon > Rhincodon typus. The sequence continues at coordinate 32,570,671 of NC_063361.1, read as the reverse complement.
GTTCCAAATATTAAAAATCAGATGAAAATTGGTCATCCATTTTTACCACAACCATAATAATCTGTACTCCCATTGAGAAAGGCAACTAAAACATTGTTGCTTGCAGCTTTGTATGGTCTCTCAGTTCATGTTCTCCATGAGACAGTAAAGAACATTGGGCAAACTGTGCCATCTCTTCATTTGCAGATGCATCTGATTGGCTCCTGTCCAAGTTAGTAAGTAATTGGATTGGGCACAGCTGCAAGCGCTCAGAGATGTGGTGACGACTGTCATTCAGAAGTCTTTCAAATAATCATTCAGATCATTTGTCTTGTACACATTGATGGATTGGCTCTACATCTTAACAGTTAATGCCACACAGTTCTCAATAGACTCTAGGTTTATAGAGACAAAAAAACTGTAGGTACTGGAATCCAAGGTAGACAAACAGGAGGCTGGAAGAACACAGCAAGCCAGGCAGCGTCTGAAGGAAAGGAGCAGTCAACGTTTCAGGTATTGCCCTACTTCAGGACTCATAAGCAATAAAGTCGTTTGTTGAGGTGTGGATTCTGCGTTGAATATAGAAGAGTAGAGGTCCTCCGCAAGTTTGGGAAAGGGAGGCCTTGAGCTGGGGGAGGGATGAGGAGAGGGAGTGGAGGTGCCAGTGTATTGCAGAGAGGGTTGAGCGGAGAATTCAGGGAGAGAATTCTTTCTGGATGCATTGAAGTTGTTCTGAGTATGGAGCATCGAAAGTAGGTCCAAATTTTGAAGGTTTAAAATGTACCTGTAGGACTTGAGGGATGAAATGGTTGCAAAGACAGTAGCTGAGGAAGGTCACACGTCTGTAGTAGTGGGTTTGTTTCATGGTATGGTCAAAGAGCTGAAGGGCTGAAGAGGTCACAGCAGTGAGGCAGTGAGAAAGCAATTCACTGAGTCTACATCTGAGGGAGGCAGAGAACTTCTTCAAAGTGGGCATCCTCAGAAGAGACTTGTCAGTAGTAAAACTTGGTTAGAGACAAAAAAAAACTGCAGATGCTGGAATCTAAGGTAGACAAACAGGAGGCTGGAAGAACACAACTAGCCAAGCAGCATCTGGAGGAAAAGAGCAGTCAACATTTCCGGTATATAATAATAATATAACATACTAACTGAAACGCTGACTGCTTCTTATCTACAGATGCTGCCTGGCTTGCTGTGGTCTTCCAGCCTCCTGTTTGTCTATCTAGGTTTTTAGACTTTGGGCCATGAATGATGCCTTCTTTAATTTGGCTGTCCACACATTCCACACTTCCTCATCTGTTTAGAAATGAGAGTTATTCCTTTCTAAACTTCCAGCATAGATTATTCTCAGCTTTCCCAAGCAGCCTCTTGCCAGATCTCATATCTGACTCAGAATAGAAGGCACAGCAAACGCTTGGCAGAGCAGGCAGCACCTGAGGAGAGAAAGGGGAACTGATTTAACATTTTACTCTGATGACTTATCATCAGATCTGGAAGAGGTTAGAGACTAGAGGTCTCAGTTATCTGTGAGAATAATAATGTGGTTATGGTAGGCGATTTTAATTTTTCCAAACATAGACTGGGAGTGCCATAGTGTTAAGAGCTTGGATGGAGAGGAATTTCTTAAGTGTGTATGAGAAAATTTTCTGATTCAGTATGTGGATGCACCTACCAGAGAAGGTGCAAAACTTGAGTTACTCTTGGGAAGTAAGGCAGGGCATGTGACTGAGGTGTCAGTGGGGGAGCACTTTGGGGCCTGTGACCATAATTCTATTAGTTTTAAAATAGTGATGGAAAGGATAGACCAATCTAAAAGTTAAAGTTCTAAATTGGAAGAAGGTATTCGGCAAGAACTTTCAAAAGTTGACTAGGGACGGATGTTCACAAGTAAAGGGATGGCTGGAAAATGGGAAGCATTCGAAAATGAGATAACGAGAATACAGAGACAGTATGAAGGGCAAGGCTAGTAGGTGTAGCGAATGCTGGATGACTAGAGAAACTGGGGTTTTGGTTAAGAAAAAGAAGGAAGCATCTGTCAGCGATCGAGTGAATCTCTAGAAGAGTATGAAGGCAGGAGGAGTATAGAGTCTTAGAATCCCTATTGTGTGGAACAGGCTATTCAGCCCAACAAGCTCACACTGACCCTCCAAAAAGCATCCCAATCAGAACTATCCCCCTACCCAATCCCTGTAACCCTGCATTTTTGGTGGCTAATACACCTAACCTACACATCTCTGAACACTATGGGCAATTTAGCATGGCCACTCCACCCAGCCTGCATATCTTTGGACGGTGAGAGGAAACTGTAGCCCTCAACGGAAACCCATGCAGACACAGGCAGAATGTGCAAACTCCACATGGACAGTCGCCTGAGATTGGAAGCAAACCCGGGTCCCTCGTGCTGTGAGGCAGCAGTGCTAACCACTGAGCCACCGTGCTGCCCCTAAGGGGTATACTTAGGGGGGAAATCAGAAGGGCAAAAAGGGGACATGAAATAACTTTGGCAAATAGGGTTAAGGAGAATCCAAAGGGATTCTACAATACATTAAGAACAAAAGAGTAACTATGGGGAGAAAAGGGCCCCTTAATGATCAGTAAGGCCAGGTATGTGTGGAACCGCAGGAGATGGGGGAAGATACTAGCTGAGTATTTTGCATAAATGTTAAGTATGGAGACAGATATGGAAGATAGAGAAAATAAATAGCAACATCTTGAAAAATGTCTATATTACAGAGGAGGAGGTGCTAAAACGCATAAAGGTGGATAAATCCCCAGGACCTGATCAGATCTACCCTCGAACTCTGTGGGAAGCTAGGGAAGTGATTGCTGGACCCCTTGCTGAGACATTTGTATTACCGATAGCCACAGGTGAGGTACTGGAAGACCGGAGGTTGGCTAACATGGTGCCGTTATTTAAGAAAGGTGATAAGGAAAAGCCAGGGAACTATAGACCAGTGAGCCTGGCATCGGTGGTAGGTAAATTGTCGGAGGGAATCCTGATGGACAGGATTTACATGTATTTTGAAAAGCAAGGACTAATTTGGGATAATCAACATAGTTTTGTGTGTGGGAAATCATATCTCATGAGGTTGACTGAGTTTTTTGAAGAAGTAACGAAGAGGAATGATGAGGGCAAAGCGATGGAGGTGATCTATATGGACTCCAGTAAAGCTTTCAACAATGTTCCTCGTTGTAGACTGGTCAGCAAGGTTAGATCACATAGAATACAGCTATTTGGAGACAAATCAGGCTCAAAGGAAGGGGACAGAGGGTGGTGGTAGAGGGTTGCTTTTCAGACTGGAGGCCTGTGACCAGCAGTGTGCCACAAGGATCAGTGCTGGGTCCACTGCTTTTCGTTATTTATATAAATGACTTGGATGTGTACATAGGAGGTATGGTTAGGAAGTTTGCAGATAACATTAAAATTGGAGGTGTAGTGGACAGCGAAGAGAGTTACCTCAGAGTACAACAGGACCTTGATCAGGTGGGCCGATGGGCTGAGGAGTGGCAGATGGAGTTTAATTTAGATAAATGTGAGGTGCTGCATTTTGGAAAGGCAAATCAGGGCAGGACTTATACACTTAATGGTAAGGTCCTGGGGAGTGTTGCTGAACAAAGAGACCTTGGAGCACGTGTTCATAGTTCCTCGGAAGTGGAGTTGCCTGTAGACAGGACAGTGAAGAAGGTGTTTGGTATGCTTGCCTTTATTGGTCAGTGCATTAAATACAGGAGTTGGAAGGCCATGTTTTGACTGTACAAGACATTGGTTTGGCCTCTTCTGGAATATTGCATGCAGTTCTGGTCTCTTTCCTATAGAAAGGATGTTGTGAAACTAAAAACGGTTCAGAAAAGATTTATGAGGATGTTGCGAGGGTTGGAGTGTTTGACGTATAGGGAGAAGCTGAATAGACTGGTGCTATTTTCCATGGCGCGTTGGAAGCTGAGGGGTGACTTTATAGAGGTTTATAAAATAATGAGGGGCATGGATAGGGTAAATAGGCAGGGTCTTTTCCCTGGGGTGGGGAGTCCAAAACTAGAGGGCATAGGTTGCAGGTTAGAGGGGAAAGATGTAAAAGGGACATAAGTGGCAATGTTTTCACGCAGAGGGTGATGCGTATATGGAATGATCTCCCAGAGGAAGCGGTGGAGGCTGTTGCAATTACAACATTCAAAAGGCATCTGGATGGGTATATGAATAGGAAGGGTTTAGAGGGATATGGGCCAAATGCTGGCAAATAGGACTAGATTTAAACAGGATATCTGGACGGCATGGACACGTTGGACTGAAGGGTCTGTTTCTGTGCTGTACAATTCTATGACTACATTTAACAGTCTTTAAGCAAGAACTGAGGCCATCAGGGGAGGAAAGAATACAGCAGATGGTGTGTAATTGAGAAGTTCAGAGAGATTAAATAATAAAAGGATATAATTGATGTGTAACAAGATGGGTCTGGAGGAGCTGGAGATGGTAACCACAGAAAAATTACCGGGGCCTTCTGTCAGATAAAAATTGGGTCAATAGACAAGGTCTGAAATTATTAAACTCAATGTTTAGTCAAGGAGGATGTCAAATGCCAAAAAAAATGTACTAAATTAATAAAATCTAAAGAACTGCAGATGCTAGTAATTAGGAACAAAAAACAAAAACAGAAACTACTTGAAAAAACACAGCAGAAACTTCTTCTGAAGAAGGGTCATTGGACATGAAACATTAACTCTGCATTCTCTCCACAGATGCTGCCAGACCTGCTGAGTTTTTATAGAAAAGTACAGTTCTTCAAGTATCCATTGAGATCCTTTAGAATGGTGTGGGACTCCAGGCGAGAGAGGTCAGAGTTGGAGTGGGGTGTGGCTACAAATCCAGGGTAAAGCCTGCAGACTGAGTGGAGGTGTCCTGAGTAACTGTGCTTGGCCTAGTAACACCTGGATTGCACCAGGGTTAATAAGCTCCTGGCCGCATTACAGCCATACAGGGGCAAAACTGTCCACGGGTTGGAGCCATACCTAGCACAACGGAAGGTGGTTGTGATTGTTGGATGTGAGATATCCCAGCTCCAGGATATCTCTGCAGGACTTCCTCAATGTGGTGTCCTAGGCCCAAACTTCTTCAGCTGCTTCATCAGTGACCTTCCTTCCATTAGAGGATCAGAAATGGAGATACTCACAATGTTCAGCACCATTCATGACTCTTTAGACACCAAAACAGACCGTGTCTGAATGCAGCAAGACCTGGACAATATCCAGGCTTGGGCTGATAATTGGCAAGTCATATCCACACCACATAAAGGACAGGTAATGACCATATCCAGCAAGAGAGAATCTAACTATCTCCCCCTTGACATTCAGTGGCATTGCCATCACTGAATCTCCCCCTACCAACATCCTAGGGGGTTACCATTGACCTGACACTCAACTGGACAAGGCATATAAATTCTGTAACTACAAGACCAGGTCAGAGGCTAGAAATTTTGCAGTGACTAACTAACCTTCCTACTCCCCAAAGCCTGTCATTATCTACAAGGTACAAGCCAAGAGTGTGATAGAATACTCCCCACTTACCTGGATGAATGCAGCTCCAATAACGCTCCAGAAACCTGACACCATCCAGGTCAAAGCAGTCCACATAGTTGGTACTACATTCACAAACATCCACTCTCTCTTCCACCAACTCTCAGTAGCAGCAGAATGTACCATCTACAAGATGCCTAGGCTCCAAGGCTCCTCAGACAGCACTTTTTCAAACACATCATCACTTCCATCTAGAAGGACAAGGGCAGCAGACCAATGGAAACATCACCTTCTGCAAGTTCCCCTCCAAGCCACTCTCCGATCTGACTTGGAAATATACCACCATTCCTTCACTGCTGCTGGATGAAAATCCTGGAAATCCCTCTCTAATGGTACAGTGGGTGTACTCACAGCAAAGAAATTGCAATCTTTCAAGAAAGCAGCTCACCACCACTAGGAAACTAGGGATGGGCAATAAATGCTGTCCCAGGCAGCAATGTCCCCATCCCTGAATGAATTTAAAAGATTGATCTATCTTCAAGTAGTCAGTTGGAAGTACAGTACTTGAGTATCGCTGAAAATAGACACAATTTATGGAAGCTTTCCATCCTACACTCAACAGACAAAATACGTTTTTGTTACTGTATGAGCACTCATTAAGCACTCTCTTCTCACAGTAAAAAATATCCAGTTCTCAATCACAGTAGTGTGCTTCGATGATCAAGGCTAAAAGTTTCAACAAAATGTGCCACTTTCTTTTCAGCATTATTCAAGTTATCTTGCTACCCCTTATACACGTTGATGTGAATAACATCAGCTGCTCTGGATGGATTGTCAAAAAGAAATAGAAAATTGGCTGCTATTACAGAATCCGCCAGGAGAGAAAGTGAATCAGGATCTTTGATTGAAATAAGTAAACATCACAGTCACAACCACAGAGTGAATATCACAGTCAAAACCCAGGACATGGCCAGAGATGTTGAGAGAGCAGTCAAGCTAATGGTAATGGAACGGAATGAGGAGACAGAAAAGGCAAGAAGCCAGACTGATTAATTTAAACTGTGTTGGAAGGAAGAAGAAAAAAATTGTTCTTCTCGTTATTTCTTGTTGCATGAAAATGCTTTTGTTCAGAAAACAAACATTTGTCTTATTTAATTGGAGAATGACTACAGAAAGCTGCCACACAGAGGGTTTTGGGAGTCCTCATGCATGAATCACAAAAAAGCCAACATCTGAGTTCAGCAGATAATAGGGAAGGCAAATGGAATATTGGCCTTTGTTTCAAAGGGAATGGAGTATAACAGTAGGGAGATTTTGCTGAAGCTATCTGGTATTAGTCGGACCACAGCTAGAATACTGTTAAAAGATTTGAGCCCCTTATCAAAAGAAAGATATGCTGGCTAAATAAAAACCAAAAGAACTACAGATGCTGTAAATTAGAAACAAAACCAGAAATTGCTGGAAAAGCTCTGGCAGCATCTGTGGAAAGAAAGCAGAGTTAACGTTTCAAGTCCAGGAAGGGTCACTCAACCTGAAATGTCAACTCTGATTTCTGTCCACAGATGTTGCCAGACCTGCAAAGATATACTGGCATTGGAGGTACTCCCAGAGAAGGTTCACTGGATGATGCTGGGTATGAATGGACTGTCCTACAAGGAGACGTTGAATGGATTGGGCCTGGAGTTGAGCAGAACAAGAAGACACCTTACTGAAACATATATTATTCTTAGAACAAGAAACCTTAACAGATAAATGTGGAGAGAGTCTTGTAGAAGAGTCTCAGATCAGAGGCATAAGGAATCACCGATTTAAGACAAAAGAGGAAGAGTTTTTTTTCTCTGATGAATTCTTTACTGCAGAGGGCAGGCACAGTTGTGTCATTACATATATTCAAAGCTGAGAGAAACAGATCTTATTAAGGGAATCAAGGGTTTCATATGAACATATCAACAAGGAACAAGGTAGACAAACAGGAGGCTGGAAGAACACAGCAGGCCAGGCAGCAGCTGGAGGAAAGGAGCAGTCAACGCTTCGTGTATTACCCTTCTGGTTTTGTTTCTAATTTACAGCATCTGCAGTTCTTTCGGTTTTTATTTAGCCAGCATATCTTTCTTTTGATAAGGGGCTCAAACCTTTTAACAGTATTCCAACTCTCGCATTCAATTCCCCTCACAATAAATGATAACATTCTATGCTCCTTTCCTCCAGATGCTGCCTGGCCTGCTCTGTTCTTCCAGCCTCCTGTTTGTCTACCTTGGATTCCAGCATCTGCAGCTTTTTTTTGTCTCTAACAAGGAACAAGAGCAGGCCACTACTTCAAACCTGCTTTGCCTTTCAATAAGATCATGGTTGATCTGATTTTGATCTCAACTCTATATTCCAGCATATCTTCAATAACCTTTCAATCCCCTTGGTCATCGAGAATCTATCTTCCTCTGCCTTAAAAACAATTAAAGATTCTACATCATTGCCTTTTGAGGAAAGGAATTCCAAAAACTCTCAACTCTCTGAGAGAAAAAAAATTTCCTCCTATCTGCCTTAAATGAGTGACTCCTTATTTTGAAACTATAACCCCTGGTTTGAGATTCTCCCATAAGTCCAAGATACCTGAAACTTTCCCTCCCGACTTTTGTGTTCAGTTCCCCTCACAATAAACGATAACATTCTATGAGCTTTCCTGCTTCCTTGCTGTACCTGCAGACCAAACTTCTGTGATTCATGCTCTCAGACTTGTGAGTCTCGACCTCTCTCCAAACTTCTCACCATTAAGATAATATGCTTCCTTTTTATTCTTTCTGCCTGAATGGACAATTTCTCAGTTTCCCTCATCGTACACCATTTGCCAGATCTTTGCCTTCTCACTTTAGCCTATCCATATCCCTTTGTAGACTCCTTATGTCCTCTTTGCAATTCACTTTCCTACCCATGTTTGTATCATTAGCTGCCATACCTTCAGTTCCTTCATCCAATTCATTTGTGTAAATTGTAAAGAGTTGACAGGTCCAGTGCAGAACTCTGTGACACACCGATTGTGATATCTTGTTAGCCTGAAAATGACCCTACCCTCTGCTTCCTATTAGCCAATCTTCTCTCCATGCCAATACATTACTGCCTACACCATGAGCTTTAATTTTTCACAATAGCCTTTGATGTGGCACCTTGGCAAATGACTTCTGGAAATCTAACTATAATGCATCCACTGGTTCCCTTTATCTACAGAGAAAGTTACATCTTCAAAGAACTGCAATAAATTAAAAACTGAAAGAACTACGGAGACTGGAATTAGAAAAAGAAACAGTGAAAGCTCAGTGGGTCTGGCAGCATCTGTGGAGAGAAATCAGAGTTAACATTTTGGGTCCAGTGACCCTTCTTCAGAATATCTAAATTTCAGATGTTGTGGATGTTTGTTTTATCATATTGTATTCTGAGAAATTAAATCTATGCACAAATTCACAATTTGATAGCCCAGTTCAATAATGGCTCCTTGCAGCTAAGCATGTGTTAATCATGATCAATATATACAATAAAAGGTCATTTAGTGACCATTATTAAATTAGAAGAACAAAGCATATATTACTCTTCCTTCCCCATGCTTCTGATAGTAACTCATGTTAGAAAAGCAATTAACTTTCACTACAATAACATATTGTTTTGAAACCTGGCAACAAGCCATTCCAAAAACAGGACACCACTTTAAAATCATCTTAAGCCAACCTATCCTAGATTCCAAATATCTCTACCCAAAGATAAGATGTGGAACTCCGTGCCACGTGAAGTGGTTTAGGTGATTAATATAGATGCAGTTAAAGACAAGGTAGATAAATGCATGAGGGAGAAAAGAATGACAAGGAATAAAAACATAACAAAGTGCATTTGGAATATTGACAGGATTGGATGAAGAGGGCGAGGATGGTGTTGTGGCATTCCTCACAGTCACTATGCAGTATATGTCTAATGGACATGCTCGTGATACCATCGCTGAAACATGTGACCTGAGGGTAGAAAGGTCTTAGACTCTAATTTAACTTGAAGCTTTTTCTTCTTTATTCATTCACGGGATGAGGGCGTCGCTGACTAGGCAGCATTTATTGCCCATCCCTAAATGCCAGGAGGACAGTTAAGAGTCAACCACATTCCTGTGGGTCTGGAGTCACATCTAGGCCAGGCCAGGTAAGGATGGCAGTTTCCTTCCCTAAAGGACATTAGTGAGCCAGGTGGGTTTTTCCCTAACAATCAACAATGGATTCGTGGTCATCATTAGATTCTTGATTCCAGATATTTATTGAATTCAAATTCCACCATGGAGGGATTCAAGCCCAGGTCCCCAGAATGTTATCTGGGTCTGGATTAACAGTCCAGCGATAATACCACTAGACCATTGCCTTCCCCTTGATGTGGTGATGGAGGTGTGTTGCTGTTTGTAGTCAAATAACTTAATACTAGTCCAGACACTGCAACATATGCAGATATCAAGAGCTGTAATAAACATAGAGTCATTGAGGGCTACAACACAGGCCCTTCAGCTCGTCAAGTCTGTGCCTTTCAAAAACAGCCACTTGGCTACTCTAATCCCATTTTCCAGCACTCAGCCCATAGCCTTGCATGGCTCAGCATCACAGGTGTACATCTAAATGCTACTTAAATGCTGTGAGGGTTTCTGTCTCTACTACCCCTACAGACAGTGAGTTCCATTACCGTCTGAGTGAAAACATTCCTCTTCACATCCCCTCTAAACCTCCTGTCTGTTGAATCTTTCAACAGTACATTGCAGACATTTTTATTTAGAGCTTACTAGTTCATATGTTACAGGAATTAACATAAGCATTTCCAGATCAGGCACAAATCCCCTGCTGGAGGCAAAGCCCATATCACAGTAATGGTTCAGATTAAAAATGTTTTGATCTCTCTCTTCCTCAGATGCAAGGGGCCAACAACTGGATGCTCAGATCTCCTTGCCATCATCCAACCAGATTCCAGAACAGGAAGGGATTTCAATCCCTCAATATCCAGTTTGATTGTTACCATGGACAACAATTCCCTCCATTATACCCACTATCAGGGAGCTGTCACAATGCTTACAGTCTGCACATCTCCCAGCTTCCTTGAATATTTGCTCTCCTGCACCATCTTCAGGGCTGGATCATGGGTGATAAGTATTCCCAGGGCTGGCTTGTGGGTGACAAGGGGTGATCCCCAGAAGGTTTAGCTAATAGCCCAAATGCAAGAACCACAGACTGGTGCTGAAAGGTGATGCAATGCTGCTTACGTCTCTACTAGAGGCAGCATGGAATAGACAATTGATCTTCTGAAATGTTCCAATTGACTGGACCACTCAAGAGGAGCACTCCAATATTCATCAAACAGTGTTTCCAGGAGAGTGGTTGGTTGCTGTGCCCTATGCTCAATAATAATGAACAGGGACATGACTTATACAACTAATAGTAGGGCCTTGAGTAGTGTCGTAGAACAGAGAGACCTAGGAGTTCAGGCACATATTTCTTTGAAGTTTGGGTTACATATAGTGGTTAAGAAGGTTTTTACCACACTTGCCTTCATTGCTCAGTCCTTTGAGTATCGGTGTTGGGAAGTCACGTTGAGGTTGTACAGTACATTGGTAAGCCTCTTCTGGAGTACTGTGTCCAGTTCTAGTCACCCTGTTATAGGAAGGATACTCTTAAACTAGAGAGGATTCAGAAGAGATTTACCAGGATGTTGCCAGGTATGGAAGGTATGAGTTATAAAGAAAGGCTGGACAGGCTGGGACTTTTTTCACTGTAGCATAAGAGGTTAAGAAGTGTCCTTATAGAAGTTTATAAAATAATGAGGGATATGGATAGAGTTAATGGTAGTTTTTTTTCCTCTAGGATGGGGGATTTCAAGACACAGTGGGCACATTTTTTAAGGTGAGAGGAGAAAAATGTAAAAAAGACACGAGGGGCAATTTTTTTTACACAGAGGGTGGTTCGCGTGTGGAATGAGCTTCCTGAGGAAGCGATGGATGCAGGCACAATCACAGTGTTTAAAAGACATTCGAATAAATGCATGAATAGGAAAGGTTTGGAGCGATATGGGTCAGAAGCAGGCAGGTGGGACTAGTTTAGTTTGGGATTATGTTCGGCATGGACTGGTTGGACCAAAGGGTCTGTTTCCGTGCTGCATGACTCTATGACTCTATGACTGTATGGCTGGGTGCAAACTCAGAAAAGGGGAGATGGATCTTTCTTCAAATGAGGAAGAAGAGGAGATGCTGAGGGAGCTAACACTGATGATGAGGGTACTGAGAAAACTATGGCAGTGCTGAGATAACAAAAACAGAAATTGTTGGAAAAACTCAGCCACCAGACTTGCAACAGTAACTCTGATTTTTCTTTACAGATTTTGCCAGACCTGCTGAGCTTTTCTAGCAATTTCTGTTTTTGCTTCTGATTCTGCAGTTCTTTGAGTTTTTATTTAGTGCTCAGATAAGGAAGACTGGCCTGAGAGAACTTGATAGTGGTTACATTTGAGATCAAATAACTTTGCATTAACGTATGTGGATGATCAGAGCTATGAACCGATTACTGCACAGTGGTGTTCCTTCCCTCAAGGGAATACTTGCCTTAAACTTTTGAGACATTAAGATATTTTGTTTGCCATGAATTGTAGGTTAATTAGTTCCTTTGACACTAATAACTTCCTGTTGAGTTTCCTCGCTAGGGCATCATTCTGGAGATATGAAGATTTACATGGGGGCTGCAGCTATATGACTTAAATCTCAATTTGTAAATGGCATTCATGTACTAGAAGGACCTCACTATTGATTGACTCCTAAAAAAAAAACCATCCAGTTTAGGTTCCTGCTTTTCAAAAGTTATGATCCTCACAGAGGATATTGGAGAATGATAGCCTCAATATTCTTTGCACTGCTCCACACAATATACATGTTGGGTTCTGAACATTGAGGGAGATAAGACATTCAGTGAGAATAGGAAGCTAAGTAAAGGTGGAACTCCTTACCAAAGATGGGTGCTAGTGCAATAGTTAGAGACTACCTTCGTTCAGGAGACTTAGATGTAGGACCGATTCAGGTAAAGATGAGGAACAGTAGTGAAAGAAATCACTAGAGGAGTATTCTACAGGTCTCTGAACAGAAACCATAATGTAGAAAGAGGTGTAAAAGAATGAATATTGGGAGCTTGGGGGACAGCAGTAATAATGGGTAACCTCAGTTTACACATAAACTAGAAAAATTAGATTGATCATGGTGGCCTACATGAAGAATTCATTGAACATTTTGCTATAGTTTCTTACGAGTACTACATTCTGGTACCAACCAGAGAACAGGTTATGCTAGACTTGGAGATAACAAGGTGTAGAGCTGGATGAACACAACAGGCCAAGCAGCATCAGAGGAGCAGGAAGGCTGACATTTCGGGCCTAGACCCTTCTTCAGAAATGGGGGAGGGGAAGGGGGTTCTGAAATAAATAGGGAGAGAGGGGGAGGCAGATAGAAGATGGATGGAGGAAAAGATAGGTGGAGAGGAAACAGACAGGTCAAAGAGGCGGGGATGGAGCCAGTAAAGGTGAGTGTAGGTGGGGAGTTAGGGAGGAGATAGGTCAGTCCAGCGAGGGCAGACAGGTCAAGGGGGCGGGATGAGGTTAGTAGGTAGGAGATGGGGGTGGGCCTTGAGGTGGGAGGAGGGGATAGGTGGGAGGAAGGACAGGTTAGGGAAGCGGGGACGAGCTGGGCTGTCTGTCTCCTCTCCACCTATCTTCTCCTGTAACTATCTTCTATCCGCCTCCCCCACTCTCCCTATTTATTTCGGAACCCCCTTCCCCTCCCTCATTTCTGAAGAACGATCTAGGCCTGAAACGTCAGCCTTCCTGCTCCTCTGATGATGCTTGGCCTACTGTGTTCATCCAGCTCTACATCTTGTTATCTCAGATTCTCCAGCATCTGCAGTTCCTACTGTCTCTATGCTAGACTTGGAGCTGTGTCATGTGACACACTATCTTGTTACCCGCACTCCCACCTTCATCTGGGCTGTTTGTGTTTATTGTGTACGCTCTTCTACAGAAGAAGAGAAGCATTAAAGAAACATTAGCAAGGATGGTTGAGCAATGCCTGTATTGATTGGTGCAGATAGAGATGTCAGTCCTCAGAGATGTGATAGTCCATGTCGATCACCAATAAGAGGCATGTTGTCATAGAGGAACATCTGATGAAAAATGATAAAGCATTATAGGGTGTTTGTGCCTGAGATACCTGTGAGATGTTCATCCTAAAACCATCTTTGTGGTTGTGCCCTTGTCTCATGCAAACCTTTGGTAGAAAGCTAGCAAAAACCTACCTTTCCTGAGTTGTGCAGAAAGGTCAATGTGCTGATGGTGCAGGAGCTGCTGAGTTGTCGATCCTTACACGTTTTAAATGTGAACGTTGGGAAACATGAGAGGCAGTACCATTGTAGCGCAAGAAGTTCTACATTGGCAACTGCAATGAAGTGACAGACATTGACTGTGTTCGAGGGTGGGTCATGTGTGCAATGAACTGCTAGAAGGAGCAGTAGATGCAGATATAGTCACAGCATTTAAAAGACATTTGGAAAGGTACATGAATAGGAAAAGTTTAGAAGGATATGGGCCAAATGCAGGCAAGTGGGACTAGTTTAGTTTGGGAAACTTGGTTGGCATGGACAAGTTAGATCGAAGGGTCTATTTCCATGTTGTATGGCTGTATGACTATGACTAAAATCTGACTAGCCTCCCAGTGGAAATCCCTTCCACTTTTAGGCCCAACTGCAGCTTTGTTTCAAAGATACAATATTCTAACCTTTGTCTCTGATTTTGTAATTACAGTCAAAATTAGACATTGTCTGCAATGATTTCTCACTATCAGAATTGGACATACACAGAGGCATACATTCATGTAGACACAATATAGGTACATGCTCATCTTTACAAATATACACACAAAAACAAACATTTCACAAAGAACTCGTGGTAGACAAGACATGTCTAATGTATGTGTACATATTTACCCACGAAATGCAGACATGCCCAACCAGTCACACACCACCCACCCAAACACACACTAAATGCACACACACGTATTCCAGCAGGAGGTGTAAGTGGTGTCAGAGTAAAGACAGTGATAGAATGATATTGCAATTACAGGAGCTTCACCATAAACTTTGCTTAACCAAAATCAATGAAGGATTAAAACATTAAATGTCAACAATTTTTCCTCAAGGATCTAATTAAAATATAAATCCAGTGGATGTTTGGTGTTGATGTTCGGTGTAATTTGAAAGACATGGTAAAACACGAAGAGAAATGGTTTGAGACAGTGACAGTGGCAAATATCAGCCAATCAGAAAAATGTGAAAGATCATTTTTACATGGACAGTTAGCATGGAACCAAAATGATAGACTTAATACATAAGCAAGCTAATTTAACAGCTTACAACTTAACATTAGCTTCAGTACTGTTTACTTCTTTTTAACAAAGCAGTATAGCATGGATTAAAAATGTAAGAATAACAACTGAAATGTCTGTTTTTGCAAAATCTGCCTAATGATGCTTCTCCATTTTCTATCTCTGTGAAAGTCAAAATTTCTAAATCTTTCTCCCGTCACCTTCAAACAAGAGTGAAAAAGATTAATCTCTGCATGGAGCTTTGGATGACGTAACTGGAATCAAATTTTCTTTTCCCTTCCTTTCATTCCAGTTGTCACATTGTCTCAAGCTTAGAAGCCACATTATGTCTGGAATCCTGACATCCTCCACTCTTTTAAGATACTCTTTGATCAAGCTTTTGGTCACTTGTTCTAATATTTTCTTGTTTATCTGTTAATGTTCCTGTTAAACACATTACACCCTCTTTCTATGCTGAAGATATTACATAAACGCATGTTCAAGCAGGCCACTCAATCCGCATCCATTCACCATCTGAAACACTGAGGCCCTGCACCAACAGTGCACAGTGATGGCTTCGTGTACAATCTGCAAGAGGCACTGTTGCAACTCAACAAAACTTCAATAGCACCTTTCAATCCCACAATCTACCACCGAGGTACGTGGGAACTCCAGCCCTGCAAGTTCCCCTCCACCATCCAGGCTTGGGAATACAAGGTTGTTCCTTAAGTGTTGCTGAGTCAAAATCCTCGAATTCCCTTCCTAACAGCACGGTGGGTCTACCAACACCATGCATACAGAAACCGTTAAAGAAGGCAGCTCAGCATTACCTTATGACATGAAATAAGGGGTGGACTGCTTGTGAGAAATAATCATATCCCACAAATGAATTTGAAAAAGTTGTTGCTATTGTTGTCACATACGCATTCACAGAAGCATTAAACCTTGTTCTAGCTAAGCCATGTACTTAAATCTCTCAATCTCTTACTATATCTTCCAAAATCACAGTGAACATCACCAGCAAACAATGTTTGGATTTATATATTTAAATTAGTCTCTTTGGGGTAATATTATGGACACTGAATGTCTTAAGTCTTAAATTTCAAATCTAATGCTGAGCTTTTTGAGCACCTTCTTTGCAGCCGTAACTTTGTATTCCTCACTCTGTTCAATCACCCTATGATCTTTGTATGTTATGATCTGCCTCTACTGCATGCAAAACAAAACTTTTCACTGTACTTAGGTATGTGACAATGATAAATCAACTCAAATCCAAATCACATCTTAATCGTACATTGATTTTGTTTGAACAAAATTTATATTGCGGCGCTTTGTAATTGCAATATCTGACATCATCCATCATTGCCTTTAATTAGGACACTTGGACTGGTACTGCAGTGTTTCTGCGAATATATTGTGTGTGGATATGATGGTAAACTTGTGACCATGTAGGTCATGCTATTTAATGCCATCCAATAGCACTTTAACACTCGCCAAACTTGCAGCAAACCGATGTCTATATTCACCAGATGACGGAAGACAAATGCAAACACGAGGTGACTTTTTTAAAAAAAATCTGTCAGCGATGATCTGGGTTTCAGGGAGCCAGGCAAAAGATGAGCAATGATGAATTGCACTCTGCCTGCAACTCAAATATTTTTAGAAGCAGCGACTGATCATCACACAGCATCCAATTGTGGTGTTGCCACGGAAATATTGTAACATGCTTCCATTTCATTACTTTGCCACATACCCCTTGAGTTCTTAAGTGTTAAAGATTGTCTTTCCTGTAGGACCTTCTAGCTATTTCTGACTAGGCCAAAATACTAGAACTGGGTGTTGAGTTAAATGGGATGCTGCAGGCCCTAACGTCCATCTGATGAAGTCTGAATCTAATAAAAAGTATCAACTTGTCATGTGTGAATGACTGATTTACCACAGGTGGCGACGGCATTCAACAGCGCTGATCTAGAAGAACAGTGTTCATTTTCAATAATGGTTCACTCTCTTTTGCATCGAACATAGAACTATAGATGAACTGGATTTACAGTCAATATGGAAGTGATAGTGTAACCTGACTCTGGCAACGTGATGATGAATTGGAGAATTAGTGGAGTTATGTCTAATTAATAAATGGCAATGCTGATGGTGAATCTGTGAAGCTCATTGTTCAGATTTATGTGGGTGTGATTCCTAGCCTTTGGGTATAATCGCACCAACCTGATACTCTGGGAAATATGAAAGACTGCAGCAATTTCTGACCCATCTGGCATCTGCTTCACTCAATCAAAACACTCTATAAATCAAGCTACACCCAATTCTCTGATTGATTTATTACTAATTAGCCCTTTAGCACATTCATAAATTTTACATCTTAAGAAAAAAGCATTTAGAGACTAAGAAAGTGAAATCAATGCTCATATCACCAGCAGATGTGGTCTAAGGGCAGGAATGGGCATCCTGCATCCCATCCAGTCGGATGGCTTTTTGAAAGTGGTAAGGTCCATGAGGGACTTTTGCCATTTCTCCCTCTGTTCATTAGAAACGACTGGTTACCTGGCTGGAGAGGCATGGTTACACATCAATCATGGGGCATGACATTGAACACACACTGTTGGTGTCATCCTGAGCCCTATTCTGGCCGACTGAGTTAACCAGCCCTCACTTTATAAGCAGAACCTATCAGAAGGAAATATCCAATCTATAATCAATTAAAGTACACCATGATCCATCAAACAGATGGGGAGAAATGTAAAAACATAAGTACCAGGGGCAGGAGTAGGCCATTCTGCCCCTCCAGCCTGCTCCACCATTTAATACAATCACGGCTGATCTCATCTCAGCCTCAACTCCACTTTCCTGTCAGCTCTCCATAATCTTTGACCTGTTACTACTTATAAATCTGTCTATCTCACCCTCAAATTTATCCAGTGTCCCAACATCCACCACACACTAAGGTAATGAATTCCACAGATTCATGACCTTTTAAGAGAAGTAATTCCTCCTCTTGACTGTTTTAACTCAGCTAACCCCTTATCCTAAAACCACGACCTCTCATTCTAGATTGCACCACAATGAGAATCATCTGTTCTACATTTACTTTTACAATCCCTTTTAGCATCTTACATACCTTAATTAGATCTCCTCTCATTTTTTAATATCATATAGATTGCCATTATCTGCATTTCCACCTTCAAACTTCTGTTTTCTTCAGATCTCTGTATAGGTTTACGAGACCTGGAACATCGGATCATGACACAATTAGCCATATAAACTTGCCGTATCATTACTGTGGCTACAAGAGCATGTCAGAAGCTGGGAACTCCATGGTGATTAAATCATCTGCTGACTCTCCAAAGCCTATCTACTACCTACAAAAGTCAGGAGTGAGATAGATCTTGCAGTAGACTTCTGATGATCTTCTCCACTCCGCAATTGTAAGTGCCACCATCATCTCTCCAATTCCTCACACTCACTCTGTCTCAGTTATTGTAGCCATCTCACACCAAGGTTCATGCTCTACCACTCTCAGTATTGCCTGCAACATATTCCTCGCTTGCTCTCACACACTCCAGCCCCTGATTCCATTGACCCTGCATGTCCTTCACACTGCTGACTCACTGGCTGAGGACACATCGCCAATTGCACCAAAGTAACAGCTTTGTCACCACTTTCACCTCCCTTAGTACCTGCCTCCCTCTCATTCCAGGAGATAAACAGGTCACAATACAGACAGAAAGGGACAAGACAGATGCTGGGCTGCCAAACATTCAGTTCCTCAGCTCCTATGAGGGGAAGATTCTGACTCTGACCACCCAGTGTTGCTGATTGAACATGTCCAAGCCTCTGGACTCTATGGGAGGCTGCCCATGCTCTGCTGTAGCAGGATCCTCTGACCGAAGGCTATGTCCCTCAACTTGACTGAGGATGCTGACAGCTGTGGTAAACGCCCTGTCTTTGTGTCTGCACTAAACAGCACAGCATACCATTGTTCTGTAAACCTAGCTGAGGGGCAAGATGCAAAAAGGCAAGGTAAATCTAGGTCAGCTCAAATTAAGTGAGCACCAAGAGAGTATCCGAACAAGCCAGAGATATAACCTGCTCCAATTCATGAGCTTAGTACATGTCTCTGAGTGCAAAGTATCCTTGCTGTAGCCAATTTGCCCCTAGGCACAGCACTCAAGTGTAGATGGGTTCTGTAAGTGGATCAGAAATATGCCATGAGGGTTCTTAAAGGCTGGCACATGTTGGATGCCAATATCCTTGGACATGGACTATGTATGGCTGATGCCTTTATATGAAACTATTCAGAATAAAGCAGCCCATTTGACTGCCGCCACATCTACAAACATTCACCCCTTCCACCACTAATATTCGGTAGCAGCAGTGTGTACTATCTACAAGATGAACTGCAGAAATTCACTAAGGTTCCTTAGACAGCATCTTCCAAACCCACAACCACTTCCATGTAGAAGGACAAGGCCAGCAGATACACGGGAATGCCACCAACTTCGAGATCGCCTCCAAGCCTCTCACCATCCTGACTCAAATATATTTTGCCATTCCTTCAGTGTCGCTCGGGCAAAATCCTGGAATTCCCTCCCTAATGGATCGGGGGAGGGTCTATCTACAGCAGATGGACTGTAGCGGTTCAAGAAGACAGCTCCCCACCACCTTCTCAAGAGCAACTATGGAAGGGCAATAAATGCTGACCCAGCCAATGATGCCCACATACCATGAATAAATGAATCAAAGGTACTCTGAGAATGGTTTTGAAATGTTCTACCTCTTCCTTCTATGGCACTTCAAACCTGCGATTTTCTGCCCAAACTACCCACAAATCTACTGGGTTTTTAAGACTCACAGATTGCATTGCCTGCCTGATCACGTCTTGCTGATTTACCTTGTTTCTTCTGTTGCTTTATGGCCTGGTTATTCCACATACTCTTGGTCTCCCAGCTGGTATTCTTAGTTGTAAAGGATTCCTGTTGTTTGTTGTGAAAGAGGGAGGAGTGTACAAACACCGAAACCCAGTGTTATCGCTGACTGGGTAACAATTATCAAATAATCAACAAAAACAGAAATTGCTGGAAAAGCTCAGCAGGTCTGGCAGCATCTGAGGAGAGAAATCAGATTTAACATTTCTGGTCAAGAGCTGTTCTGAGGAAAGGTCACTAGACCCGAAGCATTAACTCTGAATTTTCCCCAGAGATGCTGCCAGACCTGCTGAGCTTTTCCAGCAATTTCTGTTTTTGTTCCTGACTTACAGCATCCGCAGTTTTTTCAGTTTTTCATTATCAAATAATGCTGTGCTCCGGCAGAAAGGTTTACAGTGCTACTGTGCAAAGGTGACTGCCTCAACCACATATCTGAGGCTGGGCAAGGGTCTCGACAGTCAGCATCTGCCCGTAGTAATTGACCAAAGCTGTGGATTTTTCTCATTATAGAGGGCAGAGGGTGACAGTGTGAATGATACTAACAGTTGCTGCTGATCTTCCGGGAAATCACTTTTTGAAACCATTTGCATTGATCTGCTGGCAACAATTTCATAAAAATTAATTCCTTTATTATCTCCTCCTTTAGCATGTAGATGGTTAAAGCACTCATGTCATTTTAATCTGTTCTTTTTATTAGGCCCTTTCAAGATCTTCAATAGATTAATTCTGATAGAAAATGCATTGGTTGAACTCTGTGAAATGTGACTTTGATGTACTTGGGACATTATAATGCTAGCAGCGCAGTATAATTTACTACACAGCACTCTCATAATATTTAAATCTGTACTACCCAATTTATGGCACAACATTGGCGGTTTTTCCCATGGATTGCAGTAAATCAACTCCCGTGTAGTACTAGCATCTGGACTTCAGCGTCCTGTGTAACCTGAACACAGGACATGTCTGACTGGACACCTCTTGCAGTGTTACACCATTCTGCCCATTTAGGACAGAAATGAGAAATTTCTTCACTCAAAGGTTCATGAATCTTTAGACCTTACCCCAAAAGGTGTGCATACTGAGTCAGTGAATATTTCAAGAACCAAGGCCAAATGAATGTGAGAGGATTAAGTGATACAAAGATCGAGAAGGAAGGTGCCATTAAGATCTTGTTGAATGATGAAGCAGACGCATTTCCTTATGTTCCTATGACATTGCATAGTCTGAAACATTAGTGTCACAGTAATCTTACGGACTGTGGTGCCTAACCTTAGACTGAATCTACAAAGAGCATAACAGGCTCTCACTATGAAAGACAACTATCGCTGCTATCCATTATTGAACTAGGTGAACGTTTTCAGCAGTTTTAATCTATGTTCACATAGACTTGTAACTACAGCATGAAACAAGCCTTAAGTCTGAGTCAGCTGGCAGAGAGGCCATAGGGATAGATTTGCTGAAGATGTAAACATTGTTGCTGTGTGAGCAGGAGGACTTTGAGCCTGGATATGAGGGTCATTGTTCAGAACAGAATGACAAGAGTCTTTCTCAGTATATGGACCCATGCTCATCCCAAATCTGGGGAGTCTGCTTTGGCATTAGATTCTGCATCTGGAAGTTATGCTGAATCTGTTAATTATTTAGTCCCTTTATCAGTCTGAGTCTGATCATTTTATTGATTGTAGTGTGTTGATGGAGTTGTGTGTTAAAAAAAAGACAGGGAACGATATAACAATGAGTGAATGTGATGGGGAAACACATCAGCATCATTATCAGCGGTCCCTGCAGATGAAGATGACTCTCTTCCACTCTCAGGGTGAATCGATGGTGGTTGTACAGACCAATGGGGCTACTGCAGGCTCTGTTACACTTGGGGCAGGTGGTGGTCATGGGAAGGGGTGGGTGGGGTGTTGATGTGGCGCAGCGCTCCTTACACTATTTTGCCTGGCTTCCACTTTATCCGGATGGCAGGTCTCCAGGTGCTCGACGCTTTTTGGGACAATCCTCCTCCACCTTGGACAGTCTTGGGCTATGATCCAAAAGTGGAATACTCACTGTTCCTATTTGCTATAGTGAAATCCATGCCGAAAATATTACGAGCCAAGTGTTCTATCTTCTAAGTTATTGGCTCGCTGACCTGCTACATTGATGTTAGAAAGCTTCTGTGGGCGCCCTATCCCAACTTGCCCAAGGGGAAAATGACAAAAATATGTTTGCATGGCCAAACTTGGCATCAATCATAAAACATTAGTCCCAAAGAAGAGTTACACTGGTCTTGAAATGTCAGCTCTGCTTCTGTCTCCACAGATACTGCCAGACCTGCTGGGCTGCATCAGCATCAGTCACTTGCTTTATGCAGATTGGCTGATGATACTGAGTGTCCAATAACAGGCTGAAAAGAGGCAGAATCAAACATGTTTAAGCTGGAGTGACCTTGACCATAACGAGAACTGCTGGGTCAGGTTTTTCTTAAACAGTACACTGGCTAGACCCAGCATAGATTGCCATGAGAAGCTGGTGGTGAGCTGTCTTCCTAAGACACTGCAGTCCTTGTGGTGTAGGGATGCCCACAGCGTTGTTAGGAAGGCCATTCCAGGATGTTGACTCAGTGACACTGAAGGAGCAGGGCCAATATTTTAAGTGAGGATGGTTTGTAGCTTTTAGGGGAACTTGCAGAGTTCCCATGCATCTGCTGCCCTTGTCCCTCCAGATGGTAGAGGTCGTGGGTTTAGAAGGTGCTGTTGGGGAACCTCGGTGAGATACTGCAGCGAATCATGTAAATGATACATACCGCTGCCACTGTGTATCAGTGGCGGAGCAGTGAATGTTGAAGGTGGTGGAGGCTTATCAATTACCCAGAGGAACTTTGTCCTGGGTGATGTTGAGCTTCTTGAGTGTTGTTAGAGCTGCACCCATCCAGGCAAGTGGGGAGTATTCCATCACACTCCTGACTTATGCCTTTGAGATGGTAGCTTTCAGGTGATTTATTCTTTGGAAAACAGCCAGAAAAAGTGACACAATTCGCTGGCACCTTCCTTGGGAAAATGCAGAGTTCCTTAGAGAACTACAGCCATATTGTCCTCAGCCCATCAACTGGTTCAGGCAGATATGGTTTTTGTGAGTTTATGACCCTCGCTGTTCCAATTTTTCTTCCATTCACTGCTCCCTCTTTGAAACTAAATGCATCAACAACAGTTTGCATTTAAATAGCATCTAAGATCCCAAGGTGTTTGGCAGGAGTATTATCAAATTAAATTTGATGCCAGGCTACATATGGAGACATTTGGGTGAGTGGCCAACATCTTATTCAAAGAAAACCAAAAGAACTGTGGATGCTGTAAATCAGGAACAAAAACAGAAGTTGCTGGAAAAGCTCAGCGGGTCTGGCAGCATCTGTGAAAAAAAAAATCAGAGTTAATGTTCCTGGTCCAGTTTCAGCAGTTTTAATCTACCTTCACATAGACTTGTAACTACAGCATGAAACAAGCCTTAAATCTGAATCAGCTGGCAGAGAGGCCATAGGGATGGATTTGCTGAAGATATAAACATTGCTGCTGTGTGAGCAGGAGGACTTTGAGCCTGGATATGAGGGTCATTGTTCAGAACAGAATGACAAGCGTTCTGAGGAGGGTCACTTGACCCGAAACGTTAACTCTGAGTTTTTTTCTTATTCAAAGACCTAGGCGCTAAAGTGAATCTTTAAGAATGAGAAGATTGTGGAGGTGTTTGAACATGGAATTCCAGAGTTTTGACCCAGGGTGCTGAAAACGAGGCTGCCAATGGTGTTGCAATTAGGAGATACACATGAGGCCAGGATGGAAGCAGCATAGATGTCTCACAAAGTTACTGTTGTCCCAGGGAGGTCCCAGGGAGAGCAAGACCATGGAGGAATTGGCTGAAGGAGCACCCAGAGGATAAAATCTGTTGCTACAAACCCCAACGATTTCAGAAGTGTGTGATGCCACTGTAAACACTTTAAAATGACCCCAATGACAAATTACACTCATTTCATACAAACAAAAGGGGAAATAAAAACAACTTGGTTAGGTGTGGGGAAGACTGGTTCAAATGGATGGTAGCTATACTAATAGCATTTCTTGAAAAACTGGGAAAATGCAACCGCTCCTTCAGTTATTACTGTAGGAAAAGTAAAGAGAGCGATTTATATAGTTCTCAACCTTAGCTTGTCCCGAAACACTTTATGGTCGATTAATGATTTTTGAAGTGTAGCTGCTGTGGTAATGCAGCAGGCTATATGTGCACAGCAAGCTCTCACGATCAGCAATTAAATAATGACTAGTTTTTTTTTAACTACATTGTTTAAGGGATAAAAATTGGCCATAGAAAAAAATAAATAAAAATTGGCACCTGCTCCACATTGAAATAGTGTCATGGGATATTTTAGATGTCAGACAGGACCTCAGTTTAATGGTTCCTCCAAAAGACAGAACCTTCCACAGTGAAATGCTGCCTCAGTTCTTGCGTGGGGACTATCAGCCTGGATTTTGCCCCTGAAGTGAGACTGGAACTCACAACTTTCTGCAGAGGCAAGAGAATGGGATACCATGTGAGACGCGGTTTAAGACAATGACTGGGCACTCTCGAAGAATGAGCTGTCAAACACACAAGGGAAGAAAATGTCATTATCATGGCATATGAGAACTGTCAGATTGATGTTCTGCCTAGTATTTGATAAGAGCTCTTAATTCAGGAGATATCCTCTTCACTTTATGAAGATTCTTGCTAAAATCCACAACTAGCAAAGGCTTATTTTATGAAGAAGACGATTTGGCCCATCGTGTCAAGTATTGGCTGTTTGGCAGAATTTTCCAATTAGCTCCACTCATCTGCCTTTTACCCACAGCCCAGCAAATTTCATTCCCCTTCAGGTATTTGTTCAATTCTCTTTTGAAAGTTACTGTTGAATCTGTGATCACTGCCCTTTCGGGCAGTTTATTCCAGATCATAAGAATTTACTGCACAAAACAAAAATGTCCATTGCCTTTTGCCAATCACTTCTAATCCATGTCTCCTGCAACACCTGGGAGAACAGCATAAATATATTTCAATGCCTCACACTCTGAAACTCCTGTGATCATACTAAGAGGTAAAGACTCCATAGTCTTACCGGATCATAGGCTGGGGATAATGAATGTTCAGTTATTGAATATATTCTAAACAGAGATTTTTGAACTCTAAAGGAATTAAGTGATATGGAAATAGGGTGGGAAAGTGGGGTTGAAGTGGAAGGTCAGACATATTGGTGTTGAGTGATGGAACAGACTGGTAGGGTTTTCATTAGGTCACAATCCTAGACATTCATCCCACAGCACTCCATTTGGACAAAACAATTCAAGAAGGCAGTTCACCCCCCACCTTTTAAAGGGCAGTAAACATTGGTCTAGCCAGCGATGCCCAAATTGCGTGAATAAATAAAAGAAACTTCTTCTCAGGCCCTTCTTGTGACTTGGCCAATCAGAGCATCCCACGAGGGTATCCCCCATGAAGTCTATTCCTTGATTAAGTTTAAAAGTATTGAACTGAATCACAACAAACGAAGATCATATAAAATGCATTTACTTATACTACATCAATGATACTAAATATTCTATTACAAATAGAGTTTACAATTCTATTAATTAAAGCAGTAAAATGTCTAGCCACTGTCATTGATTAAATCTTTTTTCCATTTTATCTTTTGTCTTCCAGTAATCCCTTAAAGCAAAGAGGACACTTGCCAGTGAGAACAATCTGTGACAAGAACCTAGGTGTGGAGACTTTTAATCTGGGGAAGATGTTCTGGCTGAGCAGGAGACTATCCCACACTTACTGTTTGCCATAGGGATTTTAGCATTGATTATTTTAAACAATCAAGGGATCAATGTCAATGTCAGTGCATTCCACTCCCTCCCACAGCTCAAACTTTCCTCCACTTTCTTTTAGTTGTGATGTATGGGCTGTTTCCACAGACACACACACGCACACACACACGCATACACATACGCACACAGACACATACACATACACACACACACACACACACATGCACACACGCACATGCACACACACACGCGCACACATGCACACACAATATTGCAGATTACAGATTTTATGAATAAAGTATTCTTTTAGAAGAATAATGAAAGTTGGCTTTGCCAGTGATGACCACATCTTGTAAATGAATAAAAGTTTTGAGACATTAAGATATTTGTAAAAGGTGCTACAAGCAAACAAGTCTTTCTTTAAACTTTAATGTTTAAGTGTTATTTTGTGCTTAAAGTCTGGATTATTTAAAGCTATATTACAAAAACAATCTGATGTTAATGGAATTTCATTAAATTGTGCATTGAAACTGGTAGGAGAGAATTATTCTTCTGGAAGTTATGATTGAATCTGCTTCCACCACCCTTATATATAATCACAATAATCTTGTATAAACAAGGCTTCCATCTGTCAACTCTTGCTCTTTTACCAAGCATCTTAAACCTGTCTCCTCATTACAAATTCTTCTGCCACTGAGAAATGCTATTTCATTTACTGAATCAAACATGTTCCTGATTTTGAACAACTCTATTAAATCTCCCCTTAGCCTTCTGTGCCCTAAGGGATCAATACCAGCTCCTCCAGTCTCTCCACAAATCAGAATTTCCCTCATCCAGCATAAAATTCTAGCAAACGTATTCTGCCCCTGAATTTCTGTCGTGGAATATGTGGTGTAGGTACACAGATTATAACCAGTGGTGAGCCACAGCAATCAGTGCTGGAGTCTCAACTATACCACATAGCTACTGCTATTCCTTGTATGTCTGTTAACCTGAGATAACAAGGTGTAGAGCTGGATGAACACAGCAGGCCAAGCAGCATCAGAGGAGCAGGAAAGCTGACGTTTCGGGCCTAGACCCTTCTTCAGAAATGGGGGAGGGGAAGGGGGTTCTGAAATAAATAGGGAGAGAGGTGGAGGCGGAAAGAAGATGGATAGAGGAGAAGATAGGTGGAGAGGAGACAGACAGGTCAAAGAGGCGGGGATGGAGCCAGTAGCGGTGAGTGTAGGTGGGGAGGTAGGGAGGAGATAGGTCAGTCCAGGGAGGACGGACAGGTCAAGGGGGTGGGATGAGGTTAGTAGGTAGGAGATGGGGATGGGGCTTGAGGTGGGAGGAGGGGATAGGTGGGAGGAAGAACAGGTTAGGGAGGCGGGGACGAGCTGGGCTGGTTTTGGGATGCAACGGGGGAAGGGAGATTTTGAAGCTTGTGAAGTCCACATTAATACCATTGGGCTGCAGAAGCGGAATATGAGGTGCTGTTCCTGCAACCTTCGGGTGGCATCGTTGTGGCACTGCAGGAGGCCCAGGATGGACCTGTCGTCTGAGGAATGGGAGGGGGAGTTGAAATGGTTCACGACTGGGAGGTGCAGTTATTTAGTGCGAACTGAGCGTAGGTGTTCTGCAAAGCGGTCCCCAAGCCTCCGCTTGGTTTCCCTGATGTAGAGGAGGCCACAACAGGAACAGCGGATGCAGTATACCACATTAGCAGATGTGCAGGTGAACATCTGCTTGATGTGGAAAGTCTTCTTGGGGCCTGGGATGGGGGTGAGGGGGGAGGTGTAGGGGCAGGTGTAGCACTTCCTGCGGTTGCAGGGAAAAGTGCCGGGTGTGGTGGGGCTGGAGGGGAGTGTGGAGCGGACAAGGGAGTCACGGAGAGAGTGGTCCCTCCGGAATGCAGATAAAGGTGGGGAGGGAATAATGTCTTTGGTGGTGGGGTCGGATTGCAGATGGCGGAAGTGTCGGAGGATGATGCGTTGGATCCGGAGGTTGGTGGGGTGGTACGTGAGGACGAGTGGGATTCTGTTTTGGTTGTTATTGCGGGGACGGGGTGTGAGGGATGAGTTGCGGGAAATGCGGGAGACACGGTCGAGGGCGTTCTCAACCACTGAGAGGGGGAAGTTGCAGTCCTTGAAAATGTGTTGAAATGGATATCCATTTCAAGCCCACCGACTCCCACAGCTACCTAGAATACACCTCCTCCCACCCACCTTCCTGCAAAAATGCCATCCCCTATTCTCAATTCCTTCGCGTCCACTGCATCTGCTCCCAGGATGAGGCATTCCACTCCGGTACATCTCGGATGTCCTAGTTTTTCAAGGAGGCGAACACACGTGAAGTGCCTTGTTTACTACTTTAAAGGGACTTTACAAATGCAAGTTGATGTTATGGCTGCTCTGAAGTGTCACCCAGGAATATCTGCTGAAATCCATAATTGGCTCAGTTCATAACTTTTCAGTTCAATGGTGACAGTGCAGCCAAATGCGATGAGATGACATGGTCCCTTTAGCTTAGCGCACATTCTTGACAAGCGAATATTAATTCAAAAAGACTCCAACATTCACAGTCAACTGACTCTGTGTTCATGACTGATTGGACATTAATGCTGTTCCCTTACAAGTAGAACAAGGAAAGGAATGTTATGAGGACACCATCAGGATTACTGCAGTTTTCACACGGCAAGTAAAACAACCCAAAGTATTGAGGTAAAGGCTTTATTTCCTCTGTTGTGGACTTCCATTTGGTAACTGCCCACAGGAACATATCCACATTCCTCCTGTAGTGCAATGCAGCTTGTGTGAGAGTGAGCTCGCAGCAAGATATGCTTGCTGATTATTGACTTCTGGGCTCATAATTGCTGCAGGTTTAGGAACAAATTCAGACACACCCCATTAAATTAAACTTGTGCAATAAATTTTTAGAAGAACAGCCAATCCCTTGTGGCAAGTATGAGGTTTTGTATAATTGACTGGTTGCGATGAAAGTTATAAATTATTCAAGCTTTGATCTTCTGGTTTAGGAAATGATCTGAACCTTGAGATTAAATCACGTTCTGCTGTGTATTACAGATAACAGCTTGTCCTGTACAGAGATAGTGACAATTCCAGGAAAAATGCTCAGTTTTTTGGTGGTTAAATTCTGTGTGACTCTGACACTGATGCAGTGAGATTTCTGTGAGAGCAGCTTTTAAGAGTTTGTCACACACAATACACAGGGGAAATCTCCTGCTAAGTGCAGGATGTAAGACTTGATAAAGGTCATTGGATAAAGGATTGCTAAAAGAGTAATGGCAATGACTGGCTATGATAAGTGAACTGCCAGAGGTAAAGCAAGATGGTCTCAGATTCATGCCTTGATCTGTTCCAAGTGGCAGAAAAGGCAAAATCAGTTAATGCACCCTTTCATTGGTCATGGGCCCTGCCTCATCACTGTCACCGGGCTAAGCATAAATGGAACTTATCGCAGAGATTGGTTAGAACATAGCTGTTGTTCTTGTTTCTTCTTTCATGGGATGTGATCATTGCTGGCAAGCCCAAAACTTACTCCTTAATGGGATGAGAACTTTGCTGGCTAGGCAGGATTTATTGCCCATCCCTAATTGCCCAGAAGGCAGTTCAGAGTCAACCACATTGCTATGGGTCTGGAGTCACATGTCGACCAGATCAGGTAAGAATGGCAGTTTCCTTCCCTAAAGGACATTAGTGATTTTTCCGACAATCGACAATGGATTTATGTTCATCATTAGATTCTTAATTCCAGATAGTAGTATTGAATTCAAATTCCACCATCTGCCGTGACAGGATTTGAACCCAGGTCCCCAGGATGTTATTTGGGTCTCTGGATTAGTAGTCCAGCAATAATATTACGAGGCCATTGCTTCCGCTTATTGTCCATCTCTAAGTGCCCTTGAACTGAATAGCTTGCTAAGCAGACAGTAGTTAAAAATTAGCACTTTGTTATAGGTTTGGAGTCACATGTTGACCAGACTAGGTAAGAGTCTGCCTTTCTTCCCTGAAGAAGATTGATGCACAGGACAGATTTTTACAACCAATGACAATGGTTTCATGGTCACTATTACTGAGACTTCCTCCATAATTCCAGATTTCCTATCACCTGGAGTAGCTGAGCCAAATAGCAGGGAAGAGAAGCGACACAAGCGCACATGGAAGAAAAGAATAGAAGGTTTTACAGGAATGATTAGATGAAGTAGGGTGGCTGGAGGCTAGCATGGAGCACAAATAGTATTACAGACCAGACAGGTTAACAGATATAGTAGGAACTGCAGATGCTGGAGAATCTGAGATAACAAGGTGTAGAGCTGGATGAACACAGCAGGCCAAGCAGCATCAGAGGAGCAGGAAGGCTGACGTTTCGGGCCTAGACCCTTCTTCAGAAATGGGGGAGGGGAAGGGGGTTCTGAAATAAATAGGGAGAGAGGTGGAGGCGGATAGAAGATGGATAGAGGAGAAGATAGGTGGAGAGGAAACAGACAGGTCAAAGAGGCAGGGAGCCAGTAAAGGTGAGTGTAGGTGGGGAGTTATGGAGGAGATAGGTCAGTCCAGGGAGGACGGACAGGTCAAGGGGGCGGGATGAGGTTAGTAGGTAGGAGATGGAGGTGGGGCTTGAGGTGGGAGGAGGGGTTAGGTGGGAGGAAGGACAGGTTGGGGAGGCGGGGACGAGCTGGGCTGGTTTTGGGATGCGGTAGGGGGAGGGGAGATTTTGAAGCTTGTGAAGTCCACATTGATACCATCGGGCTGCAGGGTTCCCAAGCGGAATATGAGTTGCTGTTCCTGCAACCTTCGGGTGGCACTGTTGTGGCACTGCAGGAGGCCCAGGATGGACATGTCGTCTGAGGAATGGGAGGGGGAGTTGAAATGGTTCGCGACTGGGAGGTGCAGTTGTTTATTGTGAACCGAGCGTAGGTGTTCTGCAAAGCGGTCCCCAAGTCTCCGCTTGGTTTCCCCGATGTAGAGGAGGCCGCAACAGGAACAGCGGATGCAGTATACTACATTAGCAGATGTGCAGGTGAACTCTCTATTTCAACCTTGGGCTTGAGTAGCAGCTCTCTCCATCTTTTGAAGCCTCCATGTGTGATTGTGTCTCTGATCACCTCCTTAACTGAACTCAAATTCCAATAGCCCCACCTTGAAAATGCTTGGTCTGTCAAACTGTATTAATAACATTAAGGACAATGTCAATTTGCTGCTGGACAGCACAATCCCACGCAATAATTCAGACAGGGAATGGAGAAGACATCTGATAAATTGTCTGAGGTAGCAAGAACTGCAGATGCTGGAGTCAGATATAACAAGGTGTGGAGCTGGAGGAACACAGCAGGCCAGGCAGCATCAGAGGAGCAGGAAAGTTGACTCTTTGGGTCAGGACCCTTCTTCAGAAATGGGGAAGGGGGAAGGGAGCTCAGGAATAAATAGAGAGAGGAGGGGTGGTGTTGGGGAGGGTAGGTGGGATGGTGATAGGTGAGTACAGGTAGGAGTGGTGGGGATTGGTCAGTGAGGTGGGAGTGTGGAACAGTGGGACCTATCTGCCCCTCCCACCTCACCGACAAATCCCCACCACACCCTACCTGCACTCACCTATTACCATCCCATCTACTTTCCCAGCCCCACTCCTTCTCTCTCTATTTATTTCTGAGCTCTCTTTCCCCTCCCCCATTTCTGAAGAAGGGTCCTGACCCAAAACGTCAGATTTCCTGCTCCTCTGATGCTGCCTGGCCTGCTGTGTTCCTCCAGCTTCACACTTTGATAAATTGTCTTAAGTTTTTGCTTTGAGGGTTTGTGGTATCATGTAAAGTCCTTGGTGTACCACTGACTGACATCAAGCTGTTACGCTGTCTGGATCTGTTGCTTCCTTAGTTAATGAGTCATTATTCAAGTCTTCAGTAAACACACAGCACAAGCCTAGAAATGAGATGTCAAGACTGTTGATGCTGTGTGTTTGTCTTTGCTGTTTGAGAATCTCAAGCTTATAACAGCTGGTACCATGACACTGGGACATTTTGTATTTATCCTGTGTGAACTGGAATAACTGAAATATGTAACTGGAAAGTGGTGCTTTAAATGGAGACAGTTCATCTTCTGACTTCTAGCTTCCAAGTTGAAAGGGTCATGGAGATCAAGACACAAAAGGAGAGCCCATTGACCACAAGGTCATCAGCCAGTGATTAACATGAGGTCCTGCAGGAAAAGGAGATGGTAAATCATCTCTGATGGTTCCCTGAGCAGACTGTCAAAGTCACTTGGCAGAATGCCTCCTCACCAGAACGTACAGACAAGTATTAACAAGTAGCTCAGCTGGTGGTGAGAAAGGTCCTTCCAGTCAGATCCATTCCTACACCCTTAGAGTTTCCTTCTCTGCCTCTTGTCTGAACAGTGGGTGTGGTGGGGAAGAGGCTGTAGCCCATTTCCTTTTGGAATGTGCCTTGTAAAAAAGATCTGGAGAGAGAGGCCATGGTTTTTGTTGAGGTTCATCCCAAGCAGCTCAGTGAGCAGGACTTTGTGCTCTGTAGACTGTTCCCCGGGGCACACATCGAGACAAACATCGACTGCGTCTGGACGATCAACAACTTGCTCTTCGCTCTGCCTGAAACCTGCAGGTCTCTCTGTGCAAGGAGTTGTCCTGGACTGTGTGTTACAGACTGGCACATCCCAAGGTCCAGGAAGAACCACTGAGGCACCTAAAGATTGGGGCAGCTGCTGTGCAGATGCAATGGGGAAAGGTCACTATTCAGGGTCTTTCAATGATGTACATTGTCAGGCTGGAAAAGATAGAGAGCCTCACACTGTGTACCTCACAAAGAACATACATTGCAAGTCAGGAGTATTGAGGCATTTCAGAGTGAAGCGTGGAGTATAGAGAAAATTTCCATATGTCCTGCACCTTCTGTAATTGCAATTTGAAATGTTTTTGCCCTTTTCATTTTACCCAGCACGGAACTAATTTTACAAATATTGCATCTACTACAATTGTACCAAATGAAATTCACTGTATGTGGATGAGCTAAATTTTCTTTCAAACATTCAAGTTAAAATATTTCTTATTTTTATGGATTTTATGAATAAAGATTTTCTTTGGAAAATAAAAGGAAGGAAGCCATCATGTGAGTGGTATTCACATGGACATACCTGTTCTAATCGGTTCATGAAGACCTGCCTTACCCCATGGTTGTGGAGTGGTTCCCCTTAATCTATACATTACCAGTTGTCTCTCAAATGGAGAGATGTCTATAGTCTTCAGCAAACTATGGTTCCATACCTGCTCTAGTCACCATTTCCACACATTCCAAGGATTGTTTACAAGCCCTTGTCTTTTAAGTGAGGTTACAGTCTCTATCCCCTTAGTTCCTTTCTGGCACAGCATGCATCACCTGCTCTGCTGGAATGCAGTTCTGTTGACTCATCCAACTGGCTATTTTTCAGATGTGAGCCTTGTGGTTGATGAGTGTAAAATAGAACAGTGCATGTGAAATAAAAGCTCCAGGAGGCTACTTAGTGACGAGCAGGAGGGGAGAATGGATTTATTTTTATTTCCTCATGGGATGTGCCCATTGTTGGCCAAGCTAGTATTTACTGTTCATCTCTAATTGCTGTTGACAAGTATGATATACTGATGTATCATGGCTGATTACCAAAACTCAGAAATCAATACGATATTGTCACAGATAAAGCTATTAAGGTTTTCAAGAGAAAATTCTTTAGTGGTGGTGGTGAAAATCATCACTATGTGGAGAGTATTGGGATGAAGCTCCTTTGGAATGTGTACAAAGATGTAGATCCAACAACCTGCCTCTGTGTTGTCAATTCAATACAATCATTTCACAAACAAAAACAAAGTTGCTGGAAAAGCTCAGCAGGTCTGGCAGCATCTTTGAAGGAAAAAACTGAGTTAACGTTTCGGGTCTGGTGACCCTTCCTCAGAACCCCGGACCTGAAACGTTAACTCTGTTTTTTCCTTCACAGTTGCTGTCAGACCTGCTGGGTTTTTCCAGCAACTTTGTTGTTGTTCCTGATTTACAGCATCCGCAGTTCTTTCGGTTTTGATTCAATACAATAATTTCCCTGAAATAAAACTGTTTCTACCCAGTGTCTGGTGAAGAATGGAAGGATGTTGTATAGCGTGAGTGATTGGCACATATCCTGCTGCAAAGAGCAAGGGTCCAGTCAGCTGTGGTGCCTACCCAGTACCAGGGTTCAGGACATCAGCTCAGGGCTGGAGAAGAACTTAAGGTGGAGAGGTTCACATTGGTACCAGTGACACAGGCACAACTAAGAAAGAAGTTATGCTGAGGGAACATGAGAAGTTAGGTGCTAAATTAAAAAGCAGAACCTCAAAAGGTAATAACCTCTGGATTGCTACCTGAACCACATGCAAATTGGCATAAGGTAAATAAGATTAGAGGAATGAATGAATGACTCAAAGACTGGTGTGAAAAATTGGATTATGTTCATGCGGTACCAGCCAACACAAAGAAACATTTTTGTGTAAAAGGCACTATATGAATATGAGCAGCTGTTGTTAGTTTCAGGGACTATTGCTACACCAGTCTCTCAGCTTTCCTCCCTTGCCTATGATACTACATTAATCGATTCTTCATCAGACACTGGGTACAATTTCGTTTCAGAGGAAGGAGTAGAATTTACAGCACAGAAAGGTGCTCAAGTTCTGAAGGAGCTTTATTCCATCCCTCTCCACACATGGTAATGGTCCCACGTTGTAAGAAATCCTCATTGTAAGAAATTTTCTTCCGAATAGCTCAGTGATTTTACCTGTGACAATACCATATTGATAACCTTTCGTTTTGCTGTATGGTTATGTGATGTTTTCTATGTTAGAGGGCAGATGAAGACACAGCCACTAATGGTGGAGCAAACAAAAGCAGGCTTGCAATGTAAAAACATTTAATAAATACAAGACCCTCTCTTGTGCAACAGAATGAGACTTTGCTAATTGATCCCATCTGATTTCAAACCAGCAATTGTGTCTATGAATCTTAACATTGCATTTTGTCAGTCATAAATCTTGTCCATGTCAATAGTGTTGGCTGATATGTGTGAAAACAGTCAGGGACTTGTTTTTAATCAGCTTACCGTGTCCCTGGTGATAATAATATTTTATTGCATTTTCTCATACAGCATTTTAGTGCAACCTACCTTTGATCTTTCCCACCTGACCCACATTAGTATTTATGCTCAATGTCAGCCTCCTCATACCTTATTCTATCGAACACTATCAGAAGCATCCTCTTTTTTTTGTGCCTTGTAGATATAGGTTTTCCTTGATTGCAACAACATTGATGTGAAACATGAACTCTTCCTGTCTTTTAAAACACAATTTGAAGTGTCTCTTTTCTCAAAGTACAGGCAAATCCTCTAGGATGTGCATTAGGCTACAAAACAAGATAAATTGAAAGGCTCTGAGGCAGCAACTTTTATTAAACTTCAGCAATCGAAAGTTCTTCATTGAATAGGAATTGCTTGGGGACATCCTGAAGTGGTATAACTGCACATTTGGTAAAGTGCCTTTAGCACCTGATCATCTAAAGGAGATTGTATTCACCCTTTGATAAAGAAGAGACCTTTTCTTTTGTGCCTAAACTGACATCTAAAATATAAATATTGTTGTCAGCATTGACCTCTACAACAACAATCCAACATGCAATGGTTGGCCCATGATATTGGTGGGAGTTGTTTAGTGTTGACTTGCTACATCGACTCCAGGGCTGAGAATGCTCTTGCATTGCCACACTGGAGCCATGTAGCTCATTAAAGGCTCCTTTTCTGAGAACAAAATTAATTCACAAGATGTGAACATTCCTGGCTGGGCCAGGATTCATTGTCCATCCCTAACTGCCCTTGAACTGAATAGTTTACCACAGGGCTCCAGAGGGGAATTAGGTGTCAATTGCATTACTGTGGGTATGACCTGGGTTTAATCCTTTAACTACTTATAACGATCAGTAACTGTAAGTTTTTTATTAATATTGAATACTTGCAAAGGCAATGTCTCCTGTACTTCTGCCCTTTAGGTCCCTTTTCCTGATGTATTGGCAATATTGGCAAAGTTTACTGGCAGTACTTAACTGATTGGGAAGTATAACATTAATTATAACTTAATTAAAATTACTAACAAACTAACACAATGGCAGAGCAGGTGATGAGCTGAGACTGCAGGATGTGGGTGTTCCTGGATGCCATTGTGATCCAGGATAAAAGCACTTTTGCAGTTAGGATACGTAACTGCAGAAAGCTGGTCTCAGAGCCAGCTTACTGGAGGTGGAGCTGCATCAGGAAGTAGGGGGGAAAATCACTAGTCACCTTATTCCAGGAGATGTTACCTTTTCAGGTAACATCTTCTGATTTGCCCAGTGTTTAGGAATGAGGGAGTGTGACTATGAGCAATTAAGCTAAAGGGACCTCAAGGACAGGGGTACAGGAGACATAGCATTTGCAAATGTTCAACACATTTGAGTTTTTTGCACTTGCATGGATGAGAGTGAGGACTGCAGGGTGGACGAGCGAACTGAGCATAGCACCATGGTATAAGAAGCCATTCAAATTGGGGAGTAAAAAGGAGTGTAGTGACTGACCAAATCCCTGACCACTGTCTTTGCCAGTCCCCAGCTGATGATATATGATTTCCCTGACTGCTAATGCTAACCCTACAGGACTGACCATATTCTCCATGCTGCAGTCAAACAGATCCTCTGGCCTTGAACAGCCCAATTAGATGGCGAGGTGTGGCCATGGCCCCAGACTATGTGTGGATTGTGCCCATGACTGATGGTACTGAGACCCCTGATGGCCAGCAGGTCACCCACCTTGACTGGACTGAGAACTATTCCCCATTCATTACCAACATGGCCATTTGGTTGAATGAACGTGCAACATGTTTGCCATGCTGGCAGCTGGCACATGCTGTAGGGGTTAGATTGGCATCTGGTGTGTTGTACAGCAAGGCGCAACCCCACTCACTACTCTGGATGGAGCCCTTCTGACAAGCAGCCTGTCTGTGTTTCTGCATTAAAGAACATGCCAATCCAGCAGTGCTGATATCCTTTGGTACTGACAGAATTGCCAAGTACTAACAGACATGGTGAGGCATGGGCACTGCGAGCATGCAAGTAGGTACTAAATGAGCGAATGCTAAGAAAGCATGCGAGCAGCCCTGAGATGCAACCTGGTCCAATCAGAGAGCTGGGTTGCCATCGCTCCATGTGTAAATTTTTCTTCCAGCAGCCTTTCAATGCTAGTAGTCAGTGTGCCCTGCAATGCAGGTCAATACTTGCGAAGCGACCTGCAACTGGATTGGAGAGGTGCCATGATGGTAGTAAGAGCTTAGCAAATGTCAGATGTCAATGTCGGTGAATGAGGGCTATGTATAGCTGGTGCCCATTAGCAATGCCCTGAATGTTAATGAAGTGAGGTGTGGGATTAATAAGGCACTTGATAAGCGACAAACAGCCTTAATTGGCAACTCACCTCTACCTAGAGAGAGAAGCTCACCTCGCCACTTTGAAGATGCATAAAAGATGCAGAAAGTTGCTCGCGATGTTGAGATAGGCCTCACAACACGTCTTGTCTGATCGTGCCGCAAATCACGCCAAAGCCCACATCATTCTGGCCCCATAAGATTCTACCCAATGTATTCGGGAAGAGTATGTATGGTTTTGTGAAAAGAACTTCATGTTTAACCAGTTTATTAGAGTCCTGTGAAGGAGTAGCATACACCATGGATAAGGAGGACCCCATTGATGTATTGTACTTGGATTTCCAGAAGGCATTTGGCAAGATTCCACATTAAAGGGTATTGTCCAAAATAGGAGCATATGTTCAGGGATGGGGCGAGGGATCGGGGGGAGAGAGGTAACATAGTTTATTTTTAAAAATTGGATGGAAAACAGAGTATGTCCAAATGAGTGATTAAAGAGTGGTCTCATTGGTGTCCATAAAGCAGTTGATAGAAAGAAACAAGTGAGCAGAGTCCAAAACAAGGAAGCTTAAAGTTAAAATTCTAGCCAGGCTATTCAGGGGCAATAGCAGGAAGCATATCTTCACACAAAGGGAAATAAATGGAAATGTGGAACTCTATTCTGCAAAAAAGCTGTTGAGGTCATTTGTCAATTTAAAATTCCAAACAGCAAGTTGATATTTGTTGGTAAGTTTATTAAAGATTACAGAACGAAGATGGGTAGGAATTAAGACATGGTTGGCATGATTGAATTTTAGAATAGGGTCATAATGTTGAATGGCCTGCTCTCCATCCCAAATCTTACTGTGTAATAGAGTCATAGAGATATACAGCATGGAAACAGACACTTCAGTCCAACCCATCCATACCAACCAGATATCCTAAATAAATCTAGTCCTATTTGCCAGCATTTTCCCATATTCCTCTAAACCCTTCCTATTCATATACCCATCTAGATGCCTTTTAAATGTTGTAATCGTACCAGCCTCCACCATTTCCTCTAGCAGCTTATTCCATACATGCACCACCATCTGTGTGAAAAAGTTGCTCCTTAAGTCCCTTTTAAATCTTTCCCCTCTCACCTTAAACCTATGCCCTCTAGTTTTGGACCCCCCCGCCCCAGGGAAAAGACCCTGTTTATTTATCCTTTCCATGTCCCTCATGATTTTATAAACCTCTTAAGGTCACTTCTCAGCCTCCAATGCTCCAGGGAAAATAGCCCGAGTCTACTCAGCCTCTCCCTATAGCTCAAACTCTCCAACCTTGGCAATATCCTTGTAAATCTTTTCTGAACCCTTTCAAGTTTCACAACATCCTTCCTATAGCAGGGACACCAGAACTGAATGCAGTATGTCCTGTACAGCCGCAACATGACCTCCCAACTCCTATACTCAATGCACTGACCAATAAAGACAAGCATTACCAAACACCTTCTTCACTATCCTGTCTACCTCCAACTCTACTTTCAAGGAACTATGAACCTGCACTCCAAGGTCTCTTTGTTCAGCAACACTCCCATTGTATATTTTACATATTTATTAATTGTTTATCAATGGGAACTTGTCAGAATATTTTAGATTTCCACGGGGGCCATGAGGCTTAGCTGTCCCTACTACAGATTAGGTTTTCCTCAAAGGAATCAGAGTTTAAAACTGCATCATTTCAGGATGTGGGCACTGCTTACAAGGCTAACAATTTATGCCCATGTCTATACCCCCTTGAGAAAGTGGTGGTGAGCCAAATTTTTGATCTGCTGCAATTGATCACTGTGGTTTTGCTGTAATCAATGACTCATTACGGCATTTCAGAGGGCAGGTAAGTCTGAAGTCACATATTGAGTATGGACATATTCGAGTGATGTTTCCTTTAAAGAACATTTGAACCAGATGGGTTTTTACAACAATTTGGTGGTTTCAATAGTAACCCTTCCTGATACTAATTTTTTAATTCAATGAACAGAATTTAAACTCTTCAACAATCGTGGTCAAATTCAAACAACGTTCATGATATTTTTGCAGGAGTATAAATAATTAGCCCAATAACGTAATAGCCCAAGAATGACTGAAACCTAGCTTGATGTCATCAGTTTTTACAACTTGTTTTGACAATGGACAGTCTTCTGGAGAAGTAGGAGGCAAGCAGACTGTGACAATCTCATAGGAAAAAAGCATCTGTTAATGCTTCATTTACCATTTGTCAGTGCTTAGTTATATTGCATTTAATATTGTATCGAGGACTCTAATCACTACCGGGATGGATTCCTTCTCTGTTCGCTGAATCAGACAACTTTTTAATTTCCTGAATCTCTCTGCATCAAATATACAAGAACATGCACAGAATAAAATGTCAGTAGAATATGTGTGTTCTCCCTTCAATCCCCAGCAGAATGGGCATCTATCAAGGCTAGTTAATTTGATACTTCAAGCCTCTTAATTGAATGCAATCTCGCTAATTGGAGATCTATGGCTGATTTAGCCTGTACACAACACGGGGAATATCATACCATTGCATTCAAATCAGCTTGAGCTTACCAGCTAGCTAAGTGAACAAAAGGCACTGTGCAGACGTACTGAGCTGTGCAGGTCATGGAAGATTGCCCATTCAATTCTGGTTCTGCTGTTGACTTAATCTATCTCAGCAGTAACGTTGTGGAGGTCAGGGCACTGGTACCAATATTAACAACTCTTATCTGAAGTGAAATTTTCAGCTAGTGTTCCATTTTACATGTTACATTTAGAGTGTCCCTTGACCCAAAATGGTAAGGAGTGGAAGCCCAGTTCTTTAGTTCTAAGGTTTTGCCTCAGCCTCCCTTTCAGGTTGAGTTTCCAATTCCAATTGGATGTCACACTGGAGCTAGCAATCACATATCAACAAGCCCCATCTTCACACCCCTGCCCTTGGTCACCTGGCAGGTTGC
Organism: Rhincodon typus; assembly: GCF_021869965.1. Lineage (NCBI taxonomy): Eukaryota > Metazoa > Chordata > Chondrichthyes > Orectolobiformes > Rhincodontidae > Rhincodon > Rhincodon typus. The sequence continues at coordinate 32,530,633 of NC_063361.1, read as the reverse complement.
TTAGCTCAGTTGGTTGGCCAGCTGGTAGAGGTATTGCTAACAGCATGGGTTCAATTCCCACACCAACTGAGGTCACCATGGAGGTCTCTCCCATTGCCTCAGGCATGATGACACTCAGGTTAAACTACGACCAGTTGTGTGTGTCTCTCTCTAGTGTGGGAGCAGCCCTATCGACCAGTGGGACTATAACTACTTTACCATACTTGCAATTATGTAACTGGATGATTTTTGACTGACAACCAAACTGCCCTTGTTCTTATTACTAATAAATAAGGTCACAGTCATAGAGTTATTCAGCATTGAAACAGGCCATTTGGCCCACCATGTCTATGCCAACCAACAAACACCAAACTACACTAATGCCATTAGCCCGCACTAAGTCAATAGCCTACTATGCCCCGGCATTTTAAGTGCTCATCCAGATGTTTCTTAAATGTTGCAAGAGGACCTGTCTGCACCATCCTCTCAGGCAGCACATTCCATATTTCTACCACGCTCTGGGTGAAAAAACTTTTCCTCAGATCTCCTCTAAGCCACTTACTCCTCACCTTAAACTTATGCCGTCTGATCTTAGACACACCTGCCACGCGGCAGAGATTCGCACCATCTACCCTGTCCAAGTCTCTCATAATTTTGTACACGTCAATCGGATTCCCCCTCAGCCTCCTCTGCTCCAAGGATAAACAAACCCAGCCTATCCAGTCTCTGCACATGTCTGAGGTTCTTTATCCCAGGCACATCCTAGTGAATCTACTCTGTACCCTCTCCAGCGCAATCACATCCTTCTGATGGTGTGGTGACCAGACCTGCACATGGTATTCCATCTATGGCCTAACCAATGTCTTATAAAGTTGTAACAAGACTTCCTTGGTCCTATATTCTAAACCCCAAGTAATGAAGTCAGCATCCTGTATACTTTCTTCACCAACCTGTCTACCTGTACTGGACTTGTATACCAAAGTCAGCAAGGTCTACACCAACCTCATCTTCATAAGTTTTAAAAGTTTCTCATGATTGTAGCTATATTAGCAGGTCAGTTACATTTCAGCTAGCAACAATCATATCAATATTGGTTGCAGAGGTTAGTCATTGATGCCAACACAACTGAAGCAGAAGGGAGTTTGTGGATCAAGTACCGGCTGCCATGTTTCCTAAATTACAACATTTTAAAATACTTCACTGGGTGTAAAGTCCTTTTGCTGGGACAGTGGTGCAGAGTTTCTCTCTTTTTTTCTTGTACATTCCTGGAAAACCCTCACACATGAAGAATGGTTACTGAGCCTTGGAATCATAGAACTGAACCTGCCCTTGGAGCTGTATGTTTTGGGAGTCCTTTGTGGTGTGTGGGAAAGGGAAAAGGACAAAAGCAGAAAAAAAACAATTTTTTTTTTGACAGGGCATGCATCTTTTGCATAAAGTATTGTCAATTTAATCTGATGCATGATAGAGTAGCATTGAAATACTGTTTTTGCAATAAAGAGTTTAAAATCAGGGATCTCAGCTGGAAGCTAGGAAAGTAATTTCAATGAAACTGATTTTACAGGGTTCATACACTTGTGCAATTGGATACCAGTTAAAGCCATTGGCATAGATGGTGTAAAATGTTTAAGAGGCAATTAGACATATTTCTAAAAATATAGGAAAAACTTACATTTTTTACAACCTCAAGCTATCCAAAGCTTTTGAAAGTGCAATCGCTACAGAAATGTAGAAAACACAACAATTTATGTACGGGACCCTCCCTCAAAGAACAATGAGAAGATAACAAGATAATCTGTTATTAGTGATGATGTGGGATAAATATTGACCAGACCACAAGGAATAATTCTGCTGCTCTTAACATCTATCCAAGACAGAAGTGAATAGTAGATATGATTCAGGCATATATGGGGAAAGTGTTCATTCTCACAGTCTTATAAGAAATTCTATCTTCTGATGTTCTCGGTGCTCCATCCAGTCAAAGGTTGCAAGGAAAATCTTATGGTTGTGATCATTGCCTGAGTACAATTTTAAACAGTTGCTAGCCTCCCGTAAATAGAGATCCTGATCTCAGCAGCCAGGTCATCATTTCTAATGCTGAGGCCATGCTTCTCTGCTTCTCAACAGTTCTTTTCAGTTCTGCTCTTTTGCAAGCTGTTTTTGTTGATTTACTTTCAGTTTGCTAACAATATCGTAGAGTTGTGGTAATGTTACTGCGTGTATCCCCTAAAATAGAGGCAGTTTTCGATACTGATTCTCTACAATATTCAGTAGATTGTCATTGATACATACATTTAAGAGTGAGATTCAAACCAGGTCTAAATGGGTGGGGCCAGGTGTAGTGTCACCTTTGCCATCTATCTCAAAAAAGGGCCTCAGACACCTCCAGCTGACTGACTTGGTTATCAGCAGACTGCACTATTGCTGGATGCCCAGTACCAGCTAATAAGGGACCCCAGCCAGCATAGAAACTGTTGAGGTGTTAGAAGAGTTTACTGGAACTAATTCAACTGTGAAAACTGGGCAGCCTGGGCAAGTTGGGCGGAAGGGCCTGTTTCCATGCTGTAGACGTCTATGACTCTATGAGTAATTTAAAAGAAAGTGAATTCAAATCCACCCACCAAAAGTTTGACAATATTAATGTCTGGAAGTTAAAAGCTGGTATCAGTAAAACTGAACATAAAGTTGCCACGTAAAACCAACTGGTTCACTAATGTTCCTTAGTGGAAGGAGACCTGCCATTCTTACCCAGGCTTTTGTGTAACTCCAGACCCAATACTGATTCTTAATTATCATCTTTGTAACTGAGTAAACCACTCGATTGTACCAAGTGATTCTGCAGTGATAAAAATCCAAGGCCAGGCACCTTTTCAAGTGCAGTTAGGGTGTGACAAGAAATACCAGTGAAACTCAGATCTCAAGAATGAATTAGAAAAGTATAAAATTGTGTTGTTAACCTCTCAAAGAAAAACAAAAATCAGTGCTTAGGTTCAGCAGCTGGTTTAAAAACAGGAAACATCAGGAAGGCCACATGTTGCAGTAAATTGCTGACCCTTGTCACATCTGAAATCAGAGTTCATATCAAACTGGATCCTAATGGATTCAAAGTCCAAAATGTTATTGTTGATGTGACAGCAAAATCAATTTGCATTGAAGGTAAACAGGGAGGTGCTAAGGATCGAATTTATTCCAAACTGAATTGGAAGTGAGACAAGTTCCTTCCAGCAATCTCCCTTAGCTTCATTCCAATACCAGAGGGATTCTGATTTTACAGCGATTACACTCTAACTGCATTTCTAGCATAAAACTACAGCACTTTGTATCAAGCTGTGAATCCATGATAAGGTTATTCTATCTCAAATAAGTCGGAACATTGTCCAATCATTTTCTAATGTAAATGCATGTGAGCACACAGAGTTGGAGAAGACCATTCAGCCCCTCAAGCCTGCTTCACCATAATTTCACATTATTCTCCATTTCTCACATTTTTGTGGTGTTGTGGCAACAGGCACTGGCCTAGAATTCAGAGCTCAGGCTAATGTTCTTGGTTCAAATCCATTGTGGCAGATCGCAAATTTGGAATAAAAGGCTAGTCTAATGGTCGCCATGCAACCACTGTCAAATGTCATAAAACCTCATCTGGTTCACCAACGGCTTTTAAGGAAGGAATTCTGCCATCCTTACCTGGTCTGGCTGATATGTGACTCCAGACCCACAACAATGTGGTTGACTCTTAACTGCCTTCTGGGCCTCTGGAGATGGGCAATAAATCCTGGTCTAGCCAGCTGCGCCCACATCCCATGAACAAATAAAAATAAATTGGAGTTCAATTTGGATCCACAGTTCTAAATATCCAAGATGTTGATGATTTTTGAAAATGCTTGAGCAAAACAAAGAGAGAGGGCTAGCACAGCAATAAGAGATAGTGACTGATTTTGTCACTATTGAACTAGTCAATGGTAGGTTCCCAGCAGTAGCTTAGAAGGTTAATGCTCATTTTTCTCAGGAGCAAAAGTCCCATTCTAAGGCTATATCTTGGTAGATGGTCCAGCGCGGTGCTGAGGGAGTGTTGCATTGGCAGAGATGCCATCTTTACAGTGTTCACTAAGGTGCAGCCTTTTCTGCCCTCTTCATGGTTCTAATCTGAAGAGGCACGGGGGAGCTATCCCCAATGCCCCGGCCAATATTTATTTGATACAGATTGTACTGTTTCTTTCTCTTGCTGTTTGCAATGTTTCCTCCCATTTTCCTTTGTTGTATACAGCTCATTTGTTGCACTGCACGGGGACATTGCAAATAGCTAAATGGTGGCACAACCCATAAGCTAGAGGAAAATTGACTATTTGTGAAATTTTGCTGCTCACAAAATTCACAGGAGGATTCGCACAATCGGGACTACATTTCAAAACTACTTTATTGACTGTATTGTGATTTGGGATGTCTTGAGGTTAAAAAAGACCTATTGAAATGCAACTTCTCTCTTTTCGGTTATCATCAACAACAAGAGAACGGATGTGCAGCAATGCTGAACTATCTGCTGTTACAAGTTCAATAGCAAAGCTGCTGTGAATCCAAATATAGCCAGCATTACTCGCAACTAGAAACCAACTTTTCCCAATGGAGTCCTGAAAGCATTTCTGAGGCTTTTACATAAACTTCTGCTTGCTGAAACTTCTACAGTAATCTTTCTAAAAATAATTCAAATAAGTTACAGAAAGAAAGATAGCCCGGGGGATCTACTTTTAAAGGAGGGAGGTGGCACTTCTTAAAGAGATGCTAGCAACTGAATCTGAAGGGATTGAAGGATTATCTTAGCGGTGAGCTCTATTCATTACTAATCAGTCATGGAGCTAATGGTAAAACAGCAACTGCTGGTTGCAATGGTGTGTGCTCAGTTTAAATTGACGCTGAGTTTACCTTACAGAAAACTACTGTGCAAAATGGATTTACAATATGCTGCTATTTCAATCACCACAGAATTGATATTACACAGCAGTGAACAGAACAAAAACAAAGTCTTACATTTGTATAGTACCTTTCACGACTTTAGGATGCTACAAAATGTGAATTAAATCTTCTTGAAGTGTAATTGCTGTGGGGTTTTTTTTCGGAGACAATTAGTGCACAGCAAAGTGGCACAAACAGAAATGGGTTTATGATCAAATCACTTGGTTTAGTGACTTGGTTGAGGGATAAATACTGGCCAGAAACTTCCCATTGACTCTTTGTGGAAATAATGCTGCGGGAACTTTAGATTTCTCCCAGAAAGAGTGAACAGGTTTACATGTCATCTGAGAGACACAGTGGCTCGGTGGTTAACATTGTTGCCTCACAGCACCAGGGACTTAGGTTTGCTTCCACCCTTGGGTGACTGTCTGTGTGGAGTTTGCACATTCTCCTTGTGTCTGCGTGGATTTTCTCTGGGTGCTCCAGTTTCCTCTCACAGTCCAAAGATGTGCAGATTTGTTGGATTGGCCATATTAAATTGCTCAATGTCCTGGGATGTGCAGGCTATGTGTATTAGCCATGGGAAATGCAGGGTTACAGGAATAGGGTAGGTGGGTGTGGGTCTGGGTGGGATGGTGTTCGAAGGGTCGATGTGGATTTAATGGGCCAAATGACCTGCTTCCACACTGTTGATTCTATGAAAAATGCAGAAATATTAAACAAAATATGCAATTGCTTGAACATTTTTAGTCATGATAGGCATTTCTGACCGCAATATTCAAAGAATATCTACACAAACTCCCAGAGTGGGTAATGTAGATGACTGCTCAGAGCTGACTGAGGTAGTAGGTTTAGAGGGGAAATTTTAGAATCAAGTGCTAAAATATCGAATGAAGAGCTACCAATGTGGAACAATGAAAAACTGGTTTAAAAAACAAATAGTTGCTCCTCATGGTCTGAGTAGATTATAAAGTGAACGATTATTAGAAAGGAGGAGAATATGCTGGTTGAAAGATAATCCATCTGAAAGAGCAGTTGGAGGCTCACTATAATATCAGATTTGAATGATAGCAATTCCAAAAGTACATATTTGTGGTCAAGCTTCCCAAGTAGGACTCGAATCCTTAACATTCTGACAGAAATAAACATACTTCCAGCTAAGTCACAACTGAGTGGCAATCTGACAAGTACACATAACAATTTTTTAATCTGAAATGAAAATAGAAAGTGCTGGAGAAACCCAGCAGGCCTGGCAGCATCTGCAGAGAGAGAAACAGGGTTAACTTTTCTAGTCCAAAATGACCCTTCTTCAGAGCTCTTCTATAGAGAGATGAAATGATGTGCTGAGTGGCCAGTGCATAGATTTGTTCCCTCTTGATATTTCATTAAGGTGTCACTTTGATACTCCCTCTGCAAAAAAAATCCTTCTGTGATTCAATAACAAGAACAATCCAATAAGGTCTAAACAATGATGATTTTCATCTCTGTGAAGCTAATCCTCATGAGATTATTTAATGCCATCCTTTATTTCGGAGTTCTACTTCCAACATGCTCAGAATAACTTTAAACAGAATTTTATTTTAAGAAAAATATTTTTCCTCTGATTGTCCATGTATTTATTTAAATTAAAGGAAAATTATTTTGACCCAGGCACTACCACGGTTTCCTAATATTTGCCCGAAGTGAAGGTGCAATATTTAATGAATTAACTGTTAGAAAAGACAGGTGCTCAGCTCTCTAACAAAGTGAAATTTTCAGAGTTACCCAACAGAAATTTTAAAATTCTTTAAAGTTATAGAAGGATTTGATAGGAGTACATACAGTGAAGGTGTTTCCACTTGTCGGGAGATCACATCCAAGGGTCATAAATATAACATAGTCTTTAATAAATCAATCAGGAAATGCAGGATAAATCTATTCCTCAGAGACAGGTTCAAACATGCAACTTGCTACTATGTGGGGTCATTAAGGCATGCATCACAAAAGAATTGAAGGACAAGTTTGATAGTTACATGAAGGAGAAAGGAATTAAATTATATGATAATAGGGTGAAATGCTATAGCTTGGAAAGAGGTTTGATGTGCAGAACATAAACTCTGTCATGGATCTTTTAGGCCAAGTGGTCTGTTTCTGCACTGTTTTATTCCAGAAATCAACAAGAACATGGTTGATCTGTATCTTAGCCAGCCTTGGTTCTGCAACCCTTCAGAATCTTACCTAAAAAAGTCTCTCAATCTCAGTTTGATATTGTCACTTCACTACCCCTCACATCTCGGCAGTGTTTTGGAGAGAGAAAGAGACAGAAACAGAGAGAAAGAGAGATAGAGAGACTGTAAAACCATAGGATATAGGAGCAGAATTAGGCCATTCGACCTATTGACTCATTTGATCATGACTAATATGCTTCTCAACCCCATTCTCCTGCCTTCTCCTTGTAACCCTTGATCCCCTTACCAATCAAGAACTTATCTATCTCTGTCTTAAGTACACTCAATGACTTGGCCTCACAGCCCTCTGTGCCAATGAATTCCACAGATTCACCACCCTCTGGCTGAAGAAATTCCCCCTCATCCTAGTTCTAAAGGGTCATCCCTTCACTCTGAAGCTGTACCCTCGGGCCCTAATCTGTCCTACAAATGGAAACTCTTTCTCTGCGTTTACTGTCTCCATGCATCTCAGAATTCTGAGAGCTCCACATATCCACCACCCTATGTGAAATAATTAAGTCTTTCTCTGAACCAAAGATATTGTTAAAGCCACCGACCTCCTAACAATACTGTTAGCTAATAAGAAAAGGTACGGTAATGTAAGGATGCCTTGGCCTATTATCATAGTCTGCTTAAAGGCAAATACTGTGTCAAAGATTGAATGACATTTGAATTTGTGTTAGCCTGCTGTTGTTTCCTTTAATTCAAACATAATACAAATGAATCTAAAATTTTAGCTGCATTCAGAAGTCAAGAAAGTGTTACAGCCCTTGGATAGAATACCTTTAATTCCTATCACTCACTCTCCCATGTGCATCATAAACACTAGCAGACACTTTTTGGGCCGAATGACCAGTTTCCATCATGTTATTCAATTTGACATATGTACTGGGTGATTACTGCAGTTCAGAAGTGTCAGCTAAAGGCAATAAAATTGATTCTTTTTACGGTTGAATGACTTTCTTGATAAAATTGACTACCAGCCAATGTTATTATCATTTTAATAAGGATTTGAATAAGGATATAATGAGGATGGTAGAATATTGGTTATGAGCTGGAGTAGGTAATCCAGCAAAATCATTGAAATTCCATGACAGTTGCTACAAAAGCATAAATTAACTCAACAATCTCCCCTTGACATTCAATTGTATTATCATCATTGAATGCCCCTCTGTCTACATCCTGGGAGTTACCATTTGATCAGAAACTGAGCTGGATCATCCATATAAATACTATGATTACAAGACCAGTTTGGAGGTCAGGAATCTTGCAGTTTCCTGTTTTCCCAACGCCTGTCTGCCATCACAAGACATGGGTCAGGACTGTGTTGGAGTATTCTCCATCTGCCTGGATGAGTATGGTTGCAACAACACTCAAGAAACTTGTCACCTTTCAGGACAAAGCCACCTATTTCACTGGCAGCTCATGTAACACCTTCAACGTTCAGTCTTGCCACCACCAACGCACAGTGATAGCAGTGTGTACCATCTACAAGGTGCACTGCAGTAACTCACCCAGGCCTCTTCAACAGCACTTTCCAAACTATCTAAAAGGACATTGGCAGCAGATACATAGAAGCATGTAAATCTGCCTCCAAATCGCTCACCACTTAGAAATCTATCACCGTTCCTTCACTGTTGCTGGGCCAAGATCCTGGAACACCCTCCTTAACAGCACTACATGTTAAATAAGGGCTGCACTGGTTCAAAAAGTTGACTCATTGCCATCTTCGCAAGTGTAATTAGTGATGGGTAATAAATGCTAACACGGCCAGTGATGCCTACATCCCATGAGCAAATATAAACAATTTTTTTAATTGACATGGATGTCACTGACTGGGCCAGCATTTATTGCCCATCCCTAGTTGCCCTTAAGAAGGTGGTGGTGAGCAGCATTTTTGGACGGCTGCAATCCACATGCTGTAGATGGACCCACAATGCCCTTAGAGAGGGAATTCCAGGATTTTGATCCAGCGACAGTGAAGGAGCAGCGATCTATTTCCAAGTCAGGATGGTGAGTGGCTTGGAGGGGAACTTGAAGATGTTGGTGTTCCCATGTATCTGCTGCCCTTGTCCTTCAAGGTGATGAGTTTGGAAGGTGCTGGCTAAGGATCTTTGGTGTATTTCTACAAGGCATCTTATAGATACTACACACTGCTGCTACTGAGCATCAGTGGTGGAGGGAGTGGACGTTTGTGGATGTTGTACCAAACAAGAGGACTGCTTTGTCCTGGAAGGAGTCAAGCTTCTTGAGTGTTGTTGGGGCTGCACTGATCCAGGCACATGGGGAGTATTCCTGGAATAGCTGGAATCAGTGGCAGTACCATGAAATTACTGGATTCTCATTAAAAACCTATTGTGGGTCTTCTACACAAATCACAGAAAGACTCAGTTTAATGTCATGTTTATTCAAACAGCCTCAAAGAGAGAATCTGTCTAAGACTAGCTAAGCAGAATGCGGTATGACACTCTGCCCAGCTCTGTGCTACCTCTGGTCAATACACACAGAAAACCATCAACCGTGCTACCCCCACAATCCTATACGCAAACATTGTTTACACTTCATTCTTGTACAGTAAACAGCAATCTTCCATCTTAGGTCTTTTTCCTTATCCTGTCTACAGGAATCAGGAATAGTCTCTAGTGTGTGCCCAAGGCTGATACAATGTGTTAGAGTGTTCAAGCTTCATGCTTCCTAAAATGTGCCAACAGTAATAGCTTGCAAGGTGTCAAATTATTCCTGTTGTAATCTCTTTTAATAAAATCTTATTTAATTCTCACTACAAACCTGCATGATTCACTAAAGTTTATTGCAGAAAGAACCTCCTGTAGGTGACTCAATCCCATAGCAATGCAGTTGACTTTTAATTCCCTTCTGAACAGTCTAGTAAGCCATTTGATTGCTATGCTCACTGCAGCTTCTCAAGGGCAATTAAGGATGGGCAATGAATGCTAACCTGATCATTAATGCCATCATCCTATGAATGGATAAGACAAAAATAATATTTCCAGCATTTTGGCACTTTATCTCCTCACCAACATTGTTTCTGTCCCCTCCTCCACATACCTGAACAAGGGTTTTCCAATTATTCTCAGCCTGTGAAACAAGTGACCCTGAGAATGGCCGGGTTCAGGAGAATTATGAGACATTTCTGTGCATGAGAGAATGAAATGATTTTACAGAATGTGAGAGGCTGCCTTGAGCGTCAATACAATGATGTAAATCCCTAAGATTTGTTAAGAGCTTGAATCTCATTGCCGCTCATGCATTAGACTATGTGTTATGAGTTTATAGTGTACCTTTATCCCAGGGACTCATTTGGATATAGTACAGCTACACTGCATATAAAACTCTTGCTGATTTAAACGGCCATTGGCCTTGAGAAAATATTTCTCAGCATGTGATCTTAACATCCAAAAATATGTCTAGCATGGTAGTAATCTTCAGTCGATCTGCTTTGCTGAACAGAGGAAAGCTTTATCATCAACCAAAAAGCTTACTTTGGTAAATACTGCACTTAGCTTCCAGTGCAGTGCTGAGTGCTATCCCGTTTAACATGCCATCCTTCCAATGAAATGTTAAACAAGACTTCATCTACTCTCTCCAGTAGTTGTAAAAGGCCCCGCAGCAATATTTCAAGGAAATATGAAGTCGCATGAAACCAGGTTATAGTCCAAAAGGTTTACCTGTAATCACAAGCTCTCGGAGCCCCTTCGTCAGGTGAAGAGCACTGCTCTGAAAGTTTGTGATTTCAAGTAAACCTGTTGGATTATAACCTGGCATCATGTGACTTCTGACTTTGTCCACCCCATTCCAACACTGGCACCTCCACATCAAAGAAACATATGAGGGGTACAGATAGGGTTAATCGAAGTTGTCTTTTCCCTCTGTTGGAAATTTTCAAGTCTAGGCGGCGTATTTTTAAGATGAGAGACAGATTTTAAAAAGACATGGGGCAAATTTTTTACACAGAGGGTGGTTCGCATGTGGAATGAATTTCCTGAGGGTTTGATAGGTGTGTGTACAATTACAACATTTAATGGAAATTTGGATAAGTACATGAATAGGAAAGTTTTGGAGGGATATGGGCTAGGAGCAGGCAGGTGGGACTAGTTTAATTTGGAATTATGTTCGGCATAGACTAGTTGGACCAAAGTGTCTGTTTCCATGCTGTATGACTTCTATGGTTCTATAAGAGGAGGCGAGGTATCCCTGGGGGTTATTCCAGCCAAAATTTGTTTTCCCACTGGCCAATATTTATAACTTTGATTTAGCCTGTTTTTCGAATCAATCTGCTTAGAGGTGTAACTATACACATTTGGAGCAGGTGGAATGTCAACCTCGGCCTCCTGCACCACAAGAGGCCACCTCCCACCTTTTATTTTAGTTTGACCAACTTTCCTAATCAACCTGTTCAGAGATGCAATTACACACCTGGGGGAGAAGGAGAGGCGTGAACCCTGGTCTATCAGTCTAGGGGTAGGGACACTATCCCTCCGCCACAATTATTGTCACATAGCTATGTCTTGCAGCTTGCCCTGTACAAATTGACACCCACATGTCCTATATTATAACAATGATTGACACTTCAGAAGGGCTTCAATTGACTGTGAAATGCTTTAGGAGTCTTAAAGATGTGGAAGACATTCTATAAATGCAAGTGATAACACAGTGTGGAGCTGGAGGAACACAGCAGGCCAGGCAGCATCAGAGGAGCAGGAAAGCTGACGTTTCAGGTCAGCACCCTTCTTTAGAAATGGGGGAGGGGGAAGGGAACTCTGAAATAAATAGAGAGAGGAGGGGTAGGGCTGGGGAAGGTAGGTGGGATGGTGATAGGTGAGTGCATGTAGGTGTTGGTGGGGATTGGTCAGTGAGGTGAGAGAGAAGACGGACAGGTCAAGGAGGCGGGGATGAGGGGGAGGGTTGGTTACTGCTCTATAAATGCAAGTCTTTCTTTTCACTAATTGTCTGATTGTTATTAACTCCAGAATCCATTTTGCCACATGCTAGAACAGAACAGAATAGTCATTTATTGTCACTTGTATTTTTACAAAAAAAGACAATGGGAAGTGTTTAAGTCACCATACCGCAGAGTCCATATTAGTAACAGAAGGCATAGAAAATAAAAGAAAATCAAGACAAAGTCCATCTTCATTCAATTCACGACTCCTGGTTGCAGGAAAAGACAGTACTGCTAGAAGACCACAACGCTGGCCCAGAAGCTGCTGTGAAGCAGACCATCCACCCAGGCCCACAAGGCTCAGCAAAAGCCGCCCCAAGGACCAGTCTCATTGCCAAAGCCAGCCATCCATGCTGCCGACCTGTCCAATGGTATTGCAGGCTATGCCACTGTAGACACTGAAGCAGATCACCACCGGACGCAGCTGTAATGGCCGTGAGGAACCGCCATCATCACTGCAACAGCTGCCTGGACCATCCAGGTCACTGTGTTTGCCTCTCCACCAGCCGCCTCCTCAATGCTGCTGCCAGAGTCTCCCTCCAGGCTCACCGGCCTGGACTTAATGAGACTTAACTGCCTTCTATGAATGAGATGAACATCAGCTGGCCTCTTTCTGACAGCTATTCATGGCTACAGGCTCAGAGCTCCCTAACAAGTGCAAACATCTGCTCAACACCTTGTCTATCAAATTCCTTCATAATTCTAAAACCACTATGAAGTTTCTCCTGAGTATTCTCTTTCTAGAGAAATGAGCCCCAGTTTGTTTAGTCTTTTCTGATTGTTAATTCCTGTAAAATTACATTTTAATCTAAGGGAAATATTGAGCTTGTCTATTGTGAATGAGTCAAAATAGATTCATTGCTTTGTTCTTTGATTGAATTAAATACATTGACAATCCTATCTTCAGTGCGAAAACTGTTCTTAAAATAAAATGCTGGCTATAGTTACTTTCTTATCCTGAGCATGTTGGAGTGTAGAGATCTGAAATGAAGGATTGTATAAAATAATCTCATGAGGAGAAACCTCACAGAAATGAGAATCATTATTGGTCAGACTTTATTGGGCTGTTTTTATCATTGGAATGCAGTAGACAGTTTTCTGCAGGGGTGTAGCAATGTTACACCTTAATGGAATGTCAGGAGGGAGCAAATCCATTTTTAGGTCACTCAGCACATCATTTCATCTCTGAACGGATTAAAGCGTTTGATATGTGCCCTTGTTATCCAGCATGCAATATTGGTTGCAGCCCAGTGCTAGAATTCTAGCTGTTGAAGCCCACGTAAGAAACCACAGCACAAAGTCTCGACTGGTAATCCTTGATTGATTGATTTGATTTGATTTATTATTGTCACATGTACCTGTAGTGAAAAGTTTTGTTTTGCGTGCAGTACAGGCAGATTATACCATACAAAGTGCAGTAGGGTAATAGAATGAAGTGACGAATACAATGTTGCAGTTGCACAGAAGGTGCACAAAGAGCAAGATCAATATTTAAATTTAAAATTTGAGAGGTCCATTCGGATAACAGCAGGGAAGAAGTTGTCCTTGAATCTGTTGGTACATATGTTTAAGCTTTTGTATCCTTTGCAGTACCAGGTAAATGCTGCATTGACAGAGGTGCTGTTTTTGACATAGCCTTATCATTTCTCTCAAATGGGCTAAAATCCAGCATATTCTCTCTCTCTAAATAAAAACCGAAAGAACTGCAGATGTTGTAAATCAGGAACAAAAAAAATGTTGCTGGAAAAGCTCAGCAGGTCTGGTAGCATCTGTGAAGTAAAAAACAGAGTTAACGTTTTGGATCCGGTGACCCGAAGTTCTGAGGAAGGGTCACCAGACCTGAAACGTTAACTCTGTTTTTTCCTTCATAGGTGCTGCCAGACCTGCTGAGCTTTTCCAGCAACTTTGTTTAAATTCTCTCTCTCTTTATGATATCCATTCCAATAATGCATTGTTACATCAGGCCACTAGAGACATACATTTATCATTTTTAAACCAGAATTTAGTCAGTCTACTATTGGCAGCTGTAGCCTTCAGTTCTAGAACTCCCGGTCAGGACTCCACCCTACCCTGTACGGTGATCTGATTCTCCCTGTTTGACAAATTGTGTGAATATTCACCAAATATCCCAAACAGAAAAGCAATTTATGGTTTCAAAGTTCAAACAACAGCATCCAGACAAGCTTGGATTTATATTTTGGTGTCATTGCTTCTATTAAATGAGAGGTTAAATCAGTGCCTCACAGTCTTCAAGTGGATATGAAAGGAACCTGATGTTGCCAATTTTATATATACCTATAGGTCAGTATCAGAAACAAGTGAATCAGGTTCCTTTAGCGACATGTAAACAACTAGTTTATTGCATGCAAAAGTTACTCAAGCAAAGATGTAAAGATCATTAACAAAAGGATTAAAATGTGTGAATATTTACAACTACCCATTTGAAAACTAACATTCAGACACATCATTAAAAACACATTATTTGGTCATAAACTCATGACTGTTTGTGAGACCTTACTGCCTACACATTGGTCACTGCCTTACATGTTACAACAGATACTACATTTCAGAAGTGCTTAATTGGATGCAAAGCACTTTGGAAGGTATCAAAGTGAATGGTGCTATTTAGATCCATGTCTTTCCTTTTAGTTTTTTTATATTTTAAATGTAAGGTGATAATGTGCTTTAGAACTAGCCATATTCCCAAGCAAGCTGTTCTGTTACAGCTACAACAATGCAGAAAATTGCCCAGATAGGTCCTGTCCACACTGTTCCATCAGACTACTCACAATCATCAGCCATCAACTTACACACAGCACTGGGCTTGTGAAAATAATCTTCAGGATAACATGTTTGACTGACAAAATTCATCAGTTTTTGACAAATGTGGCTTTTTTGTCTTGGGATGTTGGTGTTGCTGTTAAGGTTAGCATTTGTTGCTCATCATTAATCGCCTAAGGGGATAATTGCAGGTGTTGTCAACTATGTTATCAAGTGGCACATATTCAACAATAGTCTGCAAACTGACACTGTGGTCGGGTTCCTCGTGGCCACTCAGCCCCTCTCATCATGACAGTCTTGGTCCAACTATGGACAGAAGAGCTGAATTCAAGTTTGGTGCTCAAATGGCCTTGACATAAGAGTACCTTTTCATTAACCGTGGCTCAGCAGAAAAGAACATCAATGAGAATCGGTGAAAAAATTCTCCACTGGCTGCAGTCATAGCCCGCAAAAAGGAACATTTTTCTGATTTCATGCAGGGATATGGACATCACTGGCTGGGCCAGTATTCATTGCCCATTCCTAATTGACCTTGAGGAGCTGGAGGTGAGCTGCCTTCTTGAACTGCTGCAGCCATTTAGCACAGGTACACCACCTTATTATTGAGCTGAGAGTTCAGGGATTTTGACTCAGTGAGTCTGAAGGAACAGCAATATATTTCCAAGTCAGGATGGTGAGTGGCTTGGAGGGGAACTTGCGGGCAGTGGTGTTTCCCACGTAAATGCTGCCCTCGTCCTTCAGGATGTTAGTAGTTGTGGGCTTGGAAGGTGCTGATTAAGGATCCTTGGTGAATTTCTATAGTGCATCTTGTAGATGGTACACTCTGCAGCCGCTGTGCATCAGTGATGGAGGAAGTGAATGTTTGAGGATGTGATGCCAATCAAATGGGCTGCTTTGTCTTGGATGAAAGCAAGCTTCTTGAGTATTGTTGGAGCTGTAGCTAAATTGAGAGTATTCCAACACATTCCTGGCTTGTACCTTTGATGATGGGCAGCTTTGGGGTACATGGAGGGGAATTACTCATTGCAGAATTCCTAGCCTCTGAACTGCTCTTGCAGTCACTTTATTTATGTGATTAGTCCAGTTGAGTTTCTGGTCGATGGTAACACCCAAGATGTTGATAGTGTGGGATGCAGCAATGATAATGCCAGTGAATGTCAAAGGATGATGGTTAGATACTCTTTTGTTAGAGATGATCATTGCTCAACACCTGTGTGGCATGAATGTTACTTGCCACTTGATAGCTTAAACCCTGACAATGTCCATGTACTTCTTCTGAGGGAGGGTCACTTGACCTGAAATGTTAACTCTGATTTCTCTCCACAGATGCTGCCAGATCTGCTGAACTTTTCCAGCAATTTCTGTTTTTGTTGTCCACGTAATTCCACATTTTCTCTTGGGCTGCTTCAGTGTCTAATGAGGCACAAATAGTGCAAATTGAAAATTGTGCAATCATCATTGAACAGTCTCTTCTGACCTTATGATGGAAGGAAGGTCATTAATGAAATACTTGAAGGTGGTTGGCCCATGATGTTGAGGAAACTCTGCAGAATTAAGGAGTTGAAATGACTGACCTACAGTGACCATGATCAACTTGTTTTATGGCAGGGACAGTAAGCCAGAAGAAAGTTTTCCCCCTGATTTCTAATGACTCCAATTTTGCTTGTGCTCCTTGGTTGTACAGTCACACCCGGGTACACCCACACAGTGACTTTGTTGGTTTGTGGCCATTCATCTCAGCCCCAGGAGCTTATCGCAAGAGTCCCTCAAAATGATGTCTGCAGCTGAACCATCTTCAGCCATTTCAACAATGACTTCCTTCCATCATATGGTTAGGAGTGAAGATCGTCACTTATGATTTCATAATCTTCAGCATTATTTGCAACTCCTCAGATACTGAAGAATCCCATGCTAATCTGCAGCAAAATCTTGAAACAATTCAGGCATGAGCTGACAAGTGGCACGTAACATTTGTGCCACACAAGTATCAGCTGATAGCCTCCTCCAGCAAGAGACGCTAACTATCTCCCCTTGGCATTCAATGGCATTAGCACCACTGAATCCCCCACCAACATCCCACCAATCTCTTGGGATTACCACTGACCAGAAAGTGAACTGCACTGAACCAACCATATAAATATCTTGGATATAAGAACAGGTCAGAAGCTGGAAATCCTGCAGCAATTAACTTACCTCTTGATTCTTCGAAGATGATCAAATACTCTGTTTGCCTGAATTGGTGCAGCTCAGTAGTACACAAAGAATCTCAATACCATCCAGGACATTGCAGTCCACTTGATCAGCACCCCATCCACCAACTAAAACATTCACTCCCTCCATCACAAAGCACAGTGGCAGAAATCTGTACTCTATATAAGATACACTGCAGTAATTCCCAATGGTACCTTCAAGACTTGTGAGCTCTATTGCTTGGAAGCACAAGAGCAGTGGGTTCATGACAGCACCATCACCTGCCTGTTCCCCTCCATGCCTATATCATCCCGACTTGGAAACACATCGCCATTTGTTTGCTATCACTGGGTTCAAATCCTGGAACTCTCTTGTGGACAGCATTTTGGATGAACCTTTACCAGATGGACTGCAGCTCACTACCACCTTCTCTAGGGAGATTAGGAATGGGAAACACACGCAAGACTTGTCAGCAATACCCACACTCCTTAGACAAAAGATACATTTTGTCAAAACCCAAAGAGACTTGTCGGTCAGATGCCTTCGGTGAAGGTTATTGTAACAAACCTGACACTTTACGTGAGATAATTCCTTTCTATGTTGCTTTGGTGACAGCTACCTTTTATTAAAACCTGTGGCTCTTCTCCTTTATTCCAGTTCAGTGGATCTGATTGCGGGTTATCGATCAATGGGTCTGATCTTTTTTAATTTTATTTTCGACAGTGTTGCTCTGATGTTTTGTGTGCAAGCCTAGGTGCAGCGTTACTTGTGCATTCACAGTAAGAACACCATTACACTTGTACTGTCTGCCCTCTGCTTCACAAAGATGTATCAATCCACTTTGCGCGCTTCACAGAGCTGAAAAGTCTGCTGACGTGGTCTGCAAGGACACTGTTCACAGAAACATCCATCTGGTTCCTCAGTGCAGCCATTAAAACTGGTTCTGCTCCTGGCTCACTGCATTATTTGGGTGTAGCAATAGCATTTATATTTCATATTTTGTCTGTAAACGAGGCCAATCGTTCCAAAGTGATTCCTAAGAGAGGGCATGTTCAAAACTATTGCATGTCAGTGATGGCCTAGTGGGATAATTGCTGGACTGTTAATCTAGAGACCCAGATAATGTCCTGGGGGCACTAGTTCAAATCCAGCAGATGGTAGAATTTGAATCCAATAAAAATCTGGAATTAGCAGTCTAATGACTGCCATGAAATCATTACTTGACATGTCTGTCTGGTTCACTAATGTTGTTTAGGGAAGGAAATCATCTGAGTTCTAAATGACCCTGGAGAAAATTAGGGACGGACAATAAGTTTAGTCTTGCTAACAATGCCTGCATCCCGTGAATGAATATTGTGAGATATTAGAGCAGCTTAAAAGATTAATTAAACACTAAAAAGGGGAGGGAACTCCAATGTTTATAGTGCCGTGTTTCCCAGACCTTTCAATGGTGGCCCCACAATCTATAAGTGGCTGCAATAATGCAATAAACTTCAAATTATCTACCAAAGAAGATTCTTTTCGTTATAACAGAGATGTAGCTATGCTCCTCCATACTATAGCACTTAGGGCTGGAAGGAACCAACATACACAAAATGTTGGGCAGCATTCATGCTAAAAATTTTTTCAGTGCAGAACTGGAAGTCAACACTGTAAATGGCGTTGGCACGCTGATCACTGCGTCGCTTAGAGGTAATGTTGATGGTGACAATGTCAGGCCCTGCCACAACTTCATAAGCAGCAGTGACCAGCACGCTTTCTAGATGGTAGCAACTAAAGGAAATTAGACTTCAGGAAAATAAAGGATAATTACATGCTGGTGGCCTGGAAGATGTCAAGATAAACAGATACTACTGATTGCTGATGACATGCAGTACCTTCTGTGTTACAGAGGAATACCTTAGAGAACGCCACTGAAAGCATTCCAGGCCTGACAGAAGATGCTCAAACCAGAGGAAATCCACAGCTCTGAGGCAGAGGTACAGGCTGCTTAACAAGGCTGTGGTCTGTGGCAACAGTCCCAAGTCTGAGTTGACTTGGTGAGATAGCCAGGCATCAAGGATTGCATGAGTTAAAGCAAAAATTCCTCTGCACAAGAGGGAAAACTTGAAGTGGTGCAGTGATTCAAGCTGAAAGTGTAGTAATTTAAAAGTGAAGTTGCAGCTCCGATTAAGCATTATCATCGTACCATAGTTACCACAAGACAGGGCTAGAAATACGAAAGCCACATGGCCACAAAACAAGACTAGTTTATTCTGAGAGCAGAGAGCCAGGGAAATCACTAACCAAGACACTTCAAACAGATAAGTGTTGAACAATTTAAAGAAGCTTGGAAGTCTGGTGTCTCACGCACATTTTTTTTCAAGGAGACAAGGAGAATGAAGCAGGAAAATAAAACCAAGCATTGTGGATGCTAGAATTGTGAAAGGAAATTAGAAATTGCTGGAGAAACTCAGCAGGTCTGGCAGCATCTGTGGACAGGAAGAAGAGTTAATGTTGCGAGTCCAGTGACCCTTCTTCAGAACCTTCTGAATCCTTTGAGAAAGTGTCATACTGGACTCGAAGCGTTAACTCTGCTTTCTCTCCACAGACGCTGCCAGATGTGCTAAGTTTCTCCAACACAGCAGCAAGGACTGGGAGAAGCATCATTGCTGCAAAATAAAAATTTAAAAAAGAATTTGCAATTTCAGACCTACAGTAATGTAGTGGCTTGTTAGCTGCTCTCTGAAATGTTGTATCATGCTATTCAGTTAAGGGCAGTCAGGTGTGGGAAGTAATATTGGTTTTGCCAGTGATGTTAACAATTAATGAGCAAATAAGTCAAAATTCAGTAAGGCCATGGCTAATTTGTCCATTAATTCCATTCAATCACTTTGGATCTATAGTCTTTGATAATCTTGTCCAACAAAGCTATCAATCTCAGTTTTGCAATTTTCTATTGACGACACCTCCTCCGTACAGCCAGCCTCAACAATGTCTTTGCTGACAGAGTAGCAGATTTCTACTACTTAGTTTGAGGAAGTTATTCCTGATACTGCCTTTAATCATCAAACTCTAAGGTTAGGCCTCAAACCAATCCTCATACCCCGAGAGGAAATGTAGATATTCTGCCTCTCGCAACTCTACCAACTAAACCTTGGTGCTTTCATTAGAACTTGTCATTAGCAAGACTCTGAGCAGAAACACCTTTGTATAATTTAAAAACCAATGTAATTGTTATAAGAAGCCATTACTCTCCATCTCTCTTCCCGTCCTGTACACATGACAGTTCTGAACAGATGTCCCCTGAAGATTGTCAATCATTAATGAGAGAAACATTGATGTTTTCACTTGATAAACCTCTGTAGAAAATAAACATAAAACTCTCCATATTTTAAGTATTTGTTCATTTTGGTGTCCAGGACTTTTGAGACATTCAAGTTTGTGTTTGTAAAGCATCCAACCCCAGGGAGTTATTTTGAGCCTTACACAACTTAGGTATTTTTCAATTATTATCTTTAGAGAAAAAAAGGGGATTGAGGAGGGAGTCTGTCTGTTACAACTCCCTTATATTGACTGACTGTATGAATGGATATCCTTTGCCAGAGATCCTCAGTATAAAGAGCCTGGTGTCTCTGATAATAATATTGGATCAGTCATACGTCATATAGATATCACCTGATATCCAGCTCTTTTGCAATTAATGGAATTAAATATCAGATGCTGCATATAATAGGAATTTGATCATTTTATTTGCACCATCACCCAAGGTGAATTTTTACCTGTTTCTCTCTAATTTGTGAAATTTTTAACTCTCCTCACAAATGTTCCATCTATAGTTACTGCAGTGGGATTCCAGTTTAAACGGCCCCTGTATTGACTCATCCCCATATATTGTAAAGCCTCAAAATGGCTCTTTCAGTAACTCTTTCTGCCTTGCATCAGCAGCTTGTGGGTTTGAAGTCTCACAAAATGTCACTAAATCTGAACTAACCCTCCCAGTTCAGTACTGAAAGAGTCCTGTGCTGATAGTGATGCCATTCTTTGAACGTGTTAAAGCTAAACCTTTCTGTCCTCTGAGGTGTATGTAAAAGATCCCATGGTGCTGTTTCAAAGAAGGGTAGGGGAGCTACCCCTGGTGTCCTGGATAATATTTGCATTTCAGCTAACAGCTACAAATAAATTCCTGATTGTGGGATCTTAGTCGTGAAAGTTGACTAACACATTTCTGACATTACCTCATTGGCTGTAAAGTGCTTTGGGACATCCCATGCTCCTGAAAGGCTCCACATAAGTGCTTTTCTCTTTTATTTTGTGCCTCTGGTATTGTTCAACTGATAATAATCTACAATGACACATTTGTGCACAGCAACGGTCTACAATGACCTTTTCATCTGTGCACCCTGTCTGAGAAACTGTTTTGTCGAGACTTCTTGTTTCATTTCTAATGAAGGTTATTGTTCAGTTAAGGATGGGTGCCTTTGTGACTAGTATACAGCAGAGTACAGACGTCCTGTTATCCCTCAACTATATCTCTGATCTCAGAGCAATCACACAGGTAATTTTTTGAGTTCCTGATTCGTCATATTTTGCAGTAACTCCAATGTTCATTTTGTCCAATTTGCAAGTCAGTTTACCCCTGTAATATTGGTACTTTGAATAAGGCAGTAAAATGAATGATACCACAGGAAGCCAGATTCTAAGATTTGATAGAAAATTTCAATAAATCAA
Organism: Rhincodon typus; assembly: GCF_021869965.1. NCBI lineage: Eukaryota > Metazoa > Chordata > Chondrichthyes > Orectolobiformes > Rhincodontidae > Rhincodon > Rhincodon typus. The sequence goes on along the minus strand of NC_063361.1, from coordinate 32,508,859 downwards.
AGTCAGGATTTCTCTCATCGAGCAATCTAATCATTTTGGCTGATGAAGGAGTCAGCAAGTGTCGAGATCATTTTGGCAGTACAAGTCAAATTGTGAATTCTAGTCAGACTGATCGACATGAAGTTCACTGCACCCTTAGTGTATTGACTGGACTGGAAGCCAGATAGTGCAGCAACTTTGTAATATTCTTGACACTGGGCTACTGTGACTATACATCACCTTATATACGTGAGATAACAAGGTGTAGAGCTGGATGAACACAGCAGGCCAAGCAGTATCAGAGGAGCAGGAAGGCTGATGTTTCGGGCCTAGACCCTTCATCAGAAATGGGGGAGGGGAAGGGGGTTCTGAAATAAATAGGGAGAGAGGGGGAGGCGGATAGAAGACGGATAAAGGAGAAGATAGGTGGAGAGGAGACAGACAGGTCAAAGAGGCGGGGATGGAGCCAGTAAAGGTGAGTGTAGGTGGGGAGGTAGGGAGGGGATAGTTCAGTCCAGGGAGGACGGACAGGTCAAGGGGGCGGGATGAGGTTAGTAGGTAGGAAATGGAGGTGCGGCTTGAGGTGGGAGGAGGGGATAGGTGGGAGGAAGAACAGGTTAGGGAGGCGGGGACGAGCTGTGCTGGTTTTGGGATGCGGTAAGGGGAGGGGAGATTTTGAAGCTGACCTATCTCCTCCCTACCTCCCCACCTACACTCACCTTTACTGGCTCCAGCCCTGCCTCTTTGACCTGTCTGTCTCCTCTCCACCTATCTTCTCCTCTATCCATCTTCTATCCGCCTCCCCCTCTCTCCCTATTTATTTCAGAACCCCCTTCCCCTCCCCCATTTCTGATGTAGGGTCTAGGCCCGAAACGTCAGCCTTCCTTTTCCTATGATGCTGCTTGGCCTGCTGTGTTCATCCAGCTCCACACCTTGTTATCTCAGATTCTCCAGCATCTGCAGTTCCTACTATCTCTGATACAACCTTATATACATGTTAGGAGTAGAGTTAGCAGCATTGCTGAATCTGTTCAGTGTCAACCAAAAGGTCAGGATTTTGAAACTAGACCAACCATTGACGTTAATGCACTTGCAAAGTTCGCTGAGATTTGCCAACTCTTGTAGAAGCCTCATTGATATTCCACTCATCTTTCATGTGCCTCTTTCTCTGATTACTGAGTTAGGTCAATGTTGAACATGAGGCTGTCCGCAGCCCCAAACCACTCTGTCTTCGATCAAGAGGGTTTACTGCCAACCCCTTCAAATGAGGAAAAGGTGGGAGATGTGATAAAAATGACAGGACTCCTTGCAAACTTTTCCAGGCATTGTAATGTTACAAAAGCACCACACTACTCCAATTCAGTGCTGAGAAAGTTCTACATTGTTGCAGGTACTAGCTTTCAGATGAGGTATAAAACATCAGGCGAACTTAAGAGATAACACAGTGTGGAGCTGGAGGAACACAGCAGAAAGACGGGTCCCGACCCGAAACGTCAGCTTTCCTGCTCCTCTGATGCTCCCTGGCCTGCTGTGTTCCTCCACTGTGTTATCTCCGACTCCAGCATTGGCAGTTCTTAGTATCTTCAGGCGAACTTAAGAGAACTCATTTTGAAGAAGAATTATTTTGCCCTGGTGTTCTGGGCCAATATTTACCCCGTAATTGATGTCACTATACACAGATTATCTAGTCATTAATCTCATTCCTGTTTTAGGAGCTTTCTATGCACAAATTGTCTGTCACTTCTCCTACGTAACGACAGTGGCTATACTTCAAAAGTACTTCACTGACTGTGAGAAAGTTCAGGATTACTTCAGGCTGTGAAAGGTGTTGTATCATGTAAATGATTTTATTTCTTACCCATATTTAAGGTGGAATGAGGCCCTGAGTTCCTAAATGAGGAGAAAACTGAAGATGTAGACAGGAAGAGAAGAATGATCAAGCCACTTGACACATGTCCTATTCTCAGTTATTGCATTCAACAGAAGATGGGTTGATAGCATGACGCAAGTTGTAGCTAAGTTTTCCACTTCCTTACAAGGTCACATTTTGGTAAACTTTCTGCAATTTTATCCTTGTACATGTCCAAAATCCAGGCGGCCAAGATGGTGGGGTCACAACCAGACCCTGAAGATTTACCTGCGCAAAGAGATATTAGGGAATGTCCGAGTAAAGCTTTGCCTTTCCCAATGACCCACGCTCACTCAGCCCCTTTTTCCACCCCACAACTAAATGTACATAATCATCACAATGCAGCTCAAGTCAGCAGTTGAGCAAGACAAGCTTGCATGTCTATGAACATCTAACACAGCGAGAACATTCCAAGGCTCTTCACAGCAATGTTTTCACACAATATTTGACATGACGAACATAAGGGGTTATTAGATTAGGGGAACCAAAAGCCTACTGGAAGAAGTAGGTTTTAAGGAGCAACTTCAGTGAGGGAAGAGGGAAACATTTGGAGAGATTTAGGGAGGGTTTTCCCTAAGGGAGGCCCTAAATGGCACAGCAAAGGAAACTGGATGTTGCACAAGAGGGACAAATTGGAGGAGCACAAAGATCTTGTGGGGAATAGAGTCTGCAGCACCCCTGAGGCACTGCATTAACATGCCAAAGTTCGATGTTTGAGCATCACCTTATAGAAGTTTCCAGACTTTGATTGGTGATTTGGGCACATTGACTTTTGAAGGATCCATTTGAAGTAACACTTACATCTGCCCCCGACCTCAACACAGAAACTTAACTTTCGCAACCTCATTCCAAAGTCTGGTCTTTGGTAGCTTCACACTTGGAGTGTTTTCACAAATGCAATTTACTGTTCTGCTCAGCTCCTGACCTACGCTGCATTGAGACATACTGACTGTCATACATTTAATTAAGGAGTGAGAGATGGAAAGGTATGGGTGTGAGAGGTTGGGAAAGTTGAAAGTTTTATCTGCACAATCCATTGTCTATTCCAGGTTAATCTTAAATTAAGAATATTAATTAAGCAATGCCAGAAGTGCATCAATGTGCAATTTAGTGCAGGAAAACATCCACCATCAGATCATTCCAATTAAATCATAGAATCATTATTTGTACATCACAATCAGAAGCCATTCAGCCCATTGTATCTTTAACAGTTCCTCAAAGGAACACTCCCCATCTGTCCTGCAGTTCCTTCATAGCACTGTAAATTTTTATCCTTCAAATAATTATTTAGTTCCCTTTTGGAACTTACCATAAAACATGTTTTCAATCCTTTCAGGTGATGCATTCTGGACCATCATGACCATCATTTGAATAGAAAATGTATTTTGCATCCCAGCTCTGGATCCATTGCCAATTTTCTTCAATCTATGTCCTTTGGAACCCGAGCTCTCTCCCACTGGAAACAGTTTGCCTTATTTACTCTCAAAATCCGTCATGAATTTGAACAACTCTATTCAATCTCCCTTCAACCTTCTCTGCTGTCAAATAAAGAATAGTTGTATGATTTCTGCTCCCACATGCCACTGTCTTTGGAGCATTTTGGACACTTCTTTGTCAAACTAATGAAGGAGAAACTGTATTCTTCAGTTGTGGTTGCAGTAACCAGTGCAGTATGAAGGGGTAATATTTTTAAAACACTTCTTTGTGTCACCATTATCCTCCAGACTTTGCTCATCACAAAATAAACATCAAGATTTTACAAAACTCAGGAGTCAAAGCATGAGCTTGGCTGCTGTTTGTATTTACTATCAGTGAATCTTTATTTACAGGATGTGTTGGAAGCATAAACATCCTGTACAACAGAGACAGTTCAACAAAGGCTTCATCACATCTGGTGTCTGCAAAATAACCATTACCCACGAGCTTCAAATAATAGCTCTGCATAAAACAGGAAATCATTGAAGCAGGAGGGGACCATTCAGTTCTTGGGTTTTGTACCATAGGGCAGTACAATAGCTCAGTGGTTAACACTGCTGCCTCACAGTGCCAGGGACCCAGGTTCAATTCCAGCCTCAGGTAGACTGTGTATGGAGTTTGCACATTCTCCCTATGTCTGTGTGCTCTGGTTTTCTCTAACAGTCCAAAGATAGGCAGGCTAAATTGCCCATGGTTTCCAGGGACATGCAGGTTCTTTGGGAAATACAAGGGAAAAGGTAGTGGGGTGGGTCTAGGTGGGATGCTCTTTGGAGAGGTGGTGTGGACTGACTGGCCTGCTTCCACACTGTATGACCTGTTTGGAGCTCTACAAATTTTGAAAGCAATTTGTGAATCTGATAGAGAGAAATCTTTTCCACTGTGAGCAAATCTGGGACATCACTTTAACATCAAAACAAAGGCACTGAAAAAAAAGTACAAAATCAAAATGATGTCTCGCTAGCCAAAAAACTGGAATCGACTGAAAATCAGACATTTCTAGAATGCACTGTGCACCAATTTAACTGAATAAAATTTTGAAAAAAACCTTATTTGGGCAGTTGAGCTAGGCACTGAATTACCACTACATGGTACTTGATTAGTTATTCTCCTCACTGTTTACTTGTCTGTAAATTACACTGTTCCACGCAACCCTTGACCCTATCCCAACTAAAATGACCTGAACTGCCAATAGCTCAACCCGCTCAATCTGAAATCCAGGAAGATCCAAAGTCCAGCATTGTCGCATTCCTGGAATTGCTGGTCCTGAGACATTGCATCTACATTGTGGATTCTGGGAATCTGAAGTAAAAACAGAAAATGCTGGAATACTAAACAGGTCAGGCTGTGGAGAAAGGAAGACAGTTTGGTTTCTGGTCGATGATCAGTCTTTATGAGGCATGATAGAAATGTAATAGATTTTGATCTGAAGGATTGAAACCTAATACATTGCAGAGAGAAGTTAAGAAACACTTCTTTACATAAAGGGCAGAGTGTGGAATTCTGTCCTTCAAAATAAAGTAAATACTAGCTCAATTACTATTCATTAATCTGGGACTGATAGCTTTAGTCTAGAGTATTGATGGATTTGGACCCACAGGTCATGGGCATTGCTAAGATACAGATCACCCGTGATCTCATTGAGTGGCAGAACAGTTGGTAGAGTTGAGTAGCCTGTTTTGAGTTTTCGATCTGTAGTTCAAATCCATCTTACTCCTATACAAAAGAAATCTTGCCATAAACAGAAGACAGCCGGAAAAACGCTTCACTTTATTACAGTTATTTTCCCGGCTGACCACTGCTGGTATCTTGCAGTATTTGCCACCTTTGCAAGTATATGGTATTACGTAAGGGTTTTTGAGGTACGTGGCTTGAACCAATCTACATAGAACAAAGAATATAAAACAGTACGACACAGGAACACGCCCGTTGATCCACCATGTCTGTGCCAACCATGATGCCAATTCTAAACTAATCCTATCTGCTTGTACATGGTCCATATCCCTCTATTCCCTGACAATGTCTATATAAATGCATCTTAAACATGGCTATCGTATCTGCTTCTACCATCTCTCCTGGCAGCACATTCCAAGCACCTACCACCCTCCATGTAAAAACCTTTTTCACACAGCTTCTTTAAACTATCCCCCTCTCACCTTAAACCTATGGCCCTTAGTGTTTGACATTTACACCCTGGAAAAACAACACCGACTATCCACCCTATTGATGCCTCTCATAATTTTATAAACTTCTATCAAGTCGCCCAACAGCCTCTAGTGAAAATAATCCAAGTTTGTCCAACCTCCTCTTGCAGCTAATACATTTCAATCCAGGCAATATCCTGGTAAACCTCTTTTGCACCGTCTACAAAGCCTCCACACCCATCATATAATGTGGCAGCCAGAACTGCACACAATTCTCCAAATATGACCCCACTAAAGTTTTATACAGCTGCAAAATGACTTGCAATTTTTATACTCAATACCCTGACCATTGAAGGCGAGTATGCTGTACGCATTCTTTACTACCTTATACACTGGTGTTGTCACTTCAGGGAGCTATGGATATGCACCTCAAGATCCCTCTGTATATCAACACTCCTCAGTGTCCTGCCATTTATTGTACACTTTCTTCTTACATTTGACCTCCCAAAATGCATCACCTCACACTCATCCCGATTAAACTTTATCCACTATTTCTCCGCCCAACTTCCCTGCTATATCCTTTGACAACCTTCCTCACTATCCACAACTCCACCAATTTTTGTGTCATCTGCAAACTTATTAATCGGACCACCTACATTTTCATCCAAATCCTTTGTATACAAATTACAAACGGAGGTCCCAGCACTGATTCTTTCAAAACACCACTGGTCACAGACCTTCAGTCAGAAAAATACCCCTCCACAACTACTCTGTTTTCTATAACCAAGCCTATTTGTATCCAACTTACGAACTCAACATGGATCCCATGTGACTTAATCATCTGACCAGACTCAAATGCTTTAGTAAAGTCCATGTAGACAACATCCATTGCCCTACCCTCATCAATCATCTTCATCCCCTAAAAATCTCAATCAAATTTGTGAGACAAGACCTTCTCTGCACAAAGCCATGCTGGCTATCCCTAACAAGTCCATTCATTTCTAAATGTGTATAAATCTTGTCCCTAGGAAGCTTCTCCAAGAATTTTCCTACCACTGATGTAAAGCCTGCTGGCCTGTAACTTCCTTTGTCTTGGTTTTATCTTGTGACCAGCTGTAGTGAATACACTGCTGTGGAGTATCTACTGAAGAGGGACTGTTATTCAGGAACAAGAAGGCTTATTGCAACAACTATATTTGGTCAGGGATAATTACTAGGACCTTAGGGGCTGGTACATTTATCTGCTCCCTCCAAAAGCCACAAGAGACCTATTTATCTTCATACTATATGTAACATCATTAGAAAGGGGGAAACTAATGTAACTTGAACATTAACCTCTTCAGAACTATTATGTGGTACAAGACTTGCAGTGAAAGCGTACACAAATATCTGAAGATAAGGAAATTTGAAAGTCTATGGAGGAAGAGCTAGGGACAGGAACTGACTGGGTAGCTCTCTTAAAGATGAGCTGAATGGCTTGATTCTGTACTTTCATGCTATGAAACTTAGTGTTAGGCTGCTTCAAAACCTCCCATATCCTTCAGAAAGTAGAGCTTTGTTAAATCATTGAAATTAATTCTAGCCTTTACCTGAATGCCGAATTCTTGATGCAACTTTACACATATCCAGTGTTTGATGTTAAGTAAAATGAGAAGTGAAAATAAAAAATAGCCAAGGAGGTAATGAATTGTTTACTCACTGCAATTAGAACAGTTCATGAGGGAGATCTTTTGGACCAGATTCTCTTTGCTTTGATTACCATCTTTATTGCTACTAAACTTTAGTAAGAAAAGTGATTGTCACCTGTTCGCGTGTTTCATATTGAAATTTGTCCTAGGCAATGGCAGATGATGGTGTAGTGGTAATATCACTAGACTGGTTATCTGGGGAACTAAGTTAATGCTCAGGGGACGTAGGCTCAAACCCTTGGTATCTGCTAAAATTTAAATCCAGTTGCAAAGCTAGTCACAGTAACATAACCTGACATCAATCGTTGTGAAAACCCATCTGATTCATTAATGTCTGCATCTAGTCTACATGTGACTCCAGACCCACAGCAATGTGGCTGACTCTTTACTTCACCTTGAAATGGCCCTACCAAGTCACTTAGTTAAAGACAATTAAGGATGGGTAATAAATGCTGGCCTTCAGCAACACCCACGACCAATAGGCGAATAAAATTAAATAATTAAGTAAGAAACAATAGCTGACTGCACTGTCAAAGTAACTGAGTCAAAAATCACATGGCACCAGGTTATAGTCCAACAGGTTTATTTGAAATCACAAGCTTTCGGAACGCAGCCCCTTTGTCAGGTGCAGTGAGAGGAGAGGAGAGGAGAGCACAAAGGGGCTATGCTCTGAAAGCTTGTGATTTCAAATAAACCTGTTGGACTGTAACCTGGTGTCATGCGATTTTGGATTTTGTCCATCCAAAGTAATTGAAGATTGAGGTGCTTTATTCATTTTGTATTCAAGTCTTTTCCTTTGATGCTTCATGCACTGAAATCCCTTGGGAACCCCTGCAATACCAACAGCCTCTCCATGCTTTAGAGTAAAATTAAATCAAATTAATATTAATACAATGCCATTCCTCCTCGCTGCTCCTACAAATAACTCAAGCATCAAAGCAGGCCTTCATACAGGCTGCACCTCAGTGTGATTTGTCTCATTAAAAGAAGCCCTGGATGGCCTGGCACAGTTGGTAAAGGCAGTGTGTATCTAATTCATGAACACCCGAAGTTGCAGAAGTCTGCATGACTGAATCACAGCCAAAACACTCGATCACAAGAGTTTCTGTGGATATTTAAAACGGGAAAGAGTTAACAAAGTGAATACTGATCCTATGGAAAGAGAATCTGAGAATTAATAAAAATAAGGAGATGGATTGAGCAGATATCTTGCATCAGTCTTCACTATACAGAATGCAAGCAACATCTCAAAAGGCACTGTAAATTAGGAAATGGAAGGGACGGAGCAACCTAAGAAAATTTACAATCAGCAAGACACTGGTACTGAGTAAATTGTTGGAGGCAAGTGCTGACAGCAGACCAGGTCCTGATGGACTTCACCAAGGATCTTAAAGTGGATGGCTAGCGAAGACTTGATCCATTGGTTCTAATTCCCTTCATTGAGGCGAGATTCTGTTAGATGAGAAGATAACAAATATAAATCTTTTGATCAAAAGGGATAGAGACAGAATGCGGGAAACTCCAAGCCAGTTAGTTTAACATCTGGCCGACGAAAGGTGTTAGAAGCTATTATTAAATATGCTATAGCCAGGCACTAAGTAAATTTCAAGACAGAGTCAACATGGTTTTATGAAAAGGGAATTCTGTTTAACCAAGTATTGAAGTTCTTTGAGTTTAGGTAGTCAGAGTCACTTTCTGAGGGTGGAAATGTCAAATACTAGGGAGCACATGTTTAAGGTGAGAAGAGAAAAGTTGAAAGGAGATGTGCAAGAAAATATTTTTCCACAGAGGTAGTAGGTGCCTGGAACATGCTGCCAGCAAAAGTGATGGAAATAGATACGACAGCAACGTTTAAGAGGCATTTAGACAGACACATGAACAGGCTGGGAATAGAGGGATGCAGACCATGTACAGGCAAATGGGATTAGTTTAGATTCATGACACAGCCTTGTCAGCATATACATGGTAGGCTGCAGAGTCTGTAACTGTGCTGTACTGTTCTATGTTCTATGTCTAAGTAACATCTGCTATAGATAGAGGAGAATGGACAGATGTGCTATATTTTGATTTCCAGAAGGCATTTGATAAGGTGTCACATGAAAGTATATTGCATAGATTAAAACTTCATGGTCTAGATGGTAATCTTTTGGCACAGGCAAGATTGATTGATTGATTGTCACGTGTACTGAAATACAGTGAAAAGCTTTGTTCATGAATGGTACAGGCAGATCATAGTAAGTAAACGACGTACAGATCAAAAAGACTTAGACAGAGGCACACAGGTTGCATTGCACAGGGTGTGCGCTAGATGAGATCAAAGTTAGCAAGATCTGCTTTAAGTGTAAAATTGTAGAACAGTTATAAGAAATGTTAGAGTAAGATCTGCTGTAGGGAGCTCGCAAGGAGTCATCCTGCAAGAGATTTGCTAGCTAACAGGAAGCAGTAGGCCTAAATAGGTCATTTTCCAGTTGGCAAGATGTAATGAGTGTAATGATCCACAAGGATCAGCACTGGGGGCTCAACATTTTACAGTTTATATAAATGACTTGGATGGAGGGACAGAAAGCATGGCTGCTAAATTTGCTAATGATGGAAAGGCAGGTAGGACGGTAAGTTGTGAAGGGGACATACGGAGGATACAAGTGTGCAGTCAAAGATTTAGCAAATAGATCATAATATGAGAAAATGTGAAACTGTCCATTTGGCAGAAAGAACAAGAAAAACATTTATTATCTAAATGGTGTTACAGGATGATCTGGGTACTTTCATGCTTGAATTTCAAGAAGTTAAAATGTAAATGCCACAGATAATTAGGAAAGTGAATAGAATGTTTTTGTTTATTGAGGGAATTTGAACAGAAAAGTAGACAGGTTATACTACAGTTATACAGTACACTGGAGAGACCATATCTGTAGCACAGTGTACACTATTGATCACCTTCTTTGATTATGTAAATGCATTGGAGAAAACGTTCACAAGATTATCATGTAGAATGCGTAGGTTGTCTCATAAGAAAAGGATGGACAACAGAGGTATTTATCTGCTGGAGCATAGAAGAAAAAGATGCAACTTGATTAAATCCTATATGATCCTGAGGTGTTTTGACAGAGTGGAAATGCAAAGGATGTTTCCTCTTGTGAGACAATCTAGAACTATGGAGGGGGTCACTGTTTGAAATTAAGTGGTTTCCCATTTAAGACAGAGATGAGGAGATAGCTTTTCTCACAGAGACATTAACTCTCCTTGTCAAGGGCCAATGGAAGCAGAAACTTAATTATTTTTAAAGCAGAGGCAGACCATTAGCTGTAGGAGTAGAATTAGACCATTCAGACCATCAAGTCTGCTCTGATATTCATTCACAGCTGAGATATTTCTCAACTCCATTCTGCCACCTTCTACCCATAACCCTTGATCCCCTTATTAATCAAGAACCTATCTATCTTTGTCTTAAATACACGCAATGACTTGGCCTCCACAGCCTTTAGCAGCAATGGTTTCCACAGATTCACCACCCTCTGGCTGAAGAAATTCCTCCTCATCTCAGTTCTAAAGAGTTGTCCCTGCACTCTGAGGCTGTGCCCAGTGGTCCTAGTCTCTCCTGTCAGTGGAAACATCTTGACCACATCCACTCTATCCAGGCGCCTCAGTATTCTATAAGTTTCAATGAGATTCCCCCCTCATCCTTCTAAATGCCATTGTCCTCAACCACTCCTCAAATGATGAGCCCTTCATCTGAGATCATTCTAGTAAACCTCCTCTGGACCTCCTCCAATGTCAGTACTTCTTTCCTTCGCTACAGGAGCCAAAACTGTTCATAATATTCCAAATGCATTCTGACCAGAGCCTTACACAGCTTCATCAGTATATTTCTACCCTTGTATACTAGCCCTCCTGAAATGAAAGCTAACATTGCATTTTTGTCTTCTTAACTGCCAACTGAACCTGCATGTTAACCTTAAGAGAATCCTGAATTAGGACTCCTAGGTCCCTTTGTGCCTTAGATTTCTGAAGCCTTTCCCCAGTTAGAAAATAGTGTGCATCTCTATTCTTCCAATCAAAGTGCATAACCTCACACTTTCCCACATTGCATTGCATCATCACATCTTTGCCCACTATCCTAGTCACAGTCACCCCACTCCCCCAACAATATCTGTCCTTCCACCTATCTTTGTATCATCTGCAAACTTAGCAAAAATGCTCCCAGTTCCTTCTTCCAGATCATTAATGTATAACATGAATAGTTGTGGTCCCAACACTGACCCCTGTGGAACTCCACTAGTCACCAGCCGCCATCCTGAAAAAGACTCCTTTAACCCCACTCTCTGCTTTCTGCCAGTCAGCCAATCCTTTATCTATGCCATTTCCTTGTCCCCAATACCAGGGGCTCTTATAGTATTTAGCAGCCTCCTATGCAGCACCTTGTCAAAGGCCTTCTGAAAATTCAAATAGATCACATCCACTAGCTTACTTTTGTCTAATTTGCCTATTACCTCCTCAAAGAATCCAACCAGCCTTGTCAGGCATGACCTCCCCTTGATGAAGCCATGCTGACTCAGCCCTATTTTACTGTGCAGTTGCAAGTACTCCGCAATCTCACCCTCAATAATACACTCCACAATCTTAACAACAACCAAGGTCAGGTTAACCAGCCTATAATTTCCTACTTTCTGCCTCCCTTCCTTCTTAAACAGGGGTGTTACATTAGCCATTTTCCAGTCATTGGGACCCTCCCTGTCTCCAAGGATACCTGAAAGATCACCGCCAATGCCTCTACAATCTCCTTCAGAACTCTGGGCTGTAGTCCATCTGGTCCAAGTGATTTATAAAACTTCAGACCTTTCAGCTTCCTCAGCACCTTAGTGAATGCTTCTACACACATCTCTGCCCCCTTACTCTCTGAAGTTCTGGTACACTGCTGCTATCTTCCACCGTGAAAACTGATGCAAAGTACCTATTCAGTTCCTCCACCATTTCTTTGTTCCCTATTACTATTTCTCCAGCCTTATTTTCCAGCAGTCCAATGTCCATTCTTGCCTCTCTCTTACTTTTTATATATCTAAAACAACACTTCTTTTATATTGCTAGCTAGCCTACCCACATATTTTATCTTCCCCCTCCAAACAACAATCTCCCATTGCTTTTTTAGTTGTCCTCTATTGGTTTTTAAAGGCTTCCTAAACCTCTGTTTTTCCACTAATCTTCACCACACTATATGCTTTTTCTTTCGCTTTTATGCTGTCCCTGACTCCCCTTGCCAGCCATTGGTTACCTCATCCTCTCCTTAGTATGTGGATAGATTGGTGAGAAGCAAGAGGTGAAAGGTGATCAAGTTGGGCAGTAATCATATCAGCCATGATGATATTGAATGGCAGAGTAGGTTAATGGGACTGAGTGGTCTACTCATGCTATTAATTTGCATGTTTGTTTGGACATTCAGAGGTTATGATTGTGTGAGACAACACAATTCATCTTGTGGTGTGCATGTATACCTGTTTCTTCTTCCAATTGGAGCTGTATCTCTCTCCATGTAGTGTCCTCATTGTCCAATAATTGCTCATTGTGGCTTCAGGAAGCCATGATGTCACAATGGGGCAAAGAGAATAGGAAGTCCCATCAGGCAATACCTATGTCAGTCAGAATGCAAACTGTTCTTGACACTGACCTACTGATCCCAGGAGCTGGATCAGGTCATAAAACCCCGATTCATTTCCCACTGTGCTCCAGATATTCTGAGGCCTAATGCAGCACCTCAGTTGTGACTGGCTGAGATCACTTTAGATCTTCATGGTTCAATATCAAACTGATGGTAATTTCAAGGTCAAGGCCAGGCCATTCGGAGCTGATGTCAAGAAGCACTCCTTCTCACAACGGTGAGTGAAAACTGGAACAGTCTATCCCCAAAAAAGCTGGGGGTCAATTTAAAATTTCATGATTTCCATTCCCTCCCTATGATGGACTGAGGACTAGCCCCAGGGCCATTTGGTTGAATCAACTCACATTGTGTTTGCCACACAGGCAGCTGGCACATGCTGGAGGTGTTGGATTAACGGCTCGGTGTGTACCATACAACAAGTTGTCTTCCTCTGCCCCCAGGCAAACCCCAGCCAAGAAGCAGTATGACAATGTGCCTTTTTGAAAGAGTACATCAATATTGAGTACCACTAGCCTCTGACTCTGGCTGATGCACCAATCTGTTAATAGGCAAAGCAAAGGCTTAGGTGCTGCACGCACACAATTAGGTACTAAGTCAGCAATTGATAAGAGAGCAAGCCCTGAGATACAGCACAGCCCAGTCCAGGAGCTGGGTACCTGTCCCTGTAGCTCAGCATCCTATAAGATTCTATCCACAGAAACATACAGAAAACCTCCAATGAATTTATATTTAATGGATGCATTAAAATATTAATAGATGCTTTAAAATGTTGAACATGGATACAAATGAGTTAGGTTTTGTCCTTTAGTATGGACTGCAGCAGTAAGTTGTTTTTGTTGCTCTTTGCTTTCATGTAGGAGGTCAGTTCAACCATTTAGATGATCAGGTCAACATCTTTATAAACCTGTCCCTCAAAGGACTAACGAAGGATTAAATCCAAGGGATAGCAGGAATGGATGCAAGCCACACAGTCATAGAGTCATAGAGTCATACAGCATGGAAACAGACACTTCAGTCCACCTAGACCACACCAACCAAGTTCCAAAATTAAACTACTCCCATCCTCCTGCATTTGACCCATATCCCTCCAAACCTTTTCTATTCACATACTTATCCAAATGTCTTTTTAATGTTGTAACTGTACCTGTTCCACATCCACCACTTCCTCTGGCAGTTCATTCCACGCACGCTCTGTGTAAAAAAAGTTGCCCTTCATGCCCTTTCTTAAAACTTTTTCCTCTCACCTTAAAAATATGCCCCCCCTAGTTTTGAACTCCCCCACCCTAGGGAAAAGATACTTGCTATCTATACCCTTGCTACCTTATCTGTGCCCCTCATAATTTTATAAACCTCAAAAAGGTCACCCCTCAACTTCCTACGCTCTAGTGAGAAAACATCCCAGCCTATTTTTATCACTCAAACCCTCCATTCCTGGCAATGTCCTGGTAAATCTTTTCTGAACTCTCTCTGATTTAATAATATCCTTCAATAGCAGGGTAAACAGAACTGAATACAGACCTCACCAACATCCTGTACAACCTCAACAATATGTCCACTCAGTCCAGGGTCAATCTCTATGCGTCACCATGTAAATGCTAAAAAGGATGTGATGTATGACAGGGAGGGTGTGAATAAGGAAGATATATACCCTTGCAAATTTTTTTTATTCACTCATGGAACATTGGCATCACTCTGGCCAGCATTTTTTATTGCCCATTGCTAGTTGCCCTTGAGAAGGTACGGGTGAGCTGCCTTCTTGAACCGCTACAGTCCACCTGCTGTGGGTTGATCCACAATGCCCTTAGGGAGGGAATTCCAGGATTTTGACCTAGCCACAGTGAAGGAATGGTGATATATTTCCAAGTCAGAAAGGTGAGTGGCTTGGAGGAAAACTTGCAGGTAGTGGCGTTCCCATATATTTGTTGCCCTTGTCCTTCTAGATGGAAGCGGTTGTGGGTTTCCTACAGTAGCTCAGTACATCCATCCCTATGGAAACCTGAACTCTCATGGCCAATTGGAAAGTGAAAAGATTCCTTAGTAACTGATTGGATGATTTATGATTGTCAAATAGTTGATTTTTTGCACCCTTACAGTTTCTAAAACGAATGTTTCCAAAAAAAGTGTAGAACTATAATCTGTTTGTAATTTTTTTTCCCCCTGTATCTGTTTGCCACTGTGTATTGGAGTTTAAACTTGAATTCCTGGAGACTCCACGATAATCATTGAGGGTTAACAACTTCTCAAATGTAAATAAGAACAATCAACACAGAAACACAGAACAATCTGAGAGGTTTGTTGCTGTCAACAACCAGAAGTTGCCTTAATGTAGCTCTTGTCACGTAGTGAAATCACCCAAAATGTTTCACTGAAGAGTTGTCAAATTACATTTGACAATGAGCCTCTTGAGGAGAGCTTAAAGCAGTTGTCTGAAACCTTGCTCAAAAGAAAACAACAAATTGCTGGAAAAGCTCAGCAGGTCTGGCAGGATGTGGAGAGAAATCAGAGTTAACACCTTGGGTTCAATGACCCTACCTCCGAACTTGCTCAAGCCCATTGCTCAAAGATATTCAGTTTATGGATGATCTGATAGTATGAAAGAGGTAACAAGTCAGAGATATTTAAGGAGGGAGTTCTAGAGCTTAGCTTTGGCAACTGAAGGAACAATCAACATTAATGGAGCAATATAAATCAGGGATTTGCAAGAAGCCAGAATTGGAGGAGTGCAGCAATCTAGGAAGGTTGTGGGACAGAAGGGAACTACAACAATATGAAAGGGGATGAGGCCATGAAGGGATTTTGAAAACAGCAGTGAAAATTTTGAATCCAAACTGTTACCAGACTGCAAAGGAGAGTAGGTTACTGAGCAAGTGGACTTGATACAAATTAGTGCAAGTTGACAAATGAAGAGGACATTCCACAGAGCAAACACATCCACCAGCCAGTGTTAATTAGGGTTATTATACAACTCTTCCTTGAGACTTCTCCTGCTGGGTGATGTTCTATAACTACAAAACAGAAAAGGATTTTTTTTTAAATTAAGAGCTTCCATGTCATATTGGAGACTTCAGGCTCATCTACACCCGATAACCTGCACTGAACATTCTGCTCACTTTAGACAGTTGTGACACACACTGATAGCACCACAGCCGAAAACAAGCTGTGACTTTGCAAACTAATGAACAACACTCTGAGTGAAGTAATGAAAAACATTTTAAGAGAAACAAAATCAATCCACACTCCCTCACAATGTTAGTGGAGACTTTAAAAGATTCCACATTCTGGACACAGATGTGCATCTTTATCAAAAGCAAATCAGATCTTCCTTGGGCCATAGGATATCTGTGAAATAATTTTCCTTAAATCCATCCAATAGCTTTTGAGATAGTTTGTTGGCAGTAAACAATATATCAGACAGCAAATATTATCTCTGCAGGGTTTGTCAAACATTTGTCAGAAGGACAGCACCCTTTTAAACTATATCAAAGACATGGAGACAGAAAAGTCAAGCTCAGTTCCTTCACCACCTCCACACACACAGAAAAGATTTAATAAACTTAATTAAGGCTGTTCTTGTAATTAAAGCTTTGTCTCATTAGCTGAAGAAACAATTTGGTGATTTAACCATTGAATACTGTAATTGGAAATAAGTTGCAATAAGACATGAATTAGATTAGACTTAAGATCTACTGAAGGTGTTGTTTTGTTTACTCTACAAGCTTTTGATGCTTGTTCCAATGACGAAGGGAGAAGTGGAGAAATAAAAGAAGGTAGGAAGAGAAGGGAGAAAGAGAAAGGGAGAGGGTGAAGATAGAGGAAGGAGAAACTGGGAAGGAAGGATAAATGGGATGAAGGAAGTAATGGAGAGCAAATGGGAGGATGGAAAAATGGCAGCCAATGCAGAATGAATGGATGATGAAAGGAAGGAAACTGGTTGGAGTGGGATTGACAGGTAAGCAGAGAAAGACAAAGAGACCAACAAGGATCAGGGGTGGGCCTTTCAGCCTCTCAAACCTGTTCCACCATTTAATAAGATCGTGGCTGATCTAATGTAAACTCAAATCCACATTCCTTCCTACCAAGAAAATATTTCACTCCATTTGCTAACAAGAATCTATTCATCTCTGCCTCCAAAAATATTCAAAGACTTTCCTTCCACCACCTCTTGAGGAATGTGACCCCGTGAGAGAAAGAATTTCACTTCATGTGTGTTTTGGGCAAACCCCTCAGGAGCTTATTTGCTTCAATCCAGTCATCGCTCACTTTTCTAAGCTCCATAAATAAGTAAAAACTAGGAGCAGGAGTAGACCATTCAGCCCTTTGAGCCTGCTCCACCATTTGATACGATCATGGCCGATCTCATCTCAGCTTCAACTTCACTTTCCATAAGCCTTCAACCCATTACTAATTAAAATTCTGTCTCCATCCTCCTTAAATTTACTGAGTTCCAGAATCCACTGCACACAATGGCAGTGAATTCCATACATTCATGCACCCATTTCAGAGAAGTAATTTATCCTCATCTCTGTTTTAAATCTGCTATCACTTGTTGTAAAACTATGATCTTTCGTTCTAGCACGCCCCACATGAGGAAATGGCCTGTCTACATTTACCTTTGTCAATCCCTTTGGTATCTTATATACCTCAATTAGATCTTCTCTCATTCTTCTAAAGCTCAGAGAGTATAGGTCTAAACTGTTCAATCTCAGTTCATAAGACAAAACCCTTTATCCATGGAATCAATCTAGTGAACCTCATCTGAACTGTCCCCAATGCAACTACACCCCTCCTCAAGTACAGGGACCAAAACTACATAGTGCAGCAGATACAAGCTCAGCCTGTCCATCCTTTCCTCAAACAACATCAATCTTTTTGGAACTGCTTTCAACACATTTACATCCTTCCTTAAATGAATTGACTAATACTGCGCACAGTATTCCAGATGTGGTCTCATCAGTGCCCTATATAACTGAAGCATACCCTCCCTACTTTTGTAATTGATTCCCCTCACTATAAATGATCACATTTTATTTGCTTTCTTATTTAATTGCTGTCCCTACAAATTAACCTTATGTGATTCATGCACAAGGACAGCCAGATCTCTCTGCATGTCAGAGCTTTCACTATTCAAATAAAATATTTCTTGCTTATTCTTCCTGCCAAAATGGACAATTTCACATTTTCCACATTTTACGGTATTTACCGATCATTTACACAGTCACTTTGCCTATCTATTTGTTTTGTAGTCTCTTTAAGTCATCTTCACAAAATACTTTCCTATTGATTTTGAGTCATCAGCAAAGTTAGCAAATATACCATCTGTTCCTTCAGGCAAGTCATTTATATAAATTGGAAACAGTCAAGGGCCCAGCACTCAGTATTTGTTACATCTTGCAGCCTGTTAACCAGCTAATCTTCAATCCATGCCAATATACATGCAGAAAGAGCTTTTGTGTTCTTCAATAATCTCTCATATGGCACTTTATTAATTGCCTTTCAGATATTAAAGTGGTTCATCCACTGGTTCTCCTTTATCCACAGCAAATGTAATTTCCTCAAAGAAAGTCATTAACTCCAATCAAAGGGGCATGATTTTCCTTTCACAGAGCCATGTTGACTCTGCCTGATTACTTTGAACTTATCTAAGTCCCCTACTATAACTTCGTTAATGCTTTCCCCATGACAGATTTTAACGTAATTGACCGATAGTTTCCTGCATTCTGTCTCCCTCATTGTTTTAATAAAGGAGTTACATTTGCTATCTAGTAATCTAATGGGACATTCCCTGAACCTAGAGAGTTTGGGAAAATTAAAACTTATGCATCAACTATCTTACTTGTCACATTTTTTAAGATTTAGAATGAAATCCATCAGGACACACGCACTCTCAGCCTGTAGGCGTAACACTTTACTCAGTTCCACTTCTCTGGTTCTGTCTCCTCACTCCCTTTCATTTCCTGCTGCTTTTGGGATGTCACTTGTACCCTCTGTCATCAAAGCAGATTACAAATGCAAAATACCTGTTAAATTCACCTGCCATATCCTTATTTTCCATTATTAATTCCACAGATTCACTTTCTAAAGGACCAATGCTCACTTTGTTAACTCTTCTTTTGTAAGTGCTGATAGAAACTCTTATTATCTGATTTTATATTTCCAGCCAGCTTTCCTGTGTACTCTGTATTTTCCCTCTTTTCTATCTTTTTCATCATTCTTTGTTTTCTTTCATATTTTGCCCAACCTTCTGACCCCAACACTTGTCTTTACACAATTATATGCACTTTCTTAGTGTTTGATATTATCTTTAACCTTTTTAGTTAGTCATTGATGGTGGACTGCCTCTTGCATTTTTTTCTTACTTGTTGGAATGTATCTATTCTTTGTATTTTTAAATACTCCCTTAAATTACCATGACATCTCCATTGACCTGTCCTAAAACCTAACCAATTTGCCAATTCACAACTCTGCTTTCATGCACACATAATTGCCCTTACTTCCATGCTATATAACTCTATAACTCTATTACTGTATGACTCAAAGTAGCTTGCTCTCTGCTTGCCTCCAGAACATACTATTCTAAGAACATCCCAAAAACATTCTGTGAACTCTTCCTCTAGGCCACCCCTTCCCATCTGCATTTTTAAGTGTATATTTAAATTTATTAATGAAATGACTATCACGAGGGGGCATAATTTTAAGGTGATTGGAGGAAGGTATAGGGGAGATGTCAGAAGTAGGTTCTTTACACAGAGAGTGGTGGGTGTGTGGAATGAACTGCCAGCAGTGGTGGTAGAGTCAGATGCATTAGGGACATTTAAGCGACTCTTGGATAGGTACATGGATGATAGTAAAATGAAGGGTATGCAGGTTAGTTTGATCTTAGAGTAGGATAATGAGTTGGCATAACATCGTGGGCCAAAGGGCCTGTACTGTGCTGTGTTCTATGGTCTATGCTCTTAACTCTCCCATGATTATTGCCTTGCTTTTCTGACAAGGTCCATTATTTATCTTTTTTCCTCTACCATGTAGTTACTGCTACATTTCTCACCTCTAACCAACACCGTTTCCACATGCTGTTTTTTCTGAATTTAGGTCATTCATTTCTACTGTGTCAATATTATCATTAACAAACAGAGCCAACCTTCCATCATTTCCTAGCTTCCTGTGCTTCCTATGTATCTTGTACCCTTCAAAATTCTGGTCCCAATCCATGTCATCGTGTGGCCATTTCTCCATGATGACTCCTGGATCTTACATATTTATCTCTAGCCGTGCTCGCAGCTCATCTGTTTTGTTTTGAACACTGCATGCATTCGGATTTTAAGTGTGAGTTGCATTAAGTCTTTCTGGAGAGATTCTCACCACAAGGCCTAGCAAAATTTCTTATTCTATCAAATGTGCCTCATTAACCTACTACCAAAACCCTCTAGCCCTCATCACTACCGATTCTATCCCCATCTTACCCTACGCCATTTCAGGAATAACTCACCACTTAGCATATATCCACTGAAAGACCAGCACACCTTGAGCCCGCTCCGCCTTTGAAAGCTGCTGTGCACCTGGACAAGCACTGACAATCCAACACTGCCTCTCACCGGCAATGTAACTGCAAAGCAACTGCAAAACCATGCTGAGATAATAAGGTGTAGAGCTGGATGAACACAGCAGGTCAAGCAGCATCAGAAGAGCAGGAAAGCTGACGTTTCGGG
>NC_063361.1:32421787-32487907 GCF_021869965.1 Rhincodon typus | reverse complement strand
TCCCACCTATCCCCTCCTCCCACCTCAAGCCGCACCTCCATCTCCTACCGACCAACCTCATCCCGCCCCCTTGACCTGTCCGTCCTCCCTGGATTGACCTATCCCCTTCCTAACTCCCCACCTACACTCACCTTTACTGGCTCCATCCCCGCTTCTTCGACCTGTTTGTTTCCTCTCCACCTATCCTCTCCTCTATCCATCTTCTATCCGCCTCCCACTCTCTCCCTATTTATTTCAGAACCCCCTTCCCCTCCCCCTTTTCTGATGAAGGGTCTAGGCCCGAAACATCAGCCTCTCTGCTCCTATGATGCTGCTTGGCCTGCTGTGTTCATCCAGCCCTGAACATTATCATTGTCCACTAGGGAAACATCATATGCTGGCAAGCAACTGGAAAATTCTAGACATGAGTTTTCATTTAAAACCACCAAAATTGAACATAAACAACTTCTCACTTTCCCAGTACTGGTGCCCTATGAAGCAGAACCTTCAACAATCTTTGAGCCTGCATCCATCTCTCTAATCCAATTTCCCTTCTGACAATTTGCACATGACTCAGACAATAACCCAAAGTTTAAGGTTCTGCTTCTTCATTTGGTGCCCAGCTCCTCATACTGACTGTGCACACCCTCTGCGGAGTCCTGCCTATGCTGTTGGTACCCACACGGATCCTCCACTTCCCACTGCAAGTTCTTCTCCAAGCCTGAACAGCTGTCCCAAAGCTTGGCCACATAGTGTACTGAATTCTTTCCTGCAGGGAATGGTGTCATTGCCTCTAATTATATTGTTCCCTTCTCCCTTTACACTCATCTTTGCTCCCTTCCCACTTAAATGGTTTTCTGTATTATGGTCAGTAAGCTCATCCACCCTGCAGCCCCACTCTTATCCAAATAAACAGAAAGAAGCTCAAACCAGTTGGACAATTGAAAAGGTTAAGCTTCTCATGCTGTGACTTTCCTCACTTGACATGCACGCGCACATGCACGTACAGAAACACACACACACAAAACCTCTCTGTCCCTGATCAAATTAGAAGATCCTGGTACAAAGAATGCAAGTAACACCCCTCTTGCTGATACATCACAATGTTTCTGTAGTTCAGCCTCCAGCAAATAACTCTAAGCCAATGCTGCCCAAACATCAAACACTTGCTGTCGACCTGTTTGCCATAAACCAAGTTGGCACCCAGGAGCTCCCACATGCTATAGCTGTGACACATCACCAGCCTTGCCATCCTTCATGTGTTTTAATTTTAAAAAGTTTCATTCAATTACATACTTACTTTTGATTTTATATATTTTATTGACCTTATCACCGGTTGCTGTACTACTTTGAATCTTAGGAATAGAATAATCCTTAGTCACACTGCAAGTACTCTCTACTAGCCAGCTTCTTCTTCTGTAGTAGGATAAGAACCAATTCTTGGAACCTGAAAAAGTCTGAAAAAGCAAAAGCAAAATCAAATCAAAGAAAACAGAAGGAAAGAGAGTAATTTGACAGAAGAGAAGGTAAAAAGGGTAAGTGGAAAAATGGGAGGAGCAGATGAATGCAAAACAGAAAAGATAAAGAGACAAAAATAAATTGTTTAGAATAAAAGGTGAAAGGAAGGGAGGAGACAAGGAGAAAGGAAGGTTAGAGCAATGGTTTTCAACTGGTGTGCCACAGCATGGTGGTGTGTTATGGGAATTGTCCAGTGAGCTGTGAAATTTTGTACCAAGGTAATGTCACCTTTAATGAAGACAATGAAGGCTCTGTGCACATCAGCAGGTAAATTGCAATTTACTCTACTTTCTGTTTTGCCCTGCTCCATTGAATTTCAAATATGTACCAGTTCAATTATTTAATATAATTTACACTTTTTAAAATATTCTTTCAAATATGTAATGGTATCTGCGAAATTCAGACCCCTAAATCAAGTGCAGATTAGATTTAAGGCCTTGAATAGTTAGAAATCATTGAGTTGAGCAGATTTTGAAAATGTGTCCGTGCTCCCAGTTGAAAGTATTTCCATTGAATTTGAAACATTGATCCTTCTTCAGCTTGTTATATGCACTATGTTGCAAACCTCCCTAGGAAGGCCGTGACTATTGTAAATGTGACTTTTTTTCTTATATTCTGCCCAGAAGTGTTATCACACACAACTGAGCAACCTTATCACCACCAAAATCACCATAACTCTCTTTTGTTTGCATTGTTTTTAAACTACTAACCACCACCAGTAAAAGCACTCATGTTGCCATTTCAGTATTTATATGCAAAGCCCATTATGGGTGATGAAAGCCATCAAAAATAAGGGGGAGGTAGGGTGAAAGAGAAGGGTCTAAATTAAAATTGAGTTGGGGGGGAGGGAGGAGGTAAAGCATTGTACCCTCTGTAGTGCTTACCTCTCTGTAAAGACAACAAAAGCATTGGTGAACATTGCATGCTCCCTCTCCAAGGATACCGGGCACGAATGTAACTGCAGAAGAGGGGCAGACTGTTGGCAGCTATGACCCCCTCCAAAGCCCACTGCCTGGGCCTGTTTACAGCCAGCCTGGCCAGGCCCATGAGGATGTCCTCCAACCTGCCCGTACTCCTCTGCACCGGGTGCCCAAAGATCAGGAACATAGGCTGAAGTGCAACCAAAAACACAACGAAAGTTTTTCAAATAACTAAAAAGAGGATGCAATCACCCATAACCAATATATACTTGATCCACAGACTCCACAGCCCCACAAAATAAATAGTTGGGTACAAATGTCACTTTTATGAGCAATTAATTCATCTGAGAAAAGTGAGTATGTTGTGGAATGTTTTGATATAGAAAAGGTTGGGAACCACTGGGTTTGAGGAAGAGAGATCTGTGTGTTCCAATCTAGCAATATTCTTCCAGGATTGGTGGAATTTAGCATCGTTCTGCTGCTATAAATGTTTAATGCAAGATAAAACAATTTATCCTCTTATTTTCTCATTGCAAATTTCAACAGAGATGCATGTGACACATTAAGAGGCCATTTCCTGCAAATCAATAACCATTCTCTACTTCATTATTATACTGTATGTATCAACCCATCAGGTTTAAATGACTCCATGGCTTCACTCTTCCCTATCTCTGTAACCTCCTACAACCCTACAACCCTTTCACTCCATGTAAGGCACTCCTTAAAACCTCCCTCATTAACAAACTTTCAACCACCAGTTCTAAAATCTCCTTAAGTGGCTCATGACAGATTTTGTTGATTGGGTCTCTGTGAAATAGCTTTGGATGTTTTATTATGTAAAGATATGACATAAAAGCAAAGTTTTTTTTAGTGTATTCGCATCCTTTTATAGAACATTATGTGGCAGAATTTTTCTCTGAGTTCCAGCAGGTTTTATATAGTTCTATTTATTTGTTGCTGGGCAGTGTTTTGGGAGGGGGTAGGAAGAGGGGCAGCATCAGGTGTGCTACTCCCTCTGTTGACTGGGAATGAGCTAGGTGGCCAATTCCAGGGCAATATGGTCATGCAGAATGTGTTCCATTTGGGGAGCATGTCATGTTTCATTAGGGTTATGAACCCTATGATACTGAACAACCAAGAATCTTACCAGATGGTAGAACAAGTTTGAGGGGCTGAATGGCCTACTTATGTTGTATGTATTATTTAAACAGATGTGTGTTGCCCTCAAGGCCAGCTGTGCCCCATTCCTCATTACTGTTTAGATTCTTACACTGCTGCAGACAGTGCACAGTGCTGTTTAAGTACCAGGTGTAGCAGCAACACTGAAAGAACAGCAATATATTTCCACATCAGGATGGCATATGACTTGGAGAAGCATTTGGTGATCCCTTGTGTCTATTGCCCTTGTCCTTTTAGGTGGTAGATGTCATAAGTTTGGTAGGTGCTGTCAACAGACCCTTGATAAATTGCTGGAGTGCATCTTGTAGATGGTACATACTGCTGCCCCTGTGCACTGCTGCTAGGGTGAATGGGTCTTTAAGTGGGTAGATGAGGTGCCAATCTCGTGGATTTAGTCACCTTGGAATTCCCAGCCTGTGACCTGACCCTACAGCCACAACCTTCATAAGGCTGGTCCTGTATAGTTTCTGCTCAATGGTTAGCCCCAGGGTGGTGATTTTTTTTTTAATTCATTCGTGGGACATGGGCATTGCTGGCTGGTCCAGCATTTATTGTCTAACTCTAGTTGCCCTTGAGATGGTATTAGTGAAATGGGGAATTCAGTGATGGTAAAGCCATTGATTGTCAAGTGGATCTGGTTGGATTTGCTCCTTTTGGAGACGATCATTACCTGTCACTTGTGGGTGAATGTTATTTGCCACAATGAACCCAAGCCTGAATGTTATCCAGGTTTTGCTGCCTATTGGCACAGATTTCTCCCTTATCTGCGGAGTTATGAATGTTACTGAATAATGTGCAATCATTAGTGAGCATCTCAATTACTGAGCTTGCAATTTTGTGAAAGGTTATTGATAAAGCAGCTGAAAATAATTGGGCCCAGGACAATGCCATGAATAACTCAGGACTCTTGTGGCATTGTAGTAGTGTCTCTAACTCCAAGCTAAGACACCTGCATTCAAGTCCCTCCAGAGGTCTGTAATAACATCTAAGGTGGCACAGTGGCTCAGTGGTTATCCCTGCTGCCTCACAGCACAAGGCACCCGGGTTCAATCTCACCCTCAGGCTGTGCGGAGTTTGCACATTCTCCCAGTATCTGCACAGGTGTGCTCTAGTTTCTTCCCACATTCCAAAGATGTGCAGGCTAGGTGGATTAGCCATGGCAAATGCAGCTTTATAGGGATAGGGTGTGTCTGGGTGGGATGTTCTTCAGAGGGCTGGAACGGCTTCGATGGACTGAATGGCCTGCTTCCACTCTGTAGGGTTTCTATCTCTGAAACAGGTTGATTAGGAAAATTCTACCATGAATAATTCCTTCAGCAGTTTCCTTGGATTGAGATGTTTGACCTCCAACAAAACAAGCATCTTTAACCAGTTAAAAGTAACCCAGTGGTTCTCAATGACCTCTGTTTTTCCAGAGCTCTTTGACACCATTCTCAGTCAAATGTTGCCTAGGTATCAAGGGAGTCACTCTCACCTCTATAACTGAGCTCTTTTGAGCAGGTTTGGACTATGCTTAGCTTAAAAGGTGTCTAGAATGGAGTGGAATCCTTGTACAGGGACTATCTCAGTTTTATCCACTAATGCAGGAGTCATCATCATCACTGATGCAGAACCCCATCAGGGTTCCATTGGTCTCCACCTTTTCTGCAATAGAGAAATAGTAGATAAACGTAACTAGCTAGCATTCCTGCCCCTGAGCATGGAACCTAAAGCAAAACTTCAGAGGGAATCTACAATCTTCTCCTTCAATCCACAAAGAAAATGGTTGAAGTTGAGCATCTATTGAATATTTTAAAACCTAAGATTGCTAAAAAAGAGTTTTAAAGGTCGCAGAACCTAGGCAGATAAATGGAGTTCAAAAATAAAAATAGAAAGTGCTGGAGAAACTCAGTGTGTGTGGCAGCATCAGTGGAGAGATAAACAGAGTTAACATTTGAAGTCCAATTAGAGTCTTCTTCTGAACTGACGGAGATTAAGTCAAGATACAGATTAGCCAAAATCATATTGAATGGTGACCATCTTGGAGGGGCTGAATGGTCTCCTCTTGTTTCCATGTTTCTCATTGGAGGCTGGCCAACTCCTGAGGAACAGTTTCCTGGAATGAGTTGTCTGCAGAAAAAAGGATTTTAGACATTGGCATCCAACAGAGAAATGCCCACCACCGTTGTCTCAAACCTGTTCCAAATATAATCCAGCAAAGCTCAGATACTGACGAGCGAAGCAGGAAGAATTAGCAATTAGCTAAATGGGCTAACTCACGTAACTATCACAAAGCAGCTGCTGAGAGATGAACATGCTGAAACACTCAAAAGTTATTCCCGATAATCCTGCACCTGTGTCTTTAAATGGGCTGGTGGCTTGATGCGAAATCGAAACCAAAATGGTCACAGTATATTTAATCCTAGAACAGGGAACTAGAGCTCTCGATCAGCATACGTACAGAAGCACCTGAACACTGAATGTACAACATTTACAATATTATACCCTGCACTGCAGTACTTTCTCGGAGCAAGGGAACAAGCTCAGAACTACTGTGCCACCTTGTGGATTGTGCTGTAAACAACAACTAGGGCGTTGAATAAAGCAAACATGAGAATAGGACGGTATATAAAATGTTTCAACATTTGGAGCATAAAAATAACGCTCTTGAAGTCATTACTGGTAAATGTTCCACTTACCAGGTAGTGAATTCTGGAATATGCTTAAGGACTGAGTGGCTGACTCTTGGTTCTATAGTCACAGACAGAATTTATGTGTTCTCTTTACTGCTCATGATCAGTATATTTTGTAGGTAATAGATATATGTTCTCTACTCCTGGTGTTTGGATCCCTATTAAATAATTCCTGCAGCAAGTCCTTAGGAGTTTATAAATGAAAGGTTATTTATTCTCAGACATATGCCCTGAAAATAACATATCACCCAGACAATCCCTTTCTCTCTCTCACACACACATCAACACACACACACACACACACACAGAAAGATTAGTTACAGGTAAAGGAAGTAGACTGTGACAAATTATGGTGAACATAAATATCAGGTTTCCAATGAGGCAGGCCTAATTCTTGGGCTGAAGTTGGTGCTTTAAATTTGAAGTCAGAACCTTGTAAAGCAAATTATTCTCAGTGGGCTGTAAGATTTGCTGTAAACATGTTTTTTGAACGTTGGTTCTCGGGTGAACATTACATGGCACAGGTTGGGAAACACCTTCTCCCTTGGGATTTCCTATTTTAAGATTGTGTTGTTAATTACCTTGGCCCTTGATAGCTTGCGGCTAATTCACGATCTGGTTTCCTCATCACTGATCTGTTGGTTTTG
This sequence comes from Rhincodon typus, assembly GCF_021869965.1. Taxonomy (NCBI): domain Eukaryota; kingdom Metazoa; phylum Chordata; class Chondrichthyes; order Orectolobiformes; family Rhincodontidae; genus Rhincodon; species Rhincodon typus. The sequence goes on along the minus strand of NC_063361.1, from coordinate 32,480,992 downwards.
ATGGCTTTTTTGTAGAACTGCCTGGAATTAGTTTCTAGCTGATTTTTAAAGCCAGAAACAACATGGCTCACTCATCATGTAAATGTCTGCAAGTTCAAGTTCTCTTTTCCAAAAAGAAAAAGGGGAGATCACCTACACATATCTCAGCCCACCCTCAGACCCTGCTGAAAACATTGCACTTGAATGCTGCGCCGTGTTTGTGAAGCATAAAGTCATTAGCGTCCATTCAGGCTCTGTACTATTCATCTCAAAGTATTGTATGCAATCCTTAATAAGTTACTTATAATTTCCTTCAGTCAACCTAATCTCAGCCTATCCAACACCTGGCTTGTCCACCTCACCATCTTATGGAGTCTTTTGTGGGTTACATCTGATGAGGTAAGATCACCAATCCCATACTGACCTCCACTTTGCAAGCACCTTAAGACTGTGGAGCACATTGACAGACTTACTGTATCCTTTTTTCATGCCATGTGCAGGAATTCCAAAGCTTAGGTCCTCGGCAGCTTAAAGCACAAACACCAATAATGGAGTGACATGAGCTCCAAATATGTAATTTCCTGATGCATAAAGTCACCAGAAAGTTTAACCTATCATTGGAGAAAAACAGGACAATATTCCATAAAGTCAATAGATGTGAAGCTGGAAAAGCACAGCAGGTCAGACAGCATCCGAGGAGCAGAAAAGTCAATGTTTCAGGTCGAAACCTTTTGTCAGGACTGGGGAAGGTGAGGGGAGCCCAGAAGTAAATAAAGGGAGGATGTGGGGCTGGGGGAAGGGTAGATGAGATGGAGATAGTTGGATGCAGGTAGGGGGTTATTGCGACTGGGCAGTGGGAAGGGTGGAGCGGATAGGTGAGTAGGAAGATGGACAGGTTAGGTCAGATCAGTGAGGTGATGAGGGGGGTGTGGCTGGACATGGGATAAGGCTGGGTGTGGATGGATTTTGAAACTGGTAAAGTCAATATTGAGGCCATTGGGCTGTAACCTCCCGAGGTGAAATATGAAGTGTTGTTCCTCTAGTTTATGTTTGGCCTCAGTCTGACAGTGGAGGAGGCCGAGGATGGACATGTCACCAGGGGAGTGGGAGGGGAAGTTAAAGTGGATGGCAACCAGAGGGCCAGGTTGGTTGCTGCATGCAGAGCGCAGGGGCTCAACAAAACAGTCCCCAAGTCTGTGTTTTGTCTCCCCGAAATAGAGGAGACCACATCGGGAGCAACGGATACAGTAGATGAGGTTAGATACAGTGCAGGTGAATCTCTGCCAGATCTGGAAGGATTGTTTGGGGCCATGGACAGAGGTGAGGGGGGAGGTATAGGGGCAGGTGTAGCACCTCCTGCGGTTACAGGGAAAGGTACCGGGTGTGGTGGAGGGGTTTGTAGGAACTGTGGAGCTGATGAGGGAGTTGCGGAGTGAACGATCCCTCCCAAAAGCGGACAGAGGTGGGGAGGGAAATATCTTTTTGGTGGTGGGGTCTGATTGTAGGTGGCGGAAATGTCGGAGGGTGACGCGTTGGATTTGGAGGTTGGTGGGGTGGTATGTGTGGACTAAGGGGACTCTATCCTTGTTATTGTGGGGATGGGGTTTGAGGGCAGAAGTGCAGGAAATGGAGGAGATGTGGTTGAGGGCATCCTTAAGTACAGAGGAGGGGAAATTACGGTCCCTAAAGTAGGAGGATATCTGGAATGTTCGGGAGTGGAACGGCTCATCCTGGGAGGCAGGTGTGGCAGAGGTGGAGGATTTGGGAGTACAGGGTAGCATTTTTGCAGTAAGGTGGATGAGAGGAGGTGTAGTCAAGGTAGTTGGGGGAATCACAGTGGGTTTGAAATGGATGTCAATGGTGTTGGTTTCTGGAGATGGAGACAGAGAGTTCCAGGAAGAGGAGGAGGTGTCAGAAATGGTCCAGGTGAATTTGAGGGAGGGGTGAAAGGTGTCGGTGATATTGATGAACTACAGTAATCAATATAGCAGAGAAAGATGTGAGGGATGGTGCCGGTGTAGTTGTGGAAGAAGGAATGTCCCACAGATCCTATGAATAGACAGGCATTGCTCGGACCCATGCGGGTGCCCCTGGCCACCCCTTTGGTTTGTAGGAAGTGGGAGGAATCAATGGAAAAATTGCTGAGGGTAAGGACCAGTTCTTCCAAGCGAATGAGTGTGTCAGTGGACGGGGACCAGTTGAGGAAGAAGCAGCGGGCTTTTAGGCCCTCCATGTGGTAGATACTGATTTATAGGGAGTGTACGTCCATGGTGAAGATGAGGTATTGGGAGCTGGGAAATTGAAAATTTTGGAAAACATTGAGAGCATGGGTTGTGTCAAGGATGTCGGTGGAGAGTTCCTGGACCAAAGGGGAAAGAACGGAGTTGAGGTAGGAGGAGCTGCGTTCGGTAGGGCAGGAGCAGGCAGAGACAGGGCAGTTGGGTTTATGAATTTGGGTTGGAGATAGAAATGGGTAATGCCGGTTTGGGGAACTATCAGGTTGGAGGCTGTGGATGGGAAATCTCCAGAGGTGATGAGGTTGTTGATGGTCTGGGAGATGATGGCTTGGTGATCGAGGGGACAGTAGAAGTAGGCGTCAGAGAATTGGCATCTGGCCTCAGTGATGTAGATGTCAGTACACCATGCTCCCCTTATCGGTGGGTTTAATAGTGAGGTTAGCGTTGGAACGAAGGGAGCAGAGGGCTGCACGTTCGGATGGGGAGAGGTTGGAGTTAGTGATGGGGGTGGAGATATCCAAGCGATTGATGTCACAGTGGCAGTTCGAGATGGAGTCAAGGGTGGATAGGAAGCCAGAAGGGTGTCCAGGAGGATGGAGTTTGCTGGAGGCAGGAGAAGGGGTCGTCAGAGGGTGGATTGGATTCTCGTTCAAAGAAATAAGTGCGGAGGCGGAAAAAGACCTTGACATCACGATGTGCACGGAATTCGTTTACATGTGGGCGCAGGGGAATGAAGGTGAGCACTTTGGTGAGCACTGACCATTCAGCCTCAGTGAGGGGGAGGTCCAGGGTGGGGGATGATGGTGAATACCCTGCAGGACTTGGGGCTGGGGCTGGGGCTGAGGCTGAGTGTAGAGCTGGGGCCAGAGACTGCACCTGGAGTGGGTAGCCCAGAAGACAGTCAATGTACTTCCATATATTTCTATCAATAGGAAGGTTGTTTTTGGGAGAGGTCACTAGCCTGTCACAAGAGGCTGTAGCTTGAGGGACACCACTTGGTTAAGTAGGGAAATGAGCATCACTGGATCCAAAACATTAACTCTGCTTTCTCTTCACAGATGCTACCAGACTTGCTGAGATCCTCCAGCAATTTCTGATTGCCATCCTTCCCCTCTTCCTACTTTCCCCTGGTATATCGCAAAGATTTACCATGAAAAGGTAGATGTAGAGAAGTTGTTGCGTCTTATGGGAGAATCTAGAACGAAGGTTCACTGTTAAAAACTTGGTGTTGCCCATTTAGAACAGAAATTAGGCTTATTTTTCTCTTTCTGAGGGTCGTGAGTCTTTGGAACACAAGAGGCAGTGTCAAGGGTCCTTGAATATTTTTAAGATAGATTCTTGTTAAGCAATGGGGTGAAAGGTTATCAGGCATAGGCAGGAATATGGATTTGAGGTTACAATCAGATTCACCATGATCCTATTAAAATAGTTGGTAAACTTTTTATATAATTCACAAGATGAGGGCATCACTGACTAGACCAGCATTTATTGCCCATCCCATGGGATAGTTAAGAGTCAACCACATTACTATGGGTCTGGAGTCACATGTGGTGCAGACCAGGCAAGGATAGCAGTTTCCTTCCCTGAACTACATTAGTCAACCAGATTATTGAATACAAAATACACCATTTGCCTTGGTGGGATTCAGACCTGAGTCCCCAGAGCATTACCTAGGTCTCTGGATTAACAGTCCAGTGATAATACCACTCCTGGTCATAGCCTTGCCAGAGGGGCTGAAAGGCCTACCCTGCTCCTTGGTTGGTCCCACTAAGAACGACCACTCCCCTCCCTCCATGGCAGTCAAGTACCCGGAGTGGAACAGGTCTGCTGGCTCAGAGATGGGGTTGTTCCCCACTGCATCCAGTGGTCTCACCCCCTGGGCTTCCTCAAACAAAGTACTGCCTATGCTGGAGATCTCGCTGTGTCAATCCTGCCTGCATACAGTTGCAATGCTGCTTGCCACCACAGCGTGGCGCAGGAAGCACATTGTCCGCAAGGATGCTTTCTCTGTCTCTCTGTCTCTGTCTGCGGGAAACAATGCACAGACATTTAGGTTTCACTGGCGGCGCAGTTAATCAATTATTGACATTTTTATCATCACCTATGAAAATCCCAATGTAGACTCATCGGATTTTTTTTTTTAAAACTGCATTGCTCTTGCGGCGTTGTGTAGCTAGTGGCGAATAGCATGTTGTATTTGTGTGTGTGTCCCTGTCTAAATGGCTTATCCATTAAAAATTAACAACTCCGTTTGCAAATCGAGTTAGTTATCGGACAGATATGCACAGGACCGGGACGGAAAAAGAACAGCCCGGAAACGATGGGAGGTGTATGGAGATGTACAATTTATAAAGAACAAAGACAATAGGGCGACAACAGTTAACCAAGACAAAAGCTTTACTTCTGACCCAGTGAAGCAAGTCAGTGTCAGGCTTTTTTTTTCGTTTCAGACATTGTTTGAAATCCCAAGCAATTTCCAGCTGAATCTGTATTCAAAGCCTTTCCGTCAGACTCACCCTGTGATAGGCAAGGCTGCGGGCTAGGTCTTCAGTACCAGAAAGGGGGATTGTGTTCTAGCTATCTGTTCAATTTCCGTATCCACTGTGCCTTCGGATTGTCCACGTTTGGGATTAAGTTAAAAGTTCCGCAGTTCTATGGAAGGGTCACTGGACCTCAAACGTTAGCTCTGATTTCTCCTCACAGATGCTGCCAGACCTGCTGAACTTTACCAGCAACTTCTGTTTGTGTTGTTAAAGGTTACAATACAATTTAGGGATTTAATGAGCCTCGTTAAAATGTAGGTCAGTGTTAAATTGGATACAATGTGCCTGATAGAACAAAGGTCATTCAGGCCCTCTGGCTTGTACCACCATTTAATGAGTTCAGTAGCCTAACTCAACACACCTGTCTTTGGTCCATATCCCTTAATACCTTTGCTTAACAAAAATGTATCTATGTCAGATTTAAGATCCACAACTGAAATAAGATTTTAGCTGCAAGGCCCTCAGCCCTGATCACAGCAAAGCATTCTGAAAAAAATGATCACACTGGACTCCAAATGTTAACTCTGTTTCTCTCTCCCCATATGCTGCCAGACCTGCTGAGTTTCTCCACCAAGTTAGGTATTTATTTCAGGTTTCCAGCATCCACTGCATTTTATTAATGGTTAATCAATTATACCAAGATCTTACACTAAAGAAACTTTACCTCGATATGTTTATGTCTTATTATTCCGACAAGCTACTGCCATTCAAAGCTCGACTTCTGTATCAGCTAAAGGTAAATGCTACTCTAACCCAGTCCTGGTGTCATAAAAGCAAAGATTAAGCCCTGCTTCAGGAGCTGGGCCTACAGTCGATGCTCATTCTGACTTCAAAAATGTTGCATTCTCTCTACACAATCACAGAGGTCTAACGTCACAAGAAATGGCCAATCACCAATTGTGTCTACATTGACCCTGAGCATGAGCACAGCTTTTTGGATACAATGTTCAATCAAGGCTAGTTCTAATTGTGGGAGGGGAGGGGGGAGAGATAAGGGAGATAAAAGTCATACAGTCGTACAGCATGGAAACAGGCCCTTCAATCCAAACAGTCCGTGCTGAACATAATCCCAAACTAAACTTGCCTCACCTGCCTGTGCTTGGCCCATATACCTCCAAACCTTTCCTATTCATGTCCTTATCTAAGTGTCTTTTAAATGTTGTAACTGTACTCATATCCACCATTTCCTCTGGAAGTTCATTCTACCTACCACTCTGTAAAAAAAACATTGCCCCTCATGTCTTATTTAAATTTCTCTCCTCTCACCTTAAAAATATACCCCTTAGTGTTGACATCCCCCATTCCAGAGAAAAGACACCTGCCATTCACCCAGTGGTATTATTGCAAAAAGTAATGGGGAGTTTGTTCGTCCCTCTTAACAAATACCATCAATTGTAAAACAGATTGGGCATTTATCTCATTGTCATCTGTGAAACTTTGTGCACAGATTAAAACTGTATTCACCTACATAACATCAGTTCCTACTCCAATCCAAACCAGTTGGTGAAATATGAAACGAGGCATAAAAGATATGACTAGGTGAAAGTAGAATTATTCACAGAATGCAGTAATGAATACGTCTGGAAATGTAGAAAATAGGAGCAGGAACAGGTCATTTGGCCCTTTGAGTCTGCTGCGACATTCATTGTGATCATTGCTGATTAACCAATTCAATAGCCTGTTCATGCTCTTGCTCCATATCCTTTGATCCCTTTAGTTATATCCAACGCCTTCTTCAAATCATACAATGTTTTGGCCTTGACTGCTTTTTGTGGCAGAGAATTGCACATGCCACCATGTTCTGGGTGAAAACATTTCTCCTTATCTCAGTCCCAGATGGCCTAACACATATCCTTAAACTGTGACCTTGGTTATGCACATCTAGTCCTGTTAGAATTTTGTAGGTTTCTATGAGATTCCGTCCTCATTCTTCGAAATTCCAGTGAATATAATCCTAAATGATTCAACCACTCCTCGCGCATCAGTCCTGCTATCCCAGAAATCAGTCTGGTTCATTGCACTCCCTCAATCGAAAGAACATCTTTCTTCAGATAAGGAGAACAAAGCTGCTTACAGTCTACACCTTAATAACCTGGCAGAGTTGCTTTATACTATTTTGATTGAACAAAATTTTAATTAAATAGATAGGTGGCAGCCAACCTATTTAAATGTAAGTTTGGTGTGGGAACTGATCATGCAGTGCCCATTAGCTGTGTAGGGCACCAAACATATCAATGGACACTGTTAGGCCCAATTCCAAGGACACCCTAGTATGAGCAGTCTTTGTTTATATATAATCATCAAATAATGAACTCACGTTAAATGAAATTGAACCAAATTAAACAGGTGACAGTCCCTTAATGCAAAGCTGTAACTAAGGACAAATTCTCAAAAGAAATTTAATAATTTAAATTAGAATGTCATTTCAAAAGATGATGATATACCCAGTCCCTGCCAGTCACAGAACACCTGAAATGTACTGGCAGGGATTGCTTGCTGGCTTTCCAAGGACACCTTGATGTGGACAATTCTTCCGTTTCAAAATGCTCAAAGTAATTAATTAAACAATGCCCTTCACCTACGTTCTTAAAATAATAATTAACATACCATTGACAATTTTGACTACATTTTAAAAGCTAATTGATTAGCAGGCAAGTGCTTTGGAAGTTTTAACATGAGAGAGGAAAAATTTAAAAGGGACCTATGGGGCAACTTTTTCAGGCAGAAGGTGGTGCATGTATTGAATGAGTTGCCAGAGGAAGTGGTGGAGTCTGGTACAATTACAACATTTAAAAGGCTTCTGGACAGATAGATGAATAGGAAGGGTTAGAGGGATATGGGCCAAATGCTGGCAAATGGGATTAGATTAATTTAGGATGTCTGATCAGCATGGATAAATTGGAGGGAAGGGTCTGTTTCCATGCTGTACATCTCTATGATTCTATGACTCTAATATCATGAACATAGCATGGCAGTATATAAGTAAAATTCTTGGCTCTTGTGTGCAGTGGTAGTGTTCCTACCTCTGAGCTAGAAGCCCCAGGTTCAACTCTCACCTGCTCAGAGATATGTCATAACACATCTGAACAGATTGATTAAAATTATCTACAAGTGAAATCTTTTATTCTGAACCTGTGTAGGTGTTCTAATTTCTTATCTTTGGTCTTTGTGGCAAGCTTTTCTATCACAACACAGATTGCATTTGTTTTTGTTGAATATCTGACTCTGGTGAGATTATTTTGTCTACCAGCCACAATTCAATTGCTAACGTTTTTACATCTGAGGCAAAAGGTTGAGGATTGGATTTCCACTCTGGGAGTTAAACACAAAAGTGAAAGAAGATAAGTACTTGGGGAGTGCAGCACTGCCAGCAGTGCTCTGAATACCCTAACAGATGAATGGAATGGTAACTTTTGAGGAGACAAGGGGATTAAGCCTGGAATCATGGTTAGTATTTCACCCTCAATCAACATGAAAAGACTAAAATTATCTGGTCACGGATGCTTGGTGTGAAAAAAAAAATTAGTTTCCTGTTTCCTATTGCCTATCACCAGTGGCTACACTTCGAGAAGTATTTCATTGGCTGTAAAGTGCCTTGGTACATCTGGTGGTCATGATAGTTGCTATATAAATGCAAATCTGTGTTCCTACCTATTATAAAGCCTTGGTAATTCAATCTTTAAAACTGCAAATCTTTGGAATTTGCATATAATTTTCTCCCATTTTCCATTTTTGAAAAGGTGACCCTCTTAATTGTAAGAGAGGCTCTTTTTATAGCCATTCCGTTTGTACATTGCAGAAAGCTCCAATATGCTTAGGCGTATAATGGAACACGCTCTACTTCAACAACACACAAAAAGCTTGACACCATCCAGGACAGCCCGCTTAATTGGCACCACATCCACAAGCATCCATTCTTTCCACCTCAAACTCACCAAAACCGATGCTCAGTAGCAGCGATGTGTACTATCTACAAGATGCACAGCAGAAATTCACTAAAGATCCGCAGACAAAACCTTCCAATCCATGACCACTTCCATCTAGAAGGACAAGGATACCTGGGAACACCACCACCTGCAAGATCCCCTTCAAGCCACTCACTATTTTGACTTGGAAAAATATCACCGTTCTTTCACTGCTGATGGGTCAAAATCCTGGAATTCCCTCTCTAAGGGCATTGTGGGTTCACCTACACAAGTGGACTGGAGCAGTTGAAGAAGGCAGCTCACCACCACCTTCTCAAGGGCAGCTAGGGACAGGCAATACATGCTGGCCAGCCAGTGACACCTAAGTCCCACAAGTAACTTTAAAAAATTGAGAGGGTGTTTTAAGGTTTTTATCTGATATTATGACAAACAAGTGAGAAGGGTCGAATAGCCTCTTTTTCCACTCCTCATATGACTGCAATAGGTTTTATTTTAATAAATGTGCCAGTTCAGTCAGCGTTTAAATGTTTACATGCTGTGACTATAAAACACACAGAAAATAGTATTTATTGTACTTAATCCAATTGGAAGTAAAACAATAAAAATGCTCTGACTTTTACAAGCACACACTCCAGGATTCATATACACACAGACACAAATAGATGACAGAGTGGGAGGATAGATTAATCTTTTGAAAGTCCTGTAAAGTGAAAGGGGGATGTGGCTCCTGAAGGCTAGTGACTTGACTAACTGCAGGCTGAACCCAGTGGTCTTTGGAGGTCAGAACTGAGGTGCTTGGACAATTCATCTTCTTCACACAGCAGCTGCAGGACTGTGTTCCTTCTAAAATCCATCTGTTGCAAATAGAGAATAGAAAAAAGACAGCAGATAGATTTTAAAAGTTTGCAGGTTGTCAGGAGAAAGAGAGAAAGAGACAGAGAGATGTGGGCTTATAGAGTGGTTTTACAACTTCAGTGTCCAATTTACATATTGTGGTCCGCAGAGATAAGACAAAGGGTTAGCTCACTTACAACATGTCCTTCTACCTCAAAAGTGGTTCTGCTTTAGTAGATTCCAGGCACATGGCTTACGTAATCCTATAATAATAATAATAATAGTTGTTTCCGGTGAGGCTTTCCAGACGAAGTTGTCTTCATTCTGATGGCTTGGGAGTGGAGAAGATACAGCAATGCAAATGTTTGGCCATCTTTCACTGTGAATTCAAGCCCTTGGAATGCACCTTTGGTCTTTTTATTCGTGGTTCCCAGGCAGTTAATTCATAAATTTATTTTTATTTGTGGTTCCCAGGCAGTAAATTCATAAATTTACTTTTCACTGTGAATAACTTCATCATAAGTTTTCTGATTAGGTTTCTATCTAGTTTGTCAATGGTATGGTCAATCCTTGGATTCCAGATACTTTTGCCAATTTTAAATTATCTTTAAAAATGCTAAAATATCTCCAACAGCATGACGGCAAGGAGCAGTAGGAAGGCATGTGAAATCTCCTATGCATTTTTATTATAACTTATGTGCTGCATTTTAAACATTTTTGCAGTAAATTTTCACATCGTCGGGAAGTCGACTGTACACACTCAGAAGAGACAAATTTGCAAACTCAGCCACTTAAATCCTAATCCTGCTTTCTCTAAACACAGCTGAGGCAGTAAGGTTTATGGGGAAGCAATGGCCTAGTGTATTTTCATTAGACTGTAAATCCAGAGACCTAGGTATTGTTCTGAGCACTTGGGTTCAAATTCAAGTGGAATTTGAATTCAATAAAAATCTGGAATTAAGACTGTAATGATGGCCATGACACTGTTGTCGATTCTTGCAAATACTCAGATCGTTCACTAATTTAGGAAAGGAAACTGCCATCCTTATCTGGTCTGGCCTTCATGTGACTCTAGATCTACAGCAATGTGGTTGACTCTTAACTGCCCTCTGGGCCATTAGGATTGGGCAATAAATGCTGCCTAGCCAGTGATGCCTACATCCTGAGAATGAATAAAAAACAATTCATGTCCAAAAAAAATTAAATCCTAAGTATACCACGTTTGAACTGGCTGTTGCTTCCAGACCCGCAAACCATCTCTACCATCTAAAAAAATGACACATGGAAACATCACCACCTGCAGGTTACACATCATCCTGACTTGGAAATATATTCAGAGATAGTAGGAACTGCAGATGCTGGAGAATCTGAGATAACAAGGCCTAGACCCGAAACGTCAGCCTTCCTGCTCCTCTGATGCTGCTTGGCCTGCTGTGTTCATCCAGCTCTACACCTTGTTATCTTGGAAATATATTGATCGTTCCTTTGGTGTCACTGGGTCAAAATCCTGGGAATTCCTCCCAAATGGACTACAGTGGAGCAAGAAGGCAGCTCACTACCAACTGCTCAAGGGCAACTAGAATTGAGCAATAAATGCTGGGCCCAGCCAGTGACCCCTATGTCCCATGAATGAAAAAAATCTCTCTCAGACCCCATCACCTCCTAGAAATATTACTCCTCAATTCCAATTGTGGAATTTTTGCAAATGCAATGCATATGTAACATTAATCCAAACACAAATATTTGACAATTGGCATTCCGATATTTACATGGAAGGTCTGGGATGACTGAGAAACCCTGCAAATACCCTTTGGACATGTGTTCATGTCAGTAATAAGACTAACTTTTAAAGAGATTTGAGTGAAGAATGTACATATCCATTGTACATATGTATATAGATGTCACAACTGACCTACGTCAGTAAAGAGGGCAGCTTCTTCACGAACAAATGCTTGAAAAATGAAATGTGTAAAGACATGTTAAAATGTGTTGTGGTATAAGGATTAGGATTCTAATGCATGATGCTTGGCCTCTCTCTCAAAGATTCTGTACCATGCATTGTTCTCAATAGAGGTAACCCCACCACTGTGTTAATTATACTCTGATTGCTCTTACGAAATGAAAACTGAAACTCCAGCCCAACAGCTAGCTTCATTCATCACCTTAGAATTGATCAATTAGTGTAATTTTTAGGAACAATGCCGATAAACTTTGAGCAATATCCTGCATCATGGCCAGGAATATTGAAGAGATCTGGGAATCTGCTTTCAATTATAGTCCACTGGCATGGCTTGACCCCCAGCTTGGTCCTCGTGCCTGTTCTCTGATACCTGCAAACAATACATGTTTGGATGATTAATGCTTTCATGTAAATGAAGTAAGTGAAAGGGAAATTGTAATGGTTACAGGGCCACTGGGAACACAATGTGCAATGTGCTCCAGGGGCTTGGAGAATGAGAGGATAAATCTTCACAGCATCTGCACTCTGGGACAAATGCAACTCCTGTATGATTATATCAATCAACTCCTTTAAATAAACTCCATCCATGTTTGTTAAGGTATATGGCCAAATTAACTTTATATGATGACTTTTCATGACATCCCAAAGCCCTCTACATCCAATGAAGTAGGTAAACTTTAGAAGTATAATCACTTTGTAATATCAGGACACACAGCAGGTAATTTGAACACAGCAGATTCCACATGTAGGTAAACGACCAAGTTATCTGTTTTAGTGATGCTGTTTGAGCATTGGCCAGGAGCGTAGAAGAATGTCCCCTACCCCCTCCACCCCATCTGTGTACAGTATTTAGGATCTTAAAGGATATTAAAGCCATCCATGAGGGCAAATAAACTAGACATCTCTGGACAGTTTGAAGAAATGGAATTGAAAGCTGCAGTTTCCAATTTTCCCTGCAAACCTGTTGCTGCTTGCTCTTCATCCAGTGGCAGTTTTCTACATCCACTGAGCCCAACTAAATCCAAGTCTTTGGTCGTGGACAGAGAATTAAAATATAATCAGATTCATAAAAACTAAATAGAATTAGAATTGAAATCAAAATGAGAAATGTCTGGAAGTATACAACTGGTCAGTTAGCGTTTGTGAAGAGTCACATTCACAGTCATACTGGACTCAACACATTAACTCTGTTGCTCTTTCCACCAATGATGCCAGACTTGCTGAGCATTTCTAGCACTTTCTGTTTCTATCCACAAGTTATACTGTTCAATCTGCATCCTGGGTGGAAGGGGGTCAGATGGGAGTGAAGTTTTATTCCAAGAAGAGAAACTCTTTCATTTAACGTCAAACAACAACATAATACTCAACGTAATATTTGATCAGCAAAATTTTTTGCTCCATGCTGTGTTTGTGCGTGAGAGAGTGAATGAGAGTGTATTGAGTCTGTGTGTGTGAGGGTGTGTATAAATGTGTGTGTGTACATAAGTGTGTGGTTGTATACAAGTCTACGTGAATGTACAATACTTTGTCAATTTCATAGAACAGGAGAATTGATAAAGATGCTCAAAATCATGAGGGAACTGGACAGGGTAGGCGGGAAAACATTATTTCACCGGTGGAAGTATCAAAGATGATGAGTTGGTGAAATTAAAGCAAGACAACATGAGAAAAGATATCTTCATGAAGTGGATTGTTAGCATCCTGAAAGCACTGCCTGAAAATCAGGTGGAGGAAGGTCAGACTAAGGCATTTAAGAGGGAATTACATCATTATCTGTAAAGGAACAATGAGCAGGGTTATGGGGAGAAGGCAGGGGTATGACATTACTGGAGATGCATATTGGAAACCCATGTATACACGATGGGCCAAATGGCCTTCTGCACTGTAACAATTCTGAGATTCTGAATGTGTGCGTACAGTGAAAAGGTGTGTGTGTGAGAGAGAGAGAAAAGGTCAGAAGTCACACCACATCGTCAAGTGAACCTAACAGAGGGGCTGAGCCCCTAAAGCTTGTGATTTCAAATAAACCTGCTGGACTATAACCTGGTGTCATTTGACTTCTGACCTTGTCCACCCCGTTCCAACACCGGCACGTCCACATCATGTGTGTGAGACAGTTCTGTATGCCTGTACGAAGGTCCGTGTGTGTGAGGTGTGTATATCTGAGTGAGTTAGTTGGGCACGCGTGTACGCGGTTGTGAGAATGAGATTGTATGTTTGGTGTGGGCGCAAGAACAGAGGAGTAGAAGGCTGTGTGTGATTTTGGGTGTGATTTAAGTGTCTGTGAGGATAAATGTGGATGTGGCGAGTGAGAGGCTGAGTGTGTATCCACAATGCTGGAAAAACCAGGTTGGGGGTGGTGACTCCTACACATTACTGAGACAGGAAAGACAAATAATCAATTACAAAGTGAAAAATATTCCAATGACATGGACAGCATTGGAAGCAGGCTTTTGTTTTGTGAGATTCCTTTGACCAGTGAAGATGAGGCTTGAAGCCCACATAACGCCTCCAGGTGTAGCTCTGTGATACAACATTGCAACAACAAATACCTTCGTTGCTGTAGCGCACGGTGCTGTTTGCTGTCGACTGTTTTTTCACCAAGGACAGGAATGTTAAAACTTAGACTGGCCGATTCCCAGAGAAAATGCAGCAAAATCACCGAGTCAAACTTTTGTTCGACGTAAAAGGAACGAATTTAAAACAGAAATCGCTGGAGAAACTCAGCGGGTCTGGCAGCATCTTTGGAGAGAGAACAAGGGTTAACGTTTCGGGTCTACTATGACTTCTTCAGAACTGATTCAAAATGTCAATTGTGTTTCCCTCTCCGATGCTAGCAAACCTGCTGAGTTTCTCCAGCACTTCAGGTTTCTGTTTCGATTTCCAGCATCCGCGGTGTATTGCTTTAAATTTTTAAAAATAAACGAATGTGTATTTTTGAGTTTTGTCTTGATTTGTTTGGGCTGGTAAATAATTTGGGTAAACTCAACCGAGTAGCGAATCAGAGGGGAGATCCTCCTGACGAGCAGGCTGTTTGATTTAACGTCCGTGTTTATACCTTGTATATATTGGAAGCTGGGGAAACGTGACAGCAATTCTGCGCATAGCAAGATCCCACAATGAAATGGATGAAGGGATCAATGCATTTTGCTAGTGATGTATCTGATTTGCAAGTTGCAGGCAAGGCCTAAGGAGCTTCAGTAGTTTGCTTGTTTTTTTTTGCTATAAAGATTATCCGAAGCATTGTTGTTCCGTTTTGCAATATCAGACCTGAGTTCATAGGAACCCTACAGTGTGGAAGCAGGCTATTCAACCCATCGAATTCACACCACACCCTCTGAAGAGCATCCCACTCAGGCCTACCCTCAACCTTGTATTTCCCATGGCTAATCCACCGAACCTGCACATCTTTGGACTGTGGGAGGAAACTGGAGCACCCGGAGGAAACCCACGCAGACACGGGGAGAATGTGCAAACGCCACACAGACAGTGACCTGAGGGTGGGATCGAACCCGGGTCCCTGGCACCATGAGGCAGTAGTGCTAACTATTGAAGTAGCATACCATTTATCTGCCTGATGTGAATGATGCCATGTTGTCCAAATCGCTTCTACCAACACAATTTTGGAGAAAGTCTTCAGGGAAAAAAAAGTCAGATGTTCCACATCCTTTGGCCTCCCATTATTATTCTCAGTTATTGCTGTTACAGAATCAAACTGCACACATCCCAGTTATAACCTGTCATTAAACCAGTCCATGTCTCTCCAGACCTCCGGGAATCCTGCTGGCAGCTGTGGGGAGGAACTGCATTGAGTGGATGGTTGAGGAGAGCAACAGTGCATTGAATGGCAGAATTCAAGAGGAAACTGAGTAAAACGTTTCGCAGAGCTCTTTGGAGCGGAAAGCTGTTATTAAAGTCGACTTAAGATCATGAAATGATTCATCTCAAATGTGGTCAGTTGTAACCACAGGCTGCATTGCATTCCTTTGTGATCATACTCTTCTGGCTTCAGCACAGAGCATTCAAACCGCAACTTAATTTATGTTTTTACACTGTATAAAATGCCCAGAGACAAACACACACATCGAAACACACTCATCCAGTCTAACGATAAGGAGAAGGCCTCTTAGGACAGAGATGGGGAGAAATTTCTTCACTCAGAGAGTGCTGAATCTGTGGAATTCTCTGCCACCAAAAACTGCTGAAGTCAAAACATTCAAGAAAGATGTGAATATAGCTCTTAGACTAAAGGGATTGAAGGGTATGTGCAGAAAACAGGAACAGGGCACTGAGTTGTATGATCAGCCATGGTCATATTGAATAGAGGAGCAGGCTTGAAGGGCCGAATGGCCCTAGTCCTGCTACATTCTATGTTTCTAACACATAATGGTGAGAAGGTGGCCATTTGACCCATCATGCAAGTTCCAGACCTTCAGTACAGCTATCCAATTAGTCCCCCACTCCTCTTTCAGGCAGCATTTCAGATCTGATCTTGCTGCAGGAATATGTCTCCTCTTCTGATCGACCATTTCCTCAAATGAACCAACCTTCTTCTACCCTTTTACCCTTGCAACTCCCCAGGGGTAGTGTTCTAGCCCAACCATAATCAGCCACTTCATCAATGACCTTCCATCCAACCCAAAGTCAGAGGTAGGATGTTCGCTGATGATTTTACAAAGTTCAGCACTGTTTAGACTCCCCCAGCCACTGAAGCTATGTCTATTTTCAGCATCTGATCCAGGTTTGTGCTCATGAGTGGCACACAACATTTACATCACACACTTACCAGGCAGTGACTATCTCCAATGAGGAAATTGCCCATGAAATTCAATGACATTACCAGAGCTGAATCCCCCATTATTAACATCCTGAGGGTTACCATTGACCAGAAACTTAGTGGGACCAGGCATATAAATACTGTGATTTCAAAAGCAGGTCAGAGACTAGGAATTCTGCACACAGTAACTCGCTTCTTGACTGTCCACCATCTAAAGTTAGGGTATGATGGAGTATGCCCCACTTGCCTGGATGAGTGCAGCTCCAGCAATATTCAAGAATCTTGACACCATCCAGGACAAAGCAGCCCTTTGGCACCACATCCACCATCTGCCACACTCCCTTATGTCACCATTGATGGGTAGTGCGTGCAGTGTTTGCCCTCTACAAGATGCACTGTAGTAACTTAATAAGGTTACTTTCACAACATCTTACAGATTTGCAAACTCTACCACATAGAAGGACAAGGGCAGCAGGTGCATGGGAACACCGCCACCATCAAGAAGATTCAAGTCAAACAGTCTGTGCAAACAACTTCCAAACAAGATTATCCACATGGAGAAATTGGCAAACTTAAAACTTTTAAACCTTTTCACTGATGGTGTACTCACCACTTTTTCTTCCCAAGCATGTTGAATTAAGAATGTAAGAAATAGGAGCAAGAATAGATCGCAAGGACCATTAAGCCTGCTCCACCATTCAACATGATCATGCCTGATCATCTGTCTCACCTGTACTTTACTGCAGGCTCCTCATAAGCCTTTATTCCCTGAAAGACCAAAAATCTATCTATTTCACCTTCAAATATGTTCAGCAGTAACATCTATTATATATTTTCAATTTTATGGTTAATAATGCAGCATTCACAGCCTTTTGGATTAAAATTCCAAAGATTTGCAATCCCTTGAGTGAGCCATTTCGCCTCATTTCCGTCCTGACCAATAGACTCATTATCCTGAAAGAGTGCCTCCTGAGTTCCAGGGCTGAGGATTATGTGAAAAGCTTGAAAATTATCCATTAATCGATTGATTGAAAACGTTAAATGGAATTGTAATTGCAAAATGTGTAGCTTACAAATAGGGTTATAGCTCCTCCTTCAAGAGTTAGTGTTCAAATCAGGGTACTCATTTTGGGTCATTAAGATTTTCATAAATAATTTTACTCCACCTCTGTTCATCATAAATTACTGAGGCGCAGAAAGAGATCATTCAGGCTGTTGTATCATCATGCTAGCACTTGGCAGAGAACAGGAGCACACAAGAGTTTGACTCAGTTGTGTGATTCCTAGAACTGAGTCAAGGACGATGGCTTATGAAGAAACTGCAAGCTTTGCAAACACTCTCCACATGATGCCATTCACAAAGCAAAGTAGAGGATTTAGAAATAGTTTTTAAAAATGTTCAATTGACAGTACAGTGCACAGGCCATCTCAATCTCCCACACCAAAATTCTGAACCCAGGTGGGCAATGAAATCTAATCTATTATGTCAATGATGAGGTAGGGTAGGAATGAGGTTGGTGAATGCAACAGGCATCTCAGTGGTGGGAGAATATCTTCCCTTGCTAAAAAAGTGTCACAATTAAGGAAAATCTATGGGAAACTGAGATGAGCATCTGTGTTATCATTTATGTGAAAAACACATAACAGTGCTTGGTGAGTTGGGGGTATAGCTTTGCGGTAGGGCATTTAACTGCAGATCATAAGGTTGCCAGTTCAAATCCCAGTATCACCTCATTGTGTGCAATTTTTTCAAGGGCAGTGCAGATTGCATATTTGTTCCCTTACACAACACGCAGAGGAAGCTGATCCTGTTTTTTTTCCCCTACACTCCTTATCAGAGTTTATCAATTCATCCCAGTCTCAACATTTTTACTCCTTATTATATAAATTTTGCACTTTACATATTTATTGCTATACTGAACCTTGCAAGGTTACATGAGGGTGTACACCTCAGTGGTGGAGCATTTGTCTCTGCTTCACATCTAAGTCTCCACTCAATAAATCTCCATTTGCTAATAGGCATGGAAGGTGCATACCAAAGTGTGCACGAGACAGATAGCACTGAATGAAAGAGTGCTAAGTTAATAGGTTGGGTCCAAGGACAAAAGAAAGTAATGAAACCCAAGTCAGGGTTACAGTGTATTTACGTGAATGCACAAAGTGTGGCAAATAAGATTGATGAGTTGCAGGTACAGGTTCTCAAGTGGGAATATAATGTTGTGTCTATTACAGAGCCCTAGTTCAAGAAAGAGCGGGAGTAGGTGTTAAATACTCCTGGTTGCAAGTTGTTTAGGAAAGGATGAAAAAGAGAGTGATGGTGGTCCTGTTTAAATAGAGCATTGCAGTGCTGAGGAAAGGGGATGACCCAGAGGGGTCAAGGATAGAATTGATTTGGCTCAAGCTGATGAACAAAACAGGTATAATAACACTACTGAGAGTAGTCAATAGGCCACAAATTATTCTGAATGATGTAGAGGAAAAGGTTTTCAAGGAAATTACAGATAGATGCAGAAGTTATCCCGTAGTTGTAATGGGGAAGTTTATTTATCACAGTGAAACGATGTTAGTAATAGCTTAAAGGGCAGAGAAAGCGAGAGCTGGTGGGGTATTTTCAGGAGAATTTTCTCCGGCAAAATGTATCCTGCCCAATGAGAGAGAAACACTGTTAGACCTGGAGCTTGGAAATGAAGTGGGCCAAGTAAATCAAGTATCAGTGGGAGAACATTTGGAGGATAGTGATCACTGTATCATAAGGTTTAGGATGACAATGGAAAGGGATAACGAACAATCCAGGGCAAGAATAATTAACTGGGAGAAAAGTCAAGTTCAATGCAGTAAGAATGGGTCTGGGTTGAATAAATTGGAGTCAGTGGTTGAGAGGAGAAAACATTAGTTGAATCATGGACCACCTTCAAAGTAGAGATAATAAAGGTAGATTTCCTCAAATGACAAAGATAAGGCCAACAAATCCAGAGCAGTCTGGATATTCAAACAGTTATAATGAAGAAAAAAAAGTGTGTTTACAGCAGATATACAGTAGAAAATTGAGAACCAGACTAAATATTTAAGATTGAATGAGGTGGTGAGAAAACAAATAATAGAAGCAAACAGGGAGTATGAAAAGAGACCGTGAGCTAAAAAGGAATTCCTAAAGTTTCTATAGCAATATAAGGAGTAAAAGTGTGGTAAAAGAAGAAGTGGGTTGATTAGAGAGTGAAAAGGGAATTTAAACATGAAGGTAGAGGCCTGGCTGAAGCATCCAACAATGGCAAATCTCCTCCTATTGTTGTGGTAGAGGAAGTCAACACCACTGATTTCATTGGCATATGTCTTGGAACTGGAAGCCAGTGTCAATATGCCCATGAGCTTTAGCAGTGCTATTAATATCCAAAGGAACACTCACCACCTTCATTTTATTTCCAGCTCTGCTCAGCACCACTTCACAAGGGTCCTGGGCAGCCCATTCTCCCACTCTACCCAGAGTCACACTCTCCAGCTCACCACTGCATTCAGCATCCCCTCGCTTGCTCAATCAGTGCCCTAGAAACCCCAATTGCCTCTTCACTCAGTGCCCCATTCCACTGTTGAGCGTCCCACTCACCATCTTGCTTGCAACCTTCCTGGTTACCGAAACTTCACTGCCACCCTCCTACTCACCGCCTTTCTCCTTCACTCCTGGGGATAGTGAACCATGAGGCAGCACAACAGGGAGTGAGAGGGAATCAGTGACAGGCTGCAGCAGCTTTGACAAGTGTTTTTTTTTAAGTTCCCTCACAGTATGTGGGTATTTCTGGCTGGGCCAGCATTTAATGCCTATCCCTAGTTGCTCTTAAGAAAATAATGGTGTGCTTCCCCTTTGGAGTGGGGCAGGGAGCAAATTGCAATTCGAGCATTGGAATTTACTTAAAATGCTTGAAAATTGTCCTTTTATTATTCCAAATCTTGATACAGACATCTTGCTGCAGCATTGCAGACAGCAACATCACACATGCTGCAACTACATGGGTATTACATCCAGTTCTGGGTGCTTTACTTTTAGGATGGATGCAAATGCATTGGAGAAACTGTAGAAGAGGTTTACAAAAAGGTCTGAGAGAAGATCCGATTGTGAAATTTCTGGACAAAGTACATAGGGAGAAAAAGTACCCACTCATGGAAGGATTGACAATAAGAGGGTACAGATTTAAAGTAATTAGTAAAAGAAGTAAGACTGGTATTTGAAAAATTGTTTTTGCACAATGAATGTATAGGATCTGACTCACACTGTCTGAGAGTGTGGGGGAGGCAGGTTCAATTGAAGCTTTCGAAAGGAAATTAGCTGGTTCTTTGAAAAGGACTAATGCACAGAATTATGGGGAGAAAGCAGGATAATGGAACCAGATGAGATTCTCATTTGTATGGCTAATGCAGACATGGTAGGCCTAAAGGCCTCCTTCTGTGCTGAAATTATTCTTTGATTTTGTGAAATTAATCTTTACTTTAAAAAAGCATTCCCAACAGAGGAAGGTGCTCCAATTTATTCTGGTGGTTCTGCATCGTCAGGGCAACTTTCCAATTCATCCCAGTCCATACTCTTTCACTCCTCAACATGGAGATTATTGCACATTAGATATTGATCCAATTCACCCCAAAAATCTACTAAATGAAGTTTTCAAGTTTTTCTATTTTTGTTGAGGAGGTATAACTCAGTAGTAAAGCAGCTGACGGTAGGTCTAGTGGTCCAAGGTTCAATTCCAGGGACCTTTTTTTTTGCAAATAAGGGCTGCTGCAAAAACAGAAATTGCTAGAGAAACTCAGTTGGTGGAGAGAAAGCAGAGTCCATTGACACTTCCTCAGAAATGAAGAGCTCCACAGATACTGCCTGACCTATTGAGTTTCTTAAGCAATTTCTATTGTTGCTTCAGATTTCCAGTATCTGCAGTGGTTCCTTATAAATAAGGTTTGATATTTGGCCCAGCTCAAGAATCACAGAATAGAACAGTATTATTCACAAGAATTGACACAGACCCCTTTTTCTGTACTTGCGCCTTTTGTCTTTCAAGTATTAATCTAATTATTGTTAAATGTTGCAATTTGATATGCTTCTACCATCTCCTCAGTTGCTGCATTTCAGTTTATTTGTCTTATACAACTGACCATGGAATTCTGAAGCAGTTAACAGTCTATCTTGCACTTTCAGGATCTAGCACACTAGTTGTATAACTGGTTCCACACGAATAGGTCTCCAGTTGCGATCTGGTTTCTTTCATGAGGCTGTGCATGTGTTCGCAAATAAGAATTCATAATGATGTCTTTCTTGATCATCATCAGAGACAAAATGCTGCATAAGCGTTTTTCACCAAGAATCATTCCCTAAAATGGCAAAGCTATAGTTAGGAGCAGTGATGTGCTTGTATCCAACAAACTTCTCAAAAAGCAATGAAGCAATTTTGTAGACACAATGAGCTGATTGGCCTGCTGCTATGCTGTAACAATGCTCGGTTTCTATTTTTCTGTGGTGTTCTTCAAAAAGTGCCACAAATCTGAAAAATCTAATTCCAAATGCAAACAAACTCTCAGTTTAAACTTTCATCTGGATTCAGCTCCTCCGGAAAATCAACACCGAATCAGTACTGCCCTAAATTGTCAGTCTGAATTTACTAAAGTCTTGTGCTGGGGGAGCATGAACCACAAAATTTTATCTCAATTGTGTGAAAGCTGTGACTGAGAATCAGCTAATGAATAAAGTGGAAAAGCCTGTGCAAACAAGGTTCTACACCGAGAAAAGTGAAAACCTGAACAATAACTTGAAAACATTTGCCATCATCAGTGCACTGGCTTGGTCTTTTTACACTAGTTGAAGTCTGGATATTGACCAATGAGAACTTCCCACATATGTCAGTGCTCTAGTGAGATCAGGCCATCTCAGGGATTGGCGAATATTTCACTGACTGGAATTAAGAAAGGTTAAGTGTTGTGTGGAAAAATCAGGCCATTACCTATTGCACTGTTTTATTGTGAAGTGATTAACAGTCCGTCAGCACTGAGAGATGACAGCAGTGTGATAGAGTATTGGTTGGCCAATTGCATTCTTCCTTATTCAAATCCCATGAACCCCTTCTTGTTGCTTCTATTTCCACAAATCAGGTTTGTTGATATTACAACATCGTGGAATCAAATAGTACAGCGCTGAGTGTTGTTATTCATGCTGTTGTGCCTTTATACCAGCTGTTCAAGAGGACTATCCAATTGACTCACAAGACTTGCTCTTTCCTCATGGTCCTGCAGGAATTAATTAAATTCCTTTTTTGACTGGTGCTATTGAATTTACTTTCACCTGCCTTACTGACAGCACATTTGGAAACATATTCACAGCCAACAAAGAGGCTCTTCATTGTCTGAATAATTTCTTGCAATGCCCCGTCTCTTCATCGATTTCCTATTTAGCCTTGATCTGGTCTTGAATTACAAACAATCTTAATTTGAAGTAGGCAGTAAGTAATTCTAGGCATTTAGCTAAGTGGTAGAACATTCAACAATGGACCATGTAGTTCAAATCCACATACCTACTGGTTAGTCAAAGTGTGCACTCATATCTAGCCTTTTGCACAGCATCCTGAGTTACTCACAAAGAATGCTGTTCTGATTATGTTGGTTTTGACTCTTTTGGAGAGACCTCAAACTTCACCTTTTCCTTTACTTGAAACTGCAATAAAAACAGGAAGTACCAGAGGAATGCAGCTGGTCTGGCAGCATCTGTGGAGAGGAAAGCAGAACTAACATTTCTAGTCCAATGTCAACTGAAGAAGAGTACTTTTTTACCTTTTAGTTTTACTCTTTGCCCTGAAAAGTATTAACTATGTAATAAAACAAAGAACTGCGAATGCTGAAGGTCTGAAACAAAAACATAAATTGCTGAAAAAAACTCAGCAGGTCTGGCAGCATCTATGGAAAGAAAGCAGAATTAATGTTTCAAGTCCAGTCACCTTTCTCCAGAACAGAGACTTGCTGAATTTATCCAGCAATTTCTATCTCTGTGTAAGTAGAATTATCTTTGGAAATGTATTACTATAATGTAAAAGGACAGCTATTTGTATGAGGGGGTATAGCTCAGTGGTAGAGCATTTGACTGCAGATCAAGTGGTCCCTGGTTCAAATCCAGGTGCCCCCTTTTTGAACATTACACAATTTGATATGAGAATATTGTTCTCCAAATTGTACACCAAAGGAAATGATCTTTTCAGCCTGTTGCACCATTGCATCAGCCCTTTGAGTGAGCTAATTAATTAATCCAGTACACTTGTACCTTCCTCAAATTCCCATGACTTTTACCCTGAAAATGTTAAACAAATTTCTTTTTTAAAATATTGCAATATTATCTGTTTCCACCTCCTTTCAGGCAATCAATTCACTACTTAAAAACTTCCCTCACCTTCTCAATATTTACTTGAAAAGAATCCATTTATTCCTGTAAAAACCAAAAGAACTGCGGATGCTGTAAATCAGGAGCAAAAACAAAGTTGCTGGAAAAGCTTTTCCAGCAACTTTGTTTTTGTTCCATTTATCCTTGTACCTTTTAATGAGGCCTGATGCTGAAATATACATTTGACTATTTTACTTTCAAATTAACAATGCTGTAATTTAAGAGAAATAAAGAACTGTGGATGCTGGAAATCAGAAACAAAAGCAAAATTTGCTGGGAAACTCTGCAGGTCTGGCAGCATCTGTGGAGAGAAAACAGAGTTAACGTTTTGGGTCCAGTGACCTTTCTCCAAAATTATTGTAGCTGGGAAGAGTATGGTGTATGCGCTGAAGATGGGATGGAGGAGGACAAAGGAGTAAATGATATTTGGAGAAGGAACCCAGAGAGAGAGAAAAAACAGTCGGACTTCAAATGAATTGTAAAGGTCCCTGTGTCTGCATGGGTTTCCTCCAAGTGCTCTGGTTTCCTTCTACAGTCCAAAGATGGGCAGGTTAGGTGGATTGGCCATGCTAAATTGCACAGGGATGTGTAGGCCAGGTGGATTAGCCATAGGAAATGCAGGGTTACAGGGATAAAATAGGGGGATGGTTCAGGGTGGAATGCTCTTTGGAGGGTCGGTGTAGACTCAATGGCCAAATAGCCTGCTTCCACGCTGTAGAGATTCCATGAATAACTGCAAATGAGAGCTGTTAGTATCTGACAATAGGATGGTCGTGGTAGAAGCCGATGTGATGACAAGGTCTGGTATGTGGAGGTTGAGGTAAGGACATGGGAAAAGGTGCTCAGGTCCTAAAATTATTGAACACAGTATTGAGTCCCAAAGGCTGCAGAGTCCCTAAGCAGAAAAGGAAATGCTGTAATGTTGCTTCTGTGAAGTATTACTTAATAGTCAAGCATTTCATTGTAGATCAAAAGATTTCTAGTTCTACTGTCTTCATTTTATTTCACAAATAAAGTGTGAGAATGTGATACGAGTTCATTATTCCTAGAGTAGTACTGGTCAGAAAGAGACCATTCAGCCTGTTCTGTCATTATACCAGCTATTTAGAATAACAAACAAAGAACTGTGGATGCTGGAAATCTGAAACAAAAACAGAAATTGCTGGAACTGGTTCTGATGAAGAGTCACCGGACTTGAAACATTAACTCTGCTTTCTGCCGCAAACTGGCCAGAAATGCAGAGTTTTGCCAGCAATTTCTGTTTTCGTTCTTTTTGGCTATTTCCCTTAGAATATTAATCAAATTCATGTCTGAACATTGCTATTGAATCTTTTCATGCCACCTTTCCAGATAATGGATTTCAGACAATCAATTACTGCTTTAAAATATCTCCTCATCCTCTCAATTATTTCTGAAAAATATTTCAATTATTCTTGTACTTTCATTTACCCCTGATACAGACAAATACAATTGACCATTTTAACACGGAACGCTTATCTTGCCCTCACCCTTTAGGGTCTATCTCAAATGATAAAGTATTTGAAAAAAGTGAATACACCCTCAGAACAAATCCAAGTGCACGGAAATATAGATTGTCCCATTGTTGCTTTTGGAAACTTACTGCATGCTGTCACACAATCACTGCCTCTATCACAGCAACTTAAACCCACACCTTCAGCATTTTAAGGGTGACTTCCAGTGAGAAATCCACCTAAATAAAGAGCTTTATCACTGATCTTTATTATCACTATATGATGTGCAGGAAGGAGTTCTTCTTCAAATAGTACCACAAGATCAGAAAAATCTATTTCAGAGGACAAGCAAATTCTAGGTTTAAACTTTAATCTGAAATCAGCTCCTCCGATAATGCAACATTGCATTCAGTACTATGCTGAATTAACAGTCTAAATTTACAAAAGTCTTGTGATTACGGGTGTATGAACCACACAAACATTTGGCTCAATTGTGCAAAAGCTACCACTGAGTATCATCGGATAAACAGAGTGCAGTAGCCTGTGAAAATATCCTCCAAGCAATGTTTTGCACCAAGAAAAGTGGACTTCAACAATAATTCTAGATAAATTGCCACTGTCTATGCACTGCCATGGTCTTCTCCCCACAGTAGATTGCACCATGAATACTAACCAATGAGAACTTTCCATATATGTCAATGCTGTAACATCAGGAACAAAACCAAGATCAAGGAATCAGACATTCCAACAATGGGTGAATCTCACTCCTGGCTGGAAATGTGACTCCGTTAAGAAGATGTAAGTGTTGCATGGGATGCGTCAGACATCGGCTATCAGGCTCTTTGATTGCCAGGTGCAAATCATTTGGTAGGCCGAAGGCAAGGCCACTCAGTGCCAAAACATTTGACTGCATGTCAAGATGTCCCTGGCTTGAATCCAGGTGCCCTTTCACTTCTGTAGATAGTTCCGCAATTAAGTGTTGATAGTTTAGCACTTCATATATTGTTAAGAATGTAATGTAATATAACGTAATCATTGGTTTTCAGTGTTGCAGTTCACTAAATATTGTCCATGTAGCTAGCACAGGTGACACTTATTGTCTTGGCTAATGTGACAGCAATCAAGGAACAGTTGTAGCAAGTGACCACAGACAACGATGATAAATCAACAGGGAAGCTACTCCTTATGTGATGGTTTCTTGATTAATGTAGCAAAGAACTCTTTTCCAGATATTGTCATATAATTATTCATGCCCTTCTGAGAGGCCAGACAAGTCCTCAGTTTTAAAGCTCATCTGCAAAATGCCTCCTTTGACAATGAGCCTCACTACTGTACTGAGCTGTCACCCTGTGCTAGGTGCTTTGGGAGATGGGAGAAGGCACCCACAACCATTTGACATATGTGAATCCCAGTATTGAGGAGCAGCCTGTTCAAATACTCACTTTATGAGGACATGCACCAAGAAAAGTGGAAACTTAAAAATAGTTTTCAGAAACTTTCCTAAGCTATGCACTAATTAACTACTTATTCTACAGTGGGGCTCTGTGCCAGAATGGCATAAATTATAAGCACAGACCAATGAGACCTCTGTGTGGCAATACTCCAGTGCCATGAATAAGGTTAGGGGCATTAAGAATAAGGCATTACAGGCATAAATGTAATTTCTACCTGGTTAAAAATGCTCGGCAATTATATGATGATGATGATGGTGTAGGAAGCTAAGTCCATCATCTCTTGGATGGCTTGGCTGTAAAATGTTTCAAGTAGGCTTGGGGCCAAGTGTTTGCAACAAAGTGACAGGGCAATTACCTGCACAGTGAGTGTCTCCTGGTTTGAATCACAGCTTGGTCATTGAGACCCATATTTCACAGAAAAAATATAAACAAAAATCCAAGTCACCCCTTCCTGCTGCCTCTGTTTTCACAAATAAGGTTTGCTATGATAATTCAGTTCTAGAATCGCCGAAATGGGGCCATTCAGCCTATTACAATGTTGTATCATCTCATTCAGTGAGCCTGCCAATTGATCCACAACACTTGCATTTTCCTTAAAGGCTTGAAGGTTTTACCTCTTCAAATATCAATTTAATTTATTTTTTAATTGCTACTTTTAAATCTGCTTCTGCCAGTCTTTCAGACAGTGCATTTCAAAACATAATCACTGCTTAAATCCCTTCATCTCCTCAATGGTTTCTGGGAATGACCCAACTCTTCTTCAATTTTCTATTGAGTCTTGATATCATTTTGCATTATAGACAATTTTGATTTGAAACACATAGTAATCAATTCTGGGGCAAAACTCAGTGACAGAGCCCTCAAAACTAACGCACACTCAAATCTAGATGCTTCCTTGAAGTAATTTTACAGATAAAAAATCCTAATGTAAGTCTTTTTGTATGGCACCTGCATTATTATTACTGTTAGTAATTGTGGCTTGTTATAGAGGCTTTGGACCCAATTTCATCCTGCAGATGATGAATGCACCAATTGAGATTTTGATGTTGGAATGGTCACAGCATAGAAGGCCATTTGGCCCATTGTGTCAGGGCTGGTTCCATTTAAGTGAAACTCAGCAACTCCCACACCTACTTTGTTTTTTTCTCATAGCCATGCAAATTTTTCTCTATTTAGATAATTATCAAATTGACATTTAAAAGACAAGTTTGAATCTGCCTCCTGCACACTCACAGTTAGTACATTCCAGCGCTTAATCATTCACTACATTAAAGGGTTTTTTTTTCCTGTCATGCCTTCACTTGCCAATCACCTTAAATCAGTTTTCTTTGGTTCTGAAGCCTTCTGCCAATAGAAAAAGCTCTTTGTAGGGGGCAGGATACACATCTCTTGCATTCTGTGGTGCAAATTCTAACACTGAGCCTTAGCCGATGAATCGAGCGCGGCAGCCTTTTCAAGTATTTTCCAAACAATGCCAAGGAAAGTGAAAATCATAGAATTAGTTTTCAAAAATGTTTCCAGTGGCAGTGAACTAATCATCACTTTTTCCCACAGCAGGTTGGATTCTGGATATTTACCAAACAGCTCTTGTCACATTTATCAATGTTCTGGTGCCAGGAATGAAGTTGACTGCATGGATGGGGCCAATCCAATGGATGGCAAACCGGCTGGAAATGTGCCTCAATTATGTAGGTGTGACTGTTACATGGGAAGCAAAGGCCATCATCCATCAGATCATTCATTTACAAAACACATAAGCCATAATCAGACGCAATGGGGGGGACAGGGTGTAGCTCTATGGTCAATCATTTGACTGCACTTAAGTAATTCCCTTAGTTCAAATTTACATTTTATTTATAATAAAAATTTATCATGCATAGCAACTCTGTGAGCATTGAACTCACAACGCCTAACAGTCGCTATGCTGTTGGACACAAAATAATTCAGGAAATAATGAGGGCATGTGAAAAAAAAAAGCAGTGCATTAATCATGGTTAAATTTAATCTTCATGTAGACTGGGTCAGATTGACAGAGGTAACCATGAGGAAAAATTCATAGAGTGTACTCCGGACAGGTTCCGAGAACTATATGTACTGGATCCAACCAGAGATCAGGCTATTTTGGATCTGGCAACATGTAATGAAGCAGATTGAATGAATCACCTTAGAGTAAAAGGCCACCTAGAAAATAGTAACTATAAATGGTCAAATTTGGCATTCAGTTTGAAACCTGGGTCAGAAACAAATGAAACT
Source organism: Rhincodon typus (assembly GCF_021869965.1). NCBI lineage: Eukaryota > Metazoa > Chordata > Chondrichthyes > Orectolobiformes > Rhincodontidae > Rhincodon > Rhincodon typus. The sequence continues at coordinate 32,452,155 of NC_063361.1, read as the reverse complement.
GAAACAGATTAAATAAGGGTAATTGCAAAGGAATAAGGGCACAGTTAGCTGGAGTGCAGCAGGGAAAGGGTCGAGTAGTAAAGACAGTTGAGGAACAATGGTAGATATTTAAGAAAATAGTTCATAGCTCTCAATGAAGAAATATCTGCGTGAAAAAGAAGGTATTCTAGGAAGGGCATAAGCCAACCAGAGTTAACCAATGAAGTAAAGAGTAGTGCCAAAATAAAAGAATAAGCAATAACATGGCAAAAATTAGGAGTAAGACAGAGGGTTACGAAAATTTTTCAAAACTAACAGAAGATAATCAAAAAGGATGAAAATAAGTTTTGAGGGAGAACTAGCAAATAATATGAAGACAGACAAAAGCTTCTTTAAACATCAGAAAAGGAAGAGAGGGACCAAAGTGAACGTAAGCCCCTTAGAGACTGAGGCTGGGGAAATAATAATGAGGAACCAGGAAATGGCAGAGGATTTCAATAAATACTTTGCATCAGACTTCACAGCAAAAGACATTAATAGCACTCCAAAGTACAAGATAATCAAGAGGCGAAAAGGGAAAAGAAGTAAGTACATAACTATCACTAGAGAAAAAGTAATAGGGAAACTAACAGGGCTAAAGATCAATAAATCCCTCAGATCTTATACAATGCATCATAGGAATTTACATGATGTTACTACAGAGATAATGGATGGTAGAAATCTTCAAAGAATCCTTAGATTCTGGCAAAGTGCCAGAGGATTGAAAAACTCCCAATACAACACCTTTATTCAAAAGAGGAGGCATCACAATCACATAACCATAAGCCAGTTAGTCTGTTATTGGGAAAATGTTAGTATTTATTATAAAGGATGTAATCACAGAATATTTTGAAATACATAGCATGATCATACAGAACCAGCATGGCTTAAAATAGGCAAAACATGCCTAATAAGATTACTAGACATTTACTAGAATTTTTTGAGGAGGTAACAAGCAGGATAGAAAAGGGTGAAGCAGTATTTGGATTTCCAGGAGGAATTTAGTAAAGTACCATGCATTAAGCTACTTAATAAGGTAAGAATGCATGGTGTTGGAGGCGGTATTTAACATGGTTAGAGATTGTCTAACAGATAGAAGACAGAGTTGGGCTAGGGAAGGCATTTCCAGAATGGCAAACCAAAGCTAGTGGAGAGCAACAGGGATTAGTGCTGGGCTACAATTATTTATGATATATATTAATGACTTGGATAAAGAAAGGGAATGCACTATTGCCATATTTGTGAAGGGCACAAAAATAGGTGAAAAGGCAAGTGCTGAGGATGACACAAGTCTACAGATATAGGAAGGTTAATGAAATGGGCAAAAATTTGACTGGTGAATACAATGTAGGAAAATATGAAGTTATGCACTTCCACAGGAACAATAGCGGAATGAATATTATTCACATGGATAAGAACTACTGCAGAAAGCTACAACAGTTAGGGATTTGGGAGTCCTCATGCATAAATTACATAAAGCTCACCAAGTAACACAGAAGGCAAATGGAATGGAATATGAAATTAGGGAAGTTTTGCTGAAACCATACAAAGCACTAATCAGACCACACCTGAAATACTGTGAAATATTTTGGACCCTTTATCTAAGGAAAGATATACTGGCGATTGTTGCGGTTGAGAGAAGATTCACCAAGTTGATCCCAAGTATGGAGGTATTTTCTTATAAGGAGTAGGTTGGATCTGCACTCATTGGAGTTTAGAAGAATGAAAGTCGAAACACAACTGAAACATTTAAGCTTCTTAGGGGACTTGGCAATGTAGATGTGGAAATGTTGTTTCCCCTTGTGGGAGAATCTAGGACCATACTCTCAGAATAAGGGGTCTCCTATTAAAGACAGAGATGGGGAGGAATTTCTTCTCTCAGAGGGTAGTGAATCCATGATTCTTCTTAACTGTGGAGAGTTGTTGAGCTGAGTTGTTAGGTATATTCGTGGCTGAGAAAGACAGTTGTCCAATCAGCAAAAGAATCAAATGTTATGGGGATAGGGCAGTAAAGTGAAGTTGAGGATTATCAGATCAGCCACAGTGTCATTGAATGGTAAAGCAGACTTGATGAACCAAATGGCTTCCTTCAGTTCCCATATGTAATCTATATGTCCTATAGTTACTGATATTTATTCTTGAGTGTTTTGCATTAGAGTGCAGTTCAAATTCGGGTGTTCAATCCATATTTTGCATTTTCATACAAATATGATTCATTATGCACTCACTGCAGCACACCTTGTCCACAGTTAATACCGTCTCTTCACCATGTTCTTTTCACCAATGATAGCCTTAACCTTTGCCACCTAGGATAAGGGCAGCAGATGTATTGGAGCACCACTACCTGCAAACAAGCCTAACACCATCCTGACTTAGAACGATTCCTTCACTATCACTGAGTTAAAACCCTGGAAACCATTCCCAGCAACATTGTGGCTTTACCTACACCCCAAGCACTGCAAAGTCTCAACACCATCTTCTCCAGTATAATTAGAAAAATAAATACTGGCCCAGCCAGTGATGCCCACATCCCATGAAAGAATTTTTTAGAATTGAATTGAGAACTCTGTAATTTCTGTTAAAACCCTACAGTGCGAAAACAGGCCATTCGGCCCAACAATTCCGCACCTATACATACCCCTACCCCATATTGCTTCATGGCTAATACATACAACCTACATATCCCTGAACACTACGGAGCAATTTTACTGTAGCTAGTCTACCTGATTTGCACATCTTTGGACTATGGGAGGAAACTGGAGTACCCAGATGAAACCCATTCAGACATGGGGAGAATGCGCAAACTCCACACAGACAGTCGCCTGAGGGTGGAATCCATCTCCGTTCCCTGTCGCTGTGAGGCAGCACTGCTGACCATTGAGCCACCGAGCCGCCCGTTTTAATGCTGCTTGCAGTGATCATAATGTTGCAAACAGTCAGCTCACACAGACTGCATTGAGCTGAATGGAGAGCTAATCAATTATTTTAGTGGTGGCTTGGGGACAAATATACCCTGGCACTCTTCTTCAAAAAGCATCATAAAATCTTTTATATACAGCAGTAAAGGCAGACAGGCCCTCAGTTTTAACAGATCATCCTGAAAACGCCTGCACTGAGTTTGCAGCAATTCCTGGAAATGTCAATGTGGTTTACATCGTGCCGAACACACTCGGTAGTGTGGATCCATCCAATGATCCTTGGCTGGTAATTAGTGGAGCAAACGGCAGGAAGACCCTCAAAAACAGACCATCCATCAAGAATACAATGGGATTCAAAAACTAGTCTGAAAAAAATCTTTCCACTCAATATCGTTTTCACCCACGGGCACCGTCCGTAAGTGGGGGCCTGTGGAATGTTTGATTACAAATTAATGAAGCACTGACAGTTTCCGCTTGAGTTAGAGCACCCAGGTGCCCAGAGTAGGGTTCTTGTGGCGCAGTGGTAGCGTCTCTACTTCTGAGCCAGGAGGCCCGAGTTTACTTTCCATCAGCCCAAGCGGTGTGCAACAGCATCTCTGAGCAGGTTGATTAGCGAAATATCTCGGTCCCAAAGTCACTGGTTTAAAGACCTCCCCGTTGAGCTTTATATCCTCACAAAGAATATAAATTATACGTACCTCCTCCTGCAACATTATCAGAATTGGGTACCATCCATGAAAGAACTACACATTTTCAGAGCAGTATTCAGCATTTTGTAACAACTGTTTGAAATGGCCCTGATTCTGTGTCTTTCCTTTATCCCCTATAGTTTTCTGGTGGCTTTTTTTTCACATGAGGCACATAATTCAGTGGAGTGCCCCTGGGAATAACTCAGCTGTCAAGCAGTCGAACTGCAGATTGTGTGATCCCTGTTCCAACTTGGATGTCCCCTTGGTCCTATTTCTTCAGCAATACGGTTTGCTCATCTTAAGCAGCGCCCTGACCACTGAATACAGTGGCTAGGACAGGAGAAAACCATTGCGTCTTTCCGAAAGCTATCTCACCACTCACCCGCTATTCCCCCAGGGTCTTGCAAAATTCCCCTTTTCAACTGCCCTTTGAAAGGTTACAATTCAATCCGCTCCCACCATCCTTTCAAACAGTGCATTCCCGACTGGGAGTCTGCCTCAATGCATTCTCTTCATTCTTTCCACGTATATTTTGCCAATTATCTCAAATCTTTGTGTTCTGGTTACCGACCCTGCCAGTGAACAAAACTTGCTTCTTACTTACTCTCTCAACATCCCTTAGAATTTTGAACGCATTTAGAATATCACCCTCGCCTCTTGGCTCAGTCGATGTAGCAATCCACGTTAGGAAAGTTACATTTATAGAACGTCATGTACTATGTGTTGAAAAAATGGGGTCTAGAGATATTCTTACATCAAAGTGGAGCAGTTGATGAAGTTGGGTATAGAATGAAAAAAAAGGATTCGTAAAAATTTTTACCTTTAAAAGAATTTTTTATTCACTACTAGTCACAAAAGGAAAGCGGGATGATGAAAGCGATATCAGATAACGAGAGTAACATATGTCGATTAGAATTTACAACTTTACCCTAGGATTCCCATAACCTCCCAAATAACCCAAAGTTATTCCCTGAACTGGTGCATATAATTAGACTAACCTTATAGTTCTGGTTTAGGATAACATAGAAATCGAAGAGACATCACCCTCTTAAAATAACCCACTGCTTGGGCAATTTAAATCTATTCACTTAACATGTGCCTCTCTGGTTTGACTCATATTTATTCAATTCACACCTTAACGGCCTGATGACGTTTCCGTGTCAGATCGTAATGAGAGCTGGCTTTATTATTCTATCTATGACATATTCGGTTAGCATTGCGGTGCCTAGAGTCACGATAGTAATGCCCTTTTATTCCGCTTAATGGGGATGGACAATAAATGCAGCCGAATCAACAATGTCCACATCCCATGAACGAATGAGAAAAAAATCGAATTCACATCTACGTCCTTCCTCTTAATTGCAAATTAACTTTTTTTTGCTTTTGTTTCTTTTCGTTGCTTCCTTCGAATTTAGTCCAGGTCTTGAGAAAAAAGCCAACAACATTAGAGATAGATCGTTTATCTAATGTGGATCTTGCTGTGTATTCATTAGGCAACTGCGTTTGTATAAATGGCGCTGCGCTTCCCAGTGTCATTCATTGGGCCGAGAGTACGTTGGGCTATTCAGGACACCCAACAAAAATTCAAGTTATTTGCTTCCCTGCAGATCTCATAAGTACAATTAAATGTAACTTTCTTTCTATACCAGATTCAAACACAAAACAACATTCCCTTTAATTAAATCACTTCTTCTTCCAGGTAAAATCAATTAAAATAATTCAATTTCTGGCGTTCCAATTCAAATCTGTTCCAATTCGGATTTGTTCGCACATGCTGTAAATGTCCCGTTCAAATCAATCTCTCAGATTTGACTGTGGGTCCTAAGCAAAAATGGTTAATGGTTTGATTTTTACACCCGAGCAGTTTTATGGTAAATGGTGCCTGTAAAAAAAATCTTTGGCTGGTCCAATGATTTGTTAATTGTATACATTTGGTCTGCAGAGATCTTCCCATTTAATTATTCAGTAGGCGAAGGGCTAAAGCCTCCCAGAATGTGGGAGTGAGTGGTATAAATTTAATACTGCAGCAGGAAAGGCTTCAAAGACATGCCAAGGGATTAGCGCTTTGAAAGCAATCCTGATGCTGAGCTTAGTGTCACTGGCGTAAACTGCAAACAGCTGCTCGAGTGTCAGTTTAATGTTTAATCATTGTTGCTACGCTGATGATGTCATGGGACATGTTGCTGTATTTATTACAGGGAATTCCTCTGTTGTGTTCAGATTGTCTCATAGCTGGTTGTTATGGTGTCAACATCGACGACATTCGATGTTGCTACGAGCAAACGTCATAAATATTGTTACTGTGATGGCGTCATACATTTCCAGTTGCTGTAGGAATTATATCATTAAAGGCATTCCTTCTTTGCATGACGCTCTCTAGTCCAATCTGGCCTGAGTGGTCCCGACATTGTGGATTTCAGAGCCTCACCTCCTGGACAGTGCAGAGGGAGGTCTGCACTGTCTTTTGGATGGGACACTAAATCTTGGTTCAATCGATCTCTCAAGTGGGCATAAAAGATCCCATGTCATGATTTTGTAGAAAAGTTATCCCCAATGTCCTTGCCAAGATTTGTCCCTCAACCAACATCATAAAAGTTGAGTTTTAACACCATACAGCATAGGAGCAGAAGTGGTCCGTTTAGCCCATGGTGGGCCATATGGTGGCTCAATGGTTAGCACTGCTGCCTCACATTTGGGTTCAATTCCAGCCTCAGGTGACTGCCTGTGTGGTGTTTGCATGTTCTCCACATCTGAGTAGATTTCTACTAGGTGCTCCAGTTTCCTCCACAGTACAAAGATGTGCAGGTTAGGTGGATTGGCAAATGTGGGGTTTTGAGGATAGGGTGGGGGGGCTGGGTCTGGATGGGATACTCAGCAGAGGGTTTGTGCAGACTCAAAGAGCTGAATGGCCTCTTTCTAAACTGATTCTAGCCCAATACGTTTGCTTGACCATCCAATGCACTTTTAACTGACCTAATAACCCTCAACTTCAATTTCCTGCTTTTTCCCCATAACCCTTATTCCTTCACCTTCTATCTCAATCTTGAATATACTTAATGACCCAACCTTGACAGCCTTCTGCAGTAAGGAATTTCACAAATTCATTACAGTCTGAAAGAAGATTATCTTATGATTATTACATTCTTGTTTGTGGTAGCTTTCTCTACACAAATTTCTTGCCGTATACCCTCCATTAAGCAGCTTTTTTATATTACTTCATGGGCATCACAGTTAAGGCCTGTATTTGTTGCATATATTTAGTTATCATTCAGAGTGCTGACCACCTTCTTAAACTGCTGCAGTCCATAAGTAACTGCACTTCAAAACATAATTCAGTGGTTGCAAAACACTCCAAGCCATACAGGTTGTCATGAAAGCAATAATATAAATGTAATCTTTTATTTCAAAACTATACACTTAAGTTTATCATGAAAACCAGAAAGTCGAGATCAAGTGGCAGCCACTTTGGTTTTGAAGGTCATAGATTGACCTTGAAGGGTGAAGCTTGGAACAATAGACAGAGAGAGCCTAATCATGATTCTTGAATAGAGTGAGTTTCTTTTCTGAATGAGCTAGAAATTATTTTATCAGATTTTTCAAACCACCTTAATTTTGAATATAAACATAATATGTATTCTTTTAAACCTATGAAATTCTTTGACATTTTAAATCCATTTTTTAACTTAAGTAATTTTGTCTCACATCCATCAATTTCCATCCTAGGTTGAGATGTCAAGACAGGTATCTGTTTCACATAGAAACAAAGGCGTAAGTAAAGCAGCAGTACTGTCATAGCAAAGTAATTAAAAGTATTAAAACATAATCATCCCCCAACAAAACAAACAGAATAAGGATATTCACACTCAGTTACCATGAATATTCCAACCTTTATTTTGTTCTGCAAACCACTACATAAATCCAAATAAATACAAAAAACAGTTTATACTTTGGTATTTCTTTCGTACACTGCCACGTCTGAACTGGAGTTTTTGCAGCTTCTGATATATTTCCAGAATACCTTGCCCAGGTAGTCCTTGGAACAATGAAAATTCATTTTCTCTGTAACTATATCAGTGTCTTGCTACTGATGGCATCTCAATAAGGAAGAGTTCTAATCAGTGTTCACCTCAAAGCAAGTTCGTTACGTTTAGCTTTCATGAAAACATCAAACCAGGTGCCAATTTGAGCAGAGGTGGTTACAGAACATGTGCATCCTATGGATGGTAGCTGAGACACTTTTACAATATAATTGGTGGCTTTCAAAAACAGTGGAAATCATAGAAAGGTCAAAGAACAGAAGGTGGTCATTTAGCCCTTCATGTTTGTGCTCACTCTTTGCAAGGGCTATTCAGCTCATCCCACTCACTGATCCTTTCCCCTCACCCTGCAATTTCTTCCTCACAGGTGCTTATTTGATTTTTTAAAGAATCTGTGACTAAATCGGTCTCCACCATACTTGCAAGTCATACAGTCATCAGATCTACCAAATTATTGTTTCTAAATGTATTTCCACTATCAAGGTAAAAACTACTGGACCGCAGTCACAAGGTTTAGCCTTATGTGTTTCTTTGAACAAGCCTGTAGTATTTGCAATTCACCAATCCACTGGCCTTGCATCTAAAAGAGGATTGGAAGATTATTACAAATATCACACAACTTCCACCCTTAATTCCTTTGGATGTCCTCGGATGTATTTGATCTGGTCTTTGTAACTTATTACTTTAGGTATTGTGAGCCTTTCTTATAGCCCCCCTTTTCATTTTTTCGCACTTTTTTTTACCATTTCCTCTTTCACTATGACTTTTTCAGGATCGGCTTTTTAGTAGAGACAAATGTAAAGTACACAATTAATGTCTCAGCCGTACCCTGTACCTCAATGCACAGATCCTCTTTGGTGGTTCCTGGGGAGCCCTATCATTCTTTTACTAGATTTCTACTATTTATATGCCCATAGGACACTTTTGGATTTTCATTTATATTTGCTGCCAATCTCTTCTCATTCTGTACTTTTGCCACTCTTACATTCTTTTTCATTCCCTTCTAAACATTTTTCTTTACCCTGGTTCTCAATTGTATTATCAATCTGACATCCAACATATGCTCCCTTTTGCTGCTTCATCTTGCTCCCTATCTCTTTTGCCATTGTCTCTGTTTGTCTGACCTTTCTCCCTCATAGGAATAGGCTCCACATCCAAACAATTTAATCTGAGAGTTTTGATGCCATTTACCTGGGACAGATCCATTTTCACCCTGCTGACATTAGCTTTGTTCCAATTAAGAGTTTTTTTGTTACTCATTGTTCCTTGTTCTTTTTCATGATTAGTCTAAACTTTATAATATGGTAAACACTTTAAGGGGAATTGAATTAAAAGAAAGCTTAGAATATTCACTTAGAAACTTCAATAAAAGTGCAGTTTGGACTTGCTGAATAGTGACTTGCTGCAATAAAAAAGATCAAACCTCAAGGTTTTGTTTTAATCCATTCTGACGGACTGCAAAGAGCAGTTGACGAGACACGACTGAACATTATTGTCCCATAACTTAGACCAAATTATAAACATCAATTCAGTCCTAGATAATTTCATACTTGTCTTTTTATATTTGTCCATTTTATATCTGTCCAGCCAATGGAATCCTAATATTTGAGACACTTATAATAATCATTCCATTCTGCTCAGTCGGTCTGCACCTAACTTGGTCCTGTGGCTTCAGTTGAAATGCAAAACTATAATTTTGTCTGTCTGGGTAAATGGAAGCACGTGTTTACACAAGGGTACTCTATATTTTAGAGCATGCCAGTGTATCCGGTATGCGTCTGCCCAGTATAGCATGTCTGGCACATATTTGTTAGTGCCATCTGAAGACTCAAGCTCCTGTCTGTAAGTGTATGTGGCCGCCATTATGAATCTCATCATACATAACAATTGCAGATGTTGTCAGAGTACAGGCCAGTGTGGATTTGCACGCGATTGGGAAAGTTGATGTTACAAATGGCAACACAGGTCACACTTCCATAATATATTCTTGAGTTCTCAGTTCTGCCCCAGTGGTGTCACTCTGGCCTGTGCATAAAGGAGATGCGGGTTCAAATCTTATTGCAGAGACTTAAGTGCAGAAATCTAGGCACATGTTCTTTAAGGTGAGACATTAACAAACTAAGACCTATCTATCATCTAAGGTGAAAGCAAGATATTCTATGGAACAGTAGGTATCTTCAACCAGCTAAATTAGATTATTTGATCATGATCTCATTACTATTCATGGGACCTTGATGTGTCCAAATTGGTTACATGTTCCCTAAATTACTGCATCTCCTTTATGATCCCATAATCACAAATTTGCAGGAGACTTTTAGTGTAATGGTTTTACTGCAATGCCAATTGATTGCAGCTGCAACCATATTGAAATAGATATGAATAAACCATACGCACAGCATGTGTCTACAATATCTCTAAACTGGATATTCTTTTTCATTTTATTCTATTTTTTTAATTGTATTCACTGGTGTAAATTTGGTGTTCGCTTTTAATGGATCAGAGCTTAAATCATCGCCTCCTTTTCTAAACTCATGTCCTCATGTCACAAAGCACAACACCAACCACCCCCCACCACCACCCCCTCCACGTCCATGGTTTATCCCATTGTCTCTAAATCGCCACAAGCCCTACTAGCCCTGGAGAACAATGCATTTCTCCTACAGTGACACATCTGCATTCCCAACTCCCTTCAACAATCTGAGCTCTAAGTTATCAAATTTCCTCCCTAAACCTCCTGAACTCTACACCTCTGGCCCCCATTTTTAAGAGAAGTGGAGCTGAGGCATAGGATCAGCTGTGAGCTTATTGAATAAATGAATATAAAAGCCTTTTTGTTGCTCCAATTTCTTAGGTTCTTGAAATTTTTATTGAAACCTATCACTTTGACCAAGCTTCTGACAAGCAGTCCTGATGTTTTTGGCTAAGTCTCAATCCTCAGCTGATGGCTTTTCTTCAACATGACTACATTGCAAACACTGTGGGTACAAGAACCGGTCAGCGACTGGGAATTCTGTGGTGAGTAACTCACCTCCCAGTGTCTCAGAGTCTGTGTGTCTTGTAAAGGGGACATGTCAGGAGTGCAATGGAATACTCTCCAACTCATTGGATGGGATCAGCTCCAACAACACCTGAGACTATCCAGGACAATGACAGTGCTTGATCGGCACCCTGTCCACCAACTTTAAACATTTGCTCCCATCCACGGACACAGCTGTAGCAGAATGTACCACCTACAAGATGCACTGCACCAATTCACCAAGGCTCTTTAGACAATACTTTCCAAACCTGCAGAACAGGGGCAACAGAGACATGGGAGCATCTGAGCCAAACACTGGCCTGATTTAGATATCTGTTGCCCTTCTTTCACTGTTGATGGATGCAAACCTTGGAACTCTGTCTCTAACAACGCCATGGGCAGACTACAATGGGTTCGAGAGGTACCTTCCCATGGGCAATGAGAGACGGGCACTAGGGGCGGCACGGTGGCTCACTGATTAGTACTGCTGCCTCACAGCACCAGGGACCGGGTTCAATTCCACCCTCGGGCAACTGTCTGTGGAGGTTGCATATTTGCCCTGTGTCTGTGTGGATTTCCTCCGGGTGCTCCAGTTTCCTCCCACAGTCCAAAGATGTGCAGGCTAGGTGGATTGGCCATGCTAAATTGCTTTCAGTGTTCAGGGATATGTAGATAAGTGGGTTATACAGGGATGGGTCTGGGTGGGAAGCCCTGAGAGTCATTGTGGACTTGTTGGGCTGAAGGGCCTGTTTCCACACTGTAGGGATTCTATGATTCTATGAAATACTGGCTTTGCCAGTCATGCTCACATCACACAAAACAAAATCTGGGGTTGTCACTAGTTCTATATAAATGTAAGTCGTTGGTTATGGGGTTTTGGTAACACAATATAGAAATGTTTGATTAGTTGGTGAACATTTAGTTTCCAGGCACCTTGGGAGGTACACGCTTCTAAGCATCGCTGTGCCAGCTGAAGTATAGGAGACGAGATGGCATTCGCAGGAGAACAGTCATTAAAACAAAGTACTTTGAACGTTTCTATATTTTTAACTGTTTACGTTGATCTCAACTCCCAAATGCTGGTTGGGGGAACCGCATCAATTGTATCTTTATCGGGTCATTATAGAAAGGGAATAGAAATGAGCCCCTAACGGTGCAGGTATTCAGAGCAGGTACTAGTTCACTATTAAGTGCCACTCAGAAAGCGCCAGCTGTTCTGGGGGAGCAGGGTGGGGGGTAAAAAGACCGAGTCCATCTCCTGTCATTCAGATCTGAGGCACATTCTCCGAGACGCGGGCTCCGCCGCCTTTATTATTTACTCGTGTCGTTCTAAGCAGCATATGTGCAAGTTTATCTGAAGTAGAACAATTCATTCGGGAAAACCATCCGCCTGTTTTCAGAGACACGTGTTGGCACCGCAGCTGTTCGATGTATTTCTGTAAAAGGATTTAAACAGAAAACGCCTCCAGAATGTCAATCAGTTTTAATGCAGCGAAGCTGAGGCGCTCTCTGCTTTCTGAAGTGTTTGTACATTTCGGAGATATTCAAGATTTTTGGGGAGTTCCTGATGCTGCAGCACTTTAGCGTTAATGTGGAGCCTCCTGTCGGGATGGGGGAGAGGGTGGGTTACCATCAGCTGGGAAAAGGGCCCCGTCTGCTTCCAATGAACTTCGAAACTGTTGAGTCTCATTTTTGGTATCATTGTCCAAATATCCCCTGGATCATGGTAGGATCTATTTTGAATGTGAAGGCTACTGAATTATCAACAACTAAGGCTTGTTTTCATCAATATCCATGAGTGCTGTTCCGCGTCTTTCCCAACACCAATTTCTTTTTGCGTTTTTTTCTGTTGTAACTACTAACCGCCACCAGTAATCAGCCGTGTAACCAATTCAATATCTACAAGCAATGCCCATTATGAGAAATGCGAACTATCAAAAGTGAGGGGGGGAGGGGTTAGGGAGAGCAGAAGGGGTTAAGTCAAAATGGAGTTGGAGGGAGATAAAGCCCTCTACCTCCAGTGGTGCCCACCTCTCTCTAAAAACACCATTGATGGACACCCGGGCACGAACATAACCACAGAAGACTACAACAACCAAGTTCTGCCTGTTAATGAATACATTCACCTGATGGATATTTGGAAAAAGAAACTATGTGCAGTTTTAGGGACGGTACAGGGGAAACCGGCTAATTGGAAAAGCTAGTACCAATGGCCGCCATGGACTAGACGGACTAAATGGTCTTTTCCAAAACATTTCATTTAATCATGTGTGTGCGCGAGTGAGTGCGAGTGACTGAGTGTGAGTAAGCGAGTGCGTGCGTGTGAATGAGCGAGTGTGACTGAGTGAGTATGAGAGGCTGAGTGTAAGTAAGCGAGTGTGTGTGATCGAGTGAGTGAGTGTAACTGCGAGCGAGTGAGAGGCTGAGTATGAGTAAGCGAGTGTGAGAGTGCGAATGAGTGAGTGTGAGTGACTGAGTGTGTGACTGTGGGTGAGTGTGACAGGCTGAGTGTGAATGTGCGAGTGTGCGAAATAGTTGTGTGAATTCCAGAGTGTAAATGAGCCGTTTGTCTCGACCATTCTATTTTTAGCATGAATTACAGTGACTTTGGGGTCAGCTGACCTGCTGTGACCAGCTAATCGGGATATTTTTCAACAATAATGAAGCGTCATGTTATTTTGTCAAACAACTTTGCCGAAGACCTCGAGAAATCTTGGGAAAGCAGGTTGGGTGGTTTGTAGTGGAAAGGGGAACCAGAGAGCGTAGAGACAGTGAAAAGAGAAATTTGGAGTGGGGGGAGGGGCGGGGTGGGAACAGAAACAAGGGAATGATATGGTCTTAACACAAATAAGGCTAATTACTATAAAACAAAGAACTGCGGGTGCTGGAAATCTGAAACAAGAGATTGCTGGAGGAACTCAGCAGGTCTGGCAGCATCTGTGGAGAGAGAAACAGTTAACTCATGGGCCCGGTGACCTTTCCTCAGAGTTCTGAGTTTCTGCAGCAATTTCAGTTTTTGTCGCAGGACAGATTGAAAAGTGCTTCTCAAATCTGCTCGGCGCGAAAAATCTTCAACAGCCGATGGAAATGGGAATAGGCTGGAAGCCAAGGCCCCGGCCTGAGAGGATTTAACGTTTATTTATGAATGCAGAGCTCCCACCTGCAGTGACATTGTCCGACATTTGACACTGTAAATGTGATAGCTCAGCTTTTCCAAGGGAATGGGAAGAAATGTCATAGGCAGAGAGGAAACAAAACTACAGGGTTGGAGTTCTGCATCAGAAAGTGCTGAAGATAGTCAGCTTCAGTGAAGAAAATACATATTTTCAGGAGGCTGTCTGGAAACCGACGGGAGAAGAGGTTACAATTTAATTTAATCAAAGCTGCGTCTCTCTTGGCTTCGGATAGAGATTTCCCCTTGAACTGAAGGAAATGTTAAGCACTTGGAGAATTTGTAATTGCGATTTTTTCTTATAACTCCCAGGAGCCTGTACATATACCGACTGGATGAAGAAACTCTGTTGGTCTCTCCACAGACGCTGCTGAGTTTCTCCAGTAATTTGCTGTTTTTGAGTTTGACTCATCAGCTCACTCTGTTGCAGACACACACCAAGTGTCCAACACCCACAGTTTACTCACACAGTCACTGGCACACAGTGCGGGCCCAGTACTTACAGAGCACAATCTCACGTCCATAATCGGATACCGATTCGTAATCCCACATGCAGACAATCACAGGCCTCACGCCTCGAACCCAACCCCTTCCCATCTCTTCTTCAGAAAGTTTCTGAAGAAGGGTCCAGACCCGAAACGTCAGCTTTCCTGCTCCTCTGATGCTGCTTGGCCTGCTGTGTTCATCCAGCTCTGCACCTTGTCATCTCAGATTCTCCAGCATCGGCAGTTCCTACTATCCCTTCCCAATCTCGCCTTCCTTCACTTGACCCAAGGACACAACCCGGTGCTTCAACATAAGGAAATGGAAGTACGTGAACTACCCTAAGTCCCAAAGCTATTTTTCTTAAATTAAATGCATTTCCCTCTACCCTCTTCCCAAAAGAAAATTAATAGTCACAGCCTTTGGGAGGTTAATGGAAGCAGCAACAAATCCATTCCAAAATTGAACCGAATTCCCAGCAGCTTTGTCCGAACATGAATGTGGTGTTCCATCTCGGTGTTCTACTGATTGTCCATTGCAGTGTCCCCAGCTGCGGCCAGGAGCTACAGCTCACCCCGTCCCTGATTAGACTCTCCTCCGTTTCTGGATCTGAAAACAGCTGCAAATACATGGTGAAAGAGTATCTCACACACACAAAATAAACACATCGTAGCGCCCCCGCTGAAACTTACTCGTCTCCCGCACCAGGTGTAATGGGTGGACCCGGTTCCCTGCGAGACACTGGGGATCATTTTTTTTTTGGCCTTTTGTTGGATCCACCATGAACACACGGGCTGCAGGTTGGGCCCAGTGTTTCTCCTCTCTTCAAGCTGCCCTGCAGAAGGGGGTGGGGGTCGGTACTCCCGCTGTTAACTTCCCGCTTTAAGCCTTTCTATTGATTCCCACGTGCTTTGTATGTCTCCCTTATTGTTCGCCGTATTCCAGGAAATTGCAGCTGTCAATCATTTCCCTAAATGCATTATTTTCGAAATTAAAACAAAAACCCAGTGCCCCCTTTTAGGAAATTTAGCATCCGTGACTCCTGCTTCGACCAAGCGTGACCCATCCTGGATTAAAAAGCCCAACAGTGAGTTTTTTTAAAAGCAAAAATCAGGTGTCAGTTACCTTCTACTTTGTGACATGAAATGGCTAATAAAGTTAAAACTTGATAGTTTGCAAGTTGTATATGCGTGTGTGTGGTTTCTGTGGAGTCTTGTTCCAACTCATTGAGCTATATGAGGGATATGTGTCTGAGCCGTGAAACTGCAAACAATTCTCACGTTTGGAAAGTGTTTTGAAAGAAATGCAGGCTCCATCCAATCCTTCACTGAAATGTTGCTTCTTGTACCTAACCACCACAGCTCTGAATTCAGAAAATACCAAGAAATCTGAGTGATCGCGCTGTGATTAATCGCAAAACAAGGTTCTTTTTTAATGTTTGCCTTTAGCGAGCCAGCTTGTTTGTATTTGCAACCCACCTCCCCCCCACCCCCCATTCTGTTAATGAAGAACAAAAGCCAGGCTTTTGTATGCACGTCCCTGCCCCTTTAATGGTGGATTGAGTTCGCTCAGGGTCAGGGGTCAGACAGAGGTCAGCTGGGTCATTGTATTGTGATCGTGAGTCAATAGGCAACTGCATAGCCACTAAATCCACATCATTACCTAAGTAGTCCAGGAATGCTCGGAGACCATTCATTGCAAAGTGGCCGAATTCTTAAAAAAAATCAATACTTTGAATAAAACTAGGCTCGTTTTTTTGTGTGTGTGGGTATGCCCGTGTGTCTGTGCAACTTCGGGTGCGTGTATGTGTCACTTTTCGTCTGTGTCACTTTGACTCCGTGAGTGTGTCTGTATGTGTGGGGATATGTTTCCCTGAGTGGTTGGCTGTGTTTGCCCGTGTATGTGTTTGTGTCTTTGGATGGGTGCGTCCCTGTGTATGTGTGTGTGTGTGTATGCCTGGGTATGTCACTGTCTGTGCGTGTGTATCTATGTGTGTGCGTGTCTATGTGTATGTCTGTGCCTCTGTGTGTCTGTGTCCCTGGCTGTATATGTGTGTGTTTGGAGAGAAGGTGTCTACCTGTGTGTATGCCTGTATGTGTGTCTGTATCTCTGTGTAGCTGTCCCTGCCTGTGTGTCTGCATGTATGTGTGGTGCTTCAATCTTCAGGGTTTTATAAAGATTGGTTAAAAATGTGAAACATAACACGCGTACATTTTCATAAGATTCTATTACAAACTCTCGTCATGTAAAAGTCAATGAGTTCCATCAGCACTGGTTTTGCACGATCCGGAATGAAATCACGGAAACTGAGGATGATTTGGCCCATCAACTGCAACTATGTCGCGTAAGCCCTTCATCTCTGCAGTTTGTCCCCATCCTTCCATCCAACTGCCTCTCAGATTCCCTCTTCGGCGGCCTATTATTGAGTGTTGTGCCGGAGAAGGGGCAGAACAGCAAGTCTTGGGCCTCATTTAAGGCGAGTGGTTACCGTGTTTCGGAAAGTTGACGCTGGAGCATTAAATCTGTTAGAATCCAAAGACAGATGCGCGTTCAGGAGCCGAGTTTCTTCAGTAGACTGTGAAACATTGAGAATTGATACTGTTCCAGTCACTACCGCCTGCTGCTTGAATCTCCGAGCGCTGCAAAACGGGTCCTTAGAAACGAAATTCCTGCGTTAAAAAATAATTATCCAGTTTGAATTCAAAGAGATAAAAAATATACAAAGCCGGAAATAGTGCTAAAACTGAATAGAATAGAATAAAATAGAATAGAATAGAATATAGAATATCCTTCGTTGAATAATCAGGTCATGTTGAATTCTAATAAGCGACTGCGAACAACCGAGGCTTCTGACAACCTCCACCGGCAAACAAAACAAGATTACAAAAAGAAATCTCTGCACTTTGGACTCAGTGTTACCATAATGAGTTATCCACGTCCTTATTTATCCATAGAATGATCTACTTGCACCCTCTATAAGTACTTGCTTATTTTAAGAATTCATTAATTCTAAACATTGACAACTAACATTACCAAGTAGCGGAGAATTTGACATTCAGTACTAAAGGCGTATGCAAAACACCAGGTTTTCATAACGAATGTATAATAAAAATTCAGATGATTCGGTGGAGATTTAACTCCTAACAGGACACGTCTTCTATCAAAGTAATATTTCTAAAGTTAGTCTGGGATTAGGATGTATTAGAAATCTCCTCAAAAATGTGACCTTTGCTTCTTTGGAAAGAGGGACTTCATCCACTTCTTACAAAGTAACGAAAATATTCAATAAAAACCGAAAGCTCTGCGGATGCTGTAAATCAGGAACAAAAACAGAAGTTGCTGGAAAAGCTCAGCAGGTCTGGCAGCATCTGTGAAGAAAAAAAATCAGAGTTAACGTTTCGGGTCCGGTGACCCTTCCTCAGAACTAAAGAAAATATTCACTTTGCTTTTATGATCTATCAAAACATCCAACCTATCAACACCAATTGTGCGCAAGTTAGACACTGGTAATCGATACTTATTCTTCCGCTATATTTCACATAATCTAGTCAGATACACAACCAATCGGTTATCTTGTTCTAAACCGCAGATAGTTAATCATTATAAAAGTTTCAGTAATCTCACGCCAAGGGAAGTAGAGAAAACTGAACTAGCTCGTACACAGAATAGTTCCTTCTCTAACGTAATACGTCTGGTCGAGTGTGTAACGTGACTGAGGGGTTTCTATTCCTCGTTACTATTCGAAGGGTTTCAAATGTAAATGGCACACAGCATATCGAAAGGACAACATTCGAAAATGATGACCGTTGCTGCAGTAATAAATATGAACAAATACAATCGCTGCCAAATATTAATAGTGAAATACTTTCAGCAGCCCAAATTTTAATTGATAGTCAAAAGAAAAATAAAATTAATTTGGGATAAGTGAGCCCCGCGATATATCGTGAGTCATTGTTTCCAGTACAGAGACTGACAAGAGATCGCTGATCATTCACGCTACGGCGATCAATACTGGGCAGGAGCAAATTTAGGTCTTAAGTACATTTCGACATTTGTTGCATTGCTGATCATTGCTGCAACTCGGCCTTTATCAATGAAAGGTCTTCATGTCTTTTTGTGCAGCTCGGAATTTTGTATAAAGCAGATAGCATGTGTATTTAACAACTCGCATGTACATAGCCTTTTCATAGTGAAAGCGTATTTATACAGGACCCTGTAACGTCATAAAACGTCCTAAGGTGTTTGGCACGAGTGCTGTTAGACAAACAAAACTTTACACTGTGCTTCGGTACATGTAACAATAATAAACCAAAATCAAATCAAATCAACTCCTGATACATAAAGAGATGTTGGACGTGCGACCAAAGGCTTGGTCCAACTTTCAACGGCCGTTCTAAAAGAAGGTGTGGAGGCAGAAAGGGATTTCCAGATTTTAGAGCTTAGGCAGCTGAAAGCTGAAAACATGCTATGCCGCTGATCTTTTAGCTCCCACGCTGAGGCTACTTTCAGATAATCTGACTCCCTCACTACAATTGTGTTTTCTTTTAAGCTCTCATTATTGTGACTAGAGATATAAATACACCTAAAACATTATCTTCCACACTCAAATTAAGGCGATGTCCATTCGCCACACTGAAAATCCCGCTCTATAAAAGCAGAAGTTGCACTCTATGTTAGTCATCGGGAGGTCATGATAAAACTGGTCGTTTTAAACAATATGCGGCGCATTCAGAGCAGACGATCACAGATTTCTCTTTCTGTCCCTCCAACCAAGGCTCTTTCCTGCGTATTCACATGCAGAGTTTAAGGTTATTTGAAAAATCGTGAGTTACTGAATTTGGGAAAGTGCGACTGATTTGTTTGATTGCAACGTAAGCAATTCTAATAGTGCACACAGACACATTAGTTGCAAGCTGTGTGCGGTGGAGACCAAGGGAGACCAAGATGGCTTTATAGCAATATGGCGACTATTTCACAAATATAAGCAAGTTCATTTGAAGCCAGTTCAGAGCTCGAGACTCCCGCCATTGTCCTTCTCCAAAAGAAAACCTTCTACCATGTTATTGCTGAAACTACCTTCCTAGAAACGGCAAGGTCTGAAAACCAAAACAATTATGTTACCTTTATTTTAAGAGAGCAGGTGAGTTAATACTGGGGAGTTTTGGGGGATGATCTGCAGAGCGTTGGCCTTAAAATTGACGTAAAATGGAAAGGAAATAGAATGAGATATCCTTTTAAAGTTTTGTCAGTGCGTGTGTGTGGATACTATGAAGGGGAAGCTGTGAAACAGCTCGAAAGAGCAAGGAGGAATACAAACAGCAAGTAATAGAAGGTTATATTTTTTGCAGTTCTCCGCGAACAAACAAAACCTCATTACCAATTAAATGAAAGACATTAAATTGATAGTGGGAAAATCAGAAACATGTGAACCCAAAGCCTGAATTGAATTGAACATAGAGGCCATTGATTCAAAATAGGATCAGCTAATATAAAAATAATTACAGCCTGCTAGTTTGGAGCAGGGCCGGTTCATGCAATGATGTGCATTTAAATTCAAGTGCCATTAATCTATTATACCGTTGAATCGGTGACTATAGCAGTAACTGTCTGATCATAAGAGGGGAAACGACTGCGCTAAATAATGATGGTGTTTCCAACAGAACACTTCAATGAAAAGTAAAGCACGAGGGGGAAAAATCGATGTCGGTTTGGCCTCGGTGTGGGAAGAGATGAGAAAAATGTAAGGTTTGTATGTGCCTGGTGCCCCATAATGAGTGGAGGTAATGCAACACTTGTTGTCTTAGTTGAAATAGGAAGCTGACAAAGGATTCATTCTTGTGTTTCTGTCCCTTTCCTGGGTGGAGGTGCGGGTTCGAGTGCGGGGCTGGTTTGTGGTAGGAGTGGGGGAATTGGTTCATCTCGCTGTCAGCAGGGAAATGCAATCCCTGTCAGGATGTCCGCAAGGCCAGGAGCTCGCGAAAACCTCCGCAGACAGTTTTTTAAAATCTGTATTTGAATCGAAGTTAAATGCTCTTGAGCTGCCGTTAAATTGTTCACAACGCTTTGAGTGTGATGTGGGAAGGCAAAGGGGAGAAAACATGTCAATATGCTCTGTATATATTAGAAAATGTGTGCAATATTGTGCATGCATTACACAGTACATATGTGAGTACGTACATTCATTGTGGATATGAATGTGTGCATTTTTGTTTGTTACTATGTACTTGTGTGTGCAGGGCATAAATGTGAGAGAAAATATATTTGTGTTTGTAGACAAGAGTATGCATATAGGAGTAGAAGTGTTGGCAGGTATAGTATAATGTGTGTGAGAGAGAGAGAGATTCGCAGGCCAGCGTATACTAGACTATATGGAAAGGTGGAATTATCTGTACCGGAAAGATATCTAAATATTTAAGTAAAAATAGTTCGACCGATTAGAAATCCGTAAAAGTCGAAAGAACTGGATAAACGTTAATTCAATTTTGCACGTTCCCCCTGCGTGTTCTGCGAGATTAACAAATAGGGATCCAGCGAGAAAATAGAGGCCTCAGCCGCTTGTAGTTCTGGAAACAAAATCACAGTGCAATCTAGAATGGATTTTTGTCGATTGTGATGAGGTGGAAACAAGAACAGAACTTGTTGGTCCAGCCTAGAATGTTGTCTGACTGCTTCAAACGTATAAATATTGTGCAGAAAGTGGCCTCTTTTTTTTGACAAGGGAACTAAGAAATATGTGGGGCCTAGTTCTCAATGAGGGATAAATTGAAACTGAACAAGAGACAGGTTGCACAGGTTTGTATTCTTTGTGTTAAGAGATGAGTGTGCGCACTGGACCGTGTCAGCGTGCCTCCGAACGCCTCTTGTGTTAGTATGCAATGTGTATTTTAGGTGTTTGCATATATATATATATACCTCCATGTTTATGTGTGTTTATACATGTGTTTAAGACATAATACTTCAGACATAGATTCTAGTACTTTAGAATGCTTATTGATTAAACTTTGGCCATATAACAATTAATAGGACCGATTTCAATTTAGAACGCCAGGGGGAAATGACAATATGGTTACATTAAGATCAATACAGCGAATCGTCAAACCCAGTCTAAAACTCTGCAGATTGTTAACTTCCAGTTACAATGCAAATAATGTTAAGAGCAATGCGAATTGCAGTGTGGCTGATGCAGGATTCAGATTACTGACCTGGGGATTGATCTACCCTGTAGCCCGGACATAAATGCACTCAAGTTGCTTTTATTCGAATGACTTGCTCGATCATCTGATGCAGGATCTACTTCTTACATCTGCATCCTGTTACTGGGGGCCATTGCAGCAGAAACTGATTTTGTTTTATTTTAATAATTTGAAAGGCATATGCTGAATAGAATTTGGAGGATTTCACTGGCAAGATGGCTGATCGGGGATTTAGATAGAGGGAAAGGGTTCTTTGACATAGTGGAGAGCCCCGGAACTGTCACGTTTTAATCTTCCCTGACCCATACACACGCGCATGGACATACAAACGGATACATGCATTTAAATACATACATGCACACATTTACAAATACACTTACATACAAATACCTACGCATGTGCATGTACGAACACATACACCCATTCATAAACACGCACACATACATACAGATACAAATATGTACATACAATCGGACGTACATATGTCGAAACTCAAATATATATGCAAATACACATACACATACAGATAAGCACACCCGCACATACAAAAGCTTACATATAAACACACGTGTATAATACTTCAGACATAACTTCTAGTACTTTAGAATGCTCATTGATTAAATGTTGGCCATTTGATAAATAATAGGATTGATCTCAGTTTAGACACGCCAGGAGGAAATGACAATATGGTTACATTAATTTCAATACAGTGAATCGTCAAACCCAGTGTAAAACTCTTCAGATTGTTAACTTGCTTTTGTATATTTATCTGTATGCATGCACGTGCTTAAAATATTAAATGCAGTTTGTGTGCGTGCATTTGTGTGTTTATCTGTATGCATGCATGTGCATGTGTATATGCCTGGTAGTATTTACTAAATGCAGTTGTGTGGGGTTCGAGCTAACTAAAACACGACTGATCTGCTACAATATCAATCGGAGACTCGGATTTACCACGTCCCAGTGGCCAGCCTGTGTGGAACAGGGTAGGGGACCCAGAGGTCGAAACTACATCTCAACCCTACTCAGTGTCTGCCTGACCTCCGGCTGTGACATAGCATATTTGCTCTAGTCACTGAACTAGATTGGATTAACCCCTTCCGTGCTCCCCCACATTCACTTCCCGACACGGCTGAGACCCATCCCTTTAAAAATCAACGTTTTGAAAGTTAAGGCAACCACCGCACCATAGAAGGCTCAGAGTAATCCAATCAAGAATGAAACGCGACCGGGGACAGAGGGGAAGCCGAGCGGATGCAATGGTAAATTACAGTGGTAGATTTGATAAAATATTCGCAGTCCTCATTTGAACCGCAGAGCTCACCCCGTTTAAATCCAAACCTGTTAGCTGAAAATAATCGGCGTTTCGATCTGATTTCATCCAGAAATTCATTTCACCAGAGGATTGTGCCGCCGATTCCTGACGCACGATAGCTAATGTGGGGAAAGATGAAGCGCCGAAGTGGAATCGACTTCCTGCACTAATACACAGACATGCCGAGCGAGTGAGGGAGTGGGGCAGAGAGAGGAAACAAGGGCTCTTAAACAAAAACCCCGTCAGCAGTGTTCCTGGGCTTTGTAAATACGACACGGGATGTTGGCTGGCATCAGAAAATATCCGCAATCTTTATGTTGGTTGTACATTTAACACAAAAGGCTGTTCTCACTTCGCGGGGCGGTGATATGTTGTATTGGAATATTTGAAACAGTCCCAATATTTCGAATTTGTGAGTGTGGGTTTGCGCTGAGTAAGTGC
The DNA here is from genome assembly GCF_021869965.1 of Rhincodon typus. NCBI lineage: Eukaryota > Metazoa > Chordata > Chondrichthyes > Orectolobiformes > Rhincodontidae > Rhincodon > Rhincodon typus. The sequence continues at coordinate 32,428,873 of NC_063361.1, read as the reverse complement.
AGTTAGAAGAGCTCAGGTTGGGCTGATCAAGGGGCGGCTTCCCAAACATAACGTACTACATAACTTATTTAATCTTTTTTTCTAAGTGACATAACCTCTCGAGTTCCCTCTGGGTTTAAAGGCTGCATTGATGTTAACATCATAAACGCATGATCAATAGCATTGACTGTTGCAACACTTTTAAATGAAACAAATTGAAGGTGTTAAGCTCCGGGCCATGCTTGGCAGAAAAAGCAAAGAATGATCAGTTCATCTTTGTGATGTCCACGGCTCAATTCTGCTCTGCAGCCACATTGCAAGGAAATAGATATAAACTCTGACCACACGTGTGGTTTATATTTTGTGAACCTATTCTCTGTCGTAGTGTCTGTCCAAACTGGGCTTTAAACTAGGGCAGCAAGATTCGATATTCCCTCGGGTCAAGTACACGTTTTCTAAATGAAGCTGATCATGTTTGGAGATTAATAATTTGAGTGAATCTTGATGACGCTCTTACTAACTGGAGTGACCATGTGTAATGCATCTGAGTGCATTATTTACATGTAATTCCACAAAATAGACAGGGTCAGAACCATGCATAAAATACCGAATAAATATCGAAGACTTGGAAAGATTTTAACGAACTAATTAGGCGGGGGTGGAGGACTGATATCAAGGAAAGGAAGGTAGAAATTGCAGTGTAGCTGAGCTACACTTTTACGAGCAGTTAAAATCGCTGACATTTATCTTCAGTTAACCAGCCCAGGTGGCAATTTTCTCTCTGTGTTTTAGCGGAAGCGTCCCTAGCTTCTCACACTGCACTGGAAAACATTCTAGATGGTGAAGTCATGCTTTACAGTATTCGAGTTTGAAATCAGATGTAGTTGTCCGTTGGATTTCCCTGAGCCCATCCTCCAGGTGGTCCCATTTAAAACAATGGATCAAAGCCAGACACGACACGTGGTACCCAAGGATGGCCGGAGAACTATTCAACACATAATTTCAACACAACAGGCCCGGGTTTATTTTTGATAGTTCCGCCAAATGAAATATGTCGGGACAATAGAGGAAAGTTTTGATGAAAATCCAGCCGAACAGAAAAGGGATTTTTTTTTTCCATGCTTTCCGCTGTGCGTTAAGTTGCAACATAACTGAGGATGGGGCCGATGGGGAGAAATATGACAGCTGATCTGTTCAGCTTTTTACAACCTTCCGGACAGATACATTTTTGAAGGAGACTTGCCAAATTACCAGTCTCTGCAATTGCAATTTTCGACTTGTAGTTTAGAATCCCCAAAATTAGGTTCACTAGGTGATAAAAAAAATCACAAACTGTCTTCAGCTGACACAAGTAAGGCGGCGTTAATGAAACTATTAATTATTTTATCGAGAACGCTCCGAATTTACTGCATTACGCTTACTTTGCTAGCATTCCGAATCGAGGAGAATTGGAAACGGGGTTTAAAAAGATTAAAAGCTCATGAAAACACACACATTTCCTTGTCAAACTCGGCTGCTTAAAGGTTCCTTGTAGTTCTAATGATAAAGAAATTGCTGTTCAGCAGCGGCAGGGAATGCGGGTTATATTTAATGTGATGTGTACTTGCTGCTCGAGCGGCTATGAATGTTTCGGGTGGGGGTGGGGATGGTGTGTGTGTGGAGAGGGAGTGGGGGGAGCGGAATATCAGCTTTTCTTACATCACATGTAGAAAGTATCCAATCAGCTTGGAGTTGAGGGGAATGGTTTGGTGGAGTGGTTTGTGGACAAGTGCTAATACAGTGAAGTTTTCTTCAGGAAGGAAGGAAGGAAGCAGGGGTGCAGTTGGCAGGTTCATCCTAAAGAGCTCATTGAACCTCTGTGCGTGTGTGTTTCTAATAGCCGTTTACCAAAATGCTGCCGTGAAAAGCGGACACATCTTGCTCATTTCAATCGTCACACCTCTTAATTGGACCAATTAATTTCGCCCAAAAAAGTGATTAATGGCAGAACAACCCCTTTGCTTTTTTGCATGGCGAACACAATGGTTGGGATTATCCCGGGATGTGTGGATTATATCCCCAACGTTGCACTGGAAGGATTTCAGTCGGGTCACCTGGAAATGGATGGGGTTAGACTGGGTTACCTGCGCATTAACGGGAAGCAGATGTTCGCGCTGTCGCAGGTTCTGGCGGATCTGTTCAAGGACGTCCCGAGGACCACGATCCGCAAGAGGATGGAGTACCTGAAGATTAAACGGCGTCGGTGCGACTTGAGGGAGCTGCGGACTCTGAAAGCCATGAACTCGGTGCCGACACGAGCGGTCAAGTGCTCGCTCATTTCCAAAGAGGATCTGGAAGTTTTATACACAGTCTACAAAACGCCAGACGCCAGCAAGAAGAAGATCAAGGTAAAGGTGAGGACTGGGGGACAGCTAAGCAGCTCGGAGGGACACGGTTTCTACACCGGGCTCTGTACCGAGAGGGCTGTGCTGCTGCGGACACGGGAACCGACAGACAGCGCCCAGGCCAGATACCAGACTCCGAGCGATTTCACCAAAACCCCTGGCCGACCTGAGCCTCTCGATTACCTCCCGGCCACCGATCCGGCTGGCAAAGATTTCCTAGAGTATGGAAACACGGGGAAAGCCGATTTGTGCCCGGTGTACCGGGAGCAGGAGGTGTTTTACGAGGACCTGGTCTGCTGCTTCCCCAGAGCGGAGCAACCCTCCATCGCAGTTCGAGTTGACGGGGCCAAGCAGCCGCTTCACTTCACAGCGAAATATTCGTGCTGTAACCGGAGCAAAATCGTGAGGAGCGGGTTTCTCAGTAACTGCAATTCATTGCTCAACCCTTCAGCTTTCCAGTCGGTGAAATCCATGTTCCTCTCTGGAGATATAAAGACTTTAAATGAAAGGGGGTTTGCACCGAGCAGTCAAGTCGCCTCTTTGGGATATTCCAGTGATTCGGACTGTAGCCTGGAGCCGGGCAATTTTTCTGATTTCGGTTCCACGGATGAAGACGAGGAAGACGGAGATTCGGCGTTTTCCGCCTCCAGCAGCGATGATGAGAGTTCCAGTGCCTCCGACTCCAGTTCGGCTCACAGCGGCGTCTCTCTGCACAGTACCCGCTTCAGGAGAGCCACCTTACCTAGCGTGTGTGCTAAGATTCCGGCCATAAACCCCAGCCCCGAGCCGCCCGTGGACAACTCCCAGCCGCGGCCGTTGTTCCTGCAGGTAGCCTCGAACTCTCCCCATCATCGCGCCCAGTCCAAGGGGAGCCCGGGCACCGGGCCAAAAAGGAGCTCCGCAGCCAGGGAGAGAGAGCCAGGAGTGGGGGCCAACCCAAAGGTTCCATCTCAACTGTTCCCCAGCAACTTTGCAAAACCCGGAGCCTCTGGGACCGGCCTGAAAGAGAGCTCGCTGACTTCACAACAAAGGGATACGTTACAATGGAGAGCACGGCCCGGAGGCTCTGCTCGTTTCTGCTTCGGTACAGACGCTGGGAAATTCGACAGTCCGGACAAAGCGGCTCCGTTAGGCCCCGGAGCCCATTCCGAGAGCAGGGTTAACCACAGGGTCGGTGGCTCGGGCTTTTTCACGGAGCGCTCCGCAGTCTCCAGCCGCCCTCTGCGAGCGAGTGTCCACAGTACCGGCTTCAGCACCGCGGGCTCCGGGCCGGGGAGAGGGAGAGAGGGGCCAGGGCGGCGGAGCAGACCGAAAGCAAACGTGGGGGTTGACTGGGAGGAGGAAAGTGGAGTGATACAATCAGTGAGCGAGTTTCCTGGGCCTGTCCATCCGCTACAGGATCCTACCTCGACAGGAATACAAAACCACTGCACTTTAGCGAACGGGCCGCCTGCTGCTGCCTGGGGGGACACTGCCAAAAAGAGACGGATCTCTTCCTGCCGCCGCGGTCGGTCCAAACGCTGCCCGGGGAGGGCCCCAGACACGATGCAGCCCTGGCTCACAGCGCCTGGGAAAAGGCCGAATCTACTGAAGGACCCTGCCAAATGCAGACGCGTCAGCTGCGGATTAGTAACGCCAGTTAAGAAAGCTTTCAGCTTAATGGGCAATTTCCCCACGCCGCCTTCGCTGATTGTAGGCGACGATGGAGACCTGTGCCCGGCCTATTCCTTCAGCTCCGAGCCCTCTGGCACAGTGCAGAAAGCTCACCCTCTGTGGGCCTGGCAAATCGGCCGCTCAGCAATTCCCCTTCCCCCCAGCCTTAAATTCAGGGGCTTCAGCCTTTAGGGGCCAGTGACTGATTGTGGACGTGAAATTGCCCCCTTTTTTTGCAAAAAAAAGTGTTGTAACGCCATCCACAGGCTGTTGCAAACACCCCGATCAGAAAATGCAGTTTATATCAAGGATTGAAAGGCTATTTTGATTAAAATGAATACGGCAGTGCGGCAATTTTTAACCAAAAAGTGGTCATGATTAATCAGCTACATGTAGGGAGATGTATGTGTCTTTGAGGATCGGTGTGTTCAACAGAGAAATGGGGAAGGAGTCAGATCTGGTCCCAGTACGAGCCTGGATGTAGCTTTGCACTAGTTTCTGTCTCTTGTGCAATCGACCTATCAAAGCATTGGGAGTGACATTTACTGGACGAACATCCTCTCAATTGAGAGCAATTTCAAATATATCAGGACGATTTAAAAGAAAAACACTTTCCAAGTAGCCTCTCACAGTCATCAGAGTACATTGTGTTGTCGGGAAGGGGAGAATGAGAAGATTATTATGCGCCTCCCAATCCCCACCTCACCCACCCTCTTCCCTCCAGCTGGGTCTAGAGTACCGGGATTAAAAAAAAAATCCCGACACAGTGATCTGTTGTGCTCACCTCAGTTCTTTCTTTGTTCCTTCAGGAAGCTTCAATTAAAAGTAATCAAAAATACTGGTGACAGGACAAGGGAGTAACAGCTGTCATCTTTTATAATGGACGGGGAGCTCTCTCTGGAAATGAATTGCAGTGCAGTTGGTTCTTTTAAAGGTTTGATTTCAGTCGTTTTGATAAACTATTGTCAAATTTAATTTAAAACACATTTGAACTGAAGTCTCAGTGAAAGCGGAGAGGGGGAAGCGTGGTTGGGGTGGGGGTGGTGGTGCGAAGGATACCTTTACTTGACTCTGTATACGGGCCAGTGAGTAAATATCCTGGGCTCTGTGTGTTGCTTCTGTCCCCTGCTTAATAATCGGATGTATAATTTGCAGGGGAAACACAGTAACCTTCCCTTTAGATGCAAATCAGTTGAACTCTGAAGGAAAAGAGGTTAATGCACCGAGGCATGCATTACTGATCAAACCCCACGTAAAGTTCCAGTCAATAGTTCCCCATTCAGGAAGGGAAAAAAAGACTGATCTTTGAGTTGAAATGCAATTGTAATTCCTTTTTTAAGAGAAAAAAAATTAAAGTTTATTCCTCAGTTGTTGTAAGTTTTATTTATTTAGAATTTGATAAAGATTCCTTTCAAGAACGCAAAAAAGTTTAGCAACTTTTTTTAATCCCTGCTCTTTGTGATGTTGACAGTTTACAGTGAGTGAGTGAAGTTACGGGGGAGGGTATTCCTGCTTAATGTCTTCTCATCAGTAAGAGTTTAAATTATGCTTGTTTCTTGCGGAAAAAAACAATCAGGGGAAAAACGTGGCGAGGATGTTGTACTTTCAAAAGGATTATTGACACTGTGATTCGATTCACAATAATGGCACGGGGTTGGGAGGGGGGGGCGTTCAAACGCCAGGTTTGAATTAATGCAATGAAAAACGTGTTTGGAACAAACAGATGTGAGGAGAGTGGGGATTTTTTTTCTCTCTCTCTCTGGGAGGGGGAGGTTGATCTCCTGTGCTGACATTTTAAATCTGTTCTGCTGTCCCCATCCCCCACTCCCGCGACCACCATCCAGCATTCTGGAGAGAGAAAAAAAGAGAAGCGGACAATTGCATTTTCGGCCAAGATGGTGGTCGTTTGTTTACATAGGCAGAGCCTGGCCGGGGGAGAAGTGATGGGTATACGCTGCAACTTACTCTCAAATTTAGCAGTCAGAGGAACTGCATCGTGTCATGGGAACCGTGCAGGCTGAATGTTCCAATGCCTTTTCTTTTACTGCGCCGGGAGTTGGATGATAGATTAGGCTGAACTGGGGAAGTGAAGAGAGAGAGAGAGACATAGCGAGGGACAAAATTCAGGGAGATGGAGAGAGACTGTTGATCCTGTTCTGGGTGAAGCGGTGAAAGGATGACGGGGTGGATTCGCTGACTGATTGTTTTCAGGAGCTTGGACCCGATTTCAGGATTAAACTGACAACAGTGAGGGAGTTGGGGGGGCGGGGGTGGTGAATAGATATTAATATAACATGCACACAACGTGTACCGTCAATACCGCCCCCACCCCGTGCTAACCTCGCCGCGGCAGTAGGACATAGCTGAACCTTTTCCAACATCAAAGTCCGGGTGGCTAAAAAAGAGCCACTTCCAAGGGAAATTGTACCGGAACTCGAGACACCCAACCACACAGGCTGAGGATCGGGCTCGCCGCCACTGCCAACTGTCCTTTCTACAATACGGTGCCTTCTACTCGGAGGTAATATCGCCCCCCACCCCTCCACACACCCCCACCAACACCACCACCACTTGCAAAACAAAAGCACACATTATTCCATGGTCTATGTACATCGTTGATGTGCGAGGCGGTGGGCCTTACTGATTACCGAGACCCACTTTTAAAAAGCACCAGAAATAGCTCGGCTGACCGCTATTAGAAACCACACGTCAGCAAAATTGGCAATGCTCATTCAAATAGCAGCCTTAGTCTGACACCCAGCCGACTGAACGCCCCGGTGATCCACGCCGCTCTTTACTATAATTATGTTTGCATTCAACAGTTTGAGGAATTGTCTCGATGGTATCTGCCACGCCGTTTAAAATCCTGGGATTGGATTTGGAAAATGTAACGTGAAATAATCACAAATGAAGCATGAATTAGCAAAAAGCAAAACCACTGAGGTCCTTATATTTCAAAGAAACTACTACATTTCACCCTGTGTTATAATGTAGCCATGTATGTGATAGATAGATAGATAGATAGATAGATAGATAGATAGATAGATAGATAGATAGATAGATAGATAGA